>NC_089752.1:40761361-40763861 GCF_040412425.1 Macrobrachium rosenbergii | reverse complement strand
TTGGAAACCCTACTACAATCATAATATGTCATCCTCATATTCTGTGTACCAACGTAAAATCCCTCATCTTTTGGGCATAGTGCATCTGTTAATTTTTTCCATATAATACAATGCCAGTATGTGAAAACAAAGGGGGCAAATTAAAAAAAAAAGAGAATAATAGATGACATCTAAAGACAGGTTCATCACAAGAAGGCCTGTTTACATAGTTTGGTCAACTATTTTGCATAACATGTTAAAATCTAACGCAGTGGTGCATACCACTTGAAACACCTGTTATAGGAGGATAAGGACTGAGTTGCTGACAAATCAGTTTCTTTTTCTTGGGAGTTTTCGTTCTCGACAAAAATGCTATGGAGGCTGAATCAAGAGGGATCAGAATTGGGTTTATTTTGGAAGTCGATGAGTGAAGAAAATGGCTCCGCAAATATCGTACTTTCTTTCGTGTACAAATTTGGTGAGGTTTGGATTTCATCGTCTAGATGTATTGGTTGTGTCGAGGGCTAACGTCAACAGCTGTGACATTTTTGCCTATGCTTTGCAATTGGAGAGTCTTTGGTGAGGGACGCACAGTATACGTTTAAGGTAAACATTATATATGGCTGCAGATTTGTTTAGAATATTTATCATTAATATTGAGCACCAAGATGCTAAAATGTTGAAAATGGCAATTGATGGGATGAAAATAGTCATCCGTCGAATTTATATATATATATATATATATATATATATATATATATATATATATATATATATATATATATATATATATATATATATATATATATATATATATATATATGTGTGTGTGTGTGTGTGTGTGTGTGTGTGTGTATATATATATATATATATATATATATATATATATATATATATATATATATATATATGTGTGTGTGTGTGTAACATTGTATGTTTTCAGTGTAATGATTATCATTATTTTATTGGTATTACATTCCAAACTAAGAGACATCGTATGTATTGCTCGCCGAAATTCCCAAAACTTCCTTCGGTTTCCACAGTTGTAAATGAAACCCGGCAATCGTTTCATTACCGTCTCTTCTTCTTCAGGAGGCAGCCGGGGCAGAAGTTCGTGCGAAGTTAGTGACACCTGTCGTACAGTGAAGTGATTAATGAATGTTGTCGTTTTTTATACTTAGCGTTTCACACTCGCTTTCAATACCTCTATTTTTCGATTAAATTGTCATCTTCAAATTTCCGTGATTATATTTTTTTTTTATTTTATCAACGTTGTTAAGCTTCCAGTTATTCTCTCCATCCCTTTAATTGGTTGCTCTGAATATCAAGGTTTTTGTTTTTAGTTTTTGTGTATAATGCATAAGGTTACTATTTTCACTCCTCCCCTTACAGGAGACCACGAGGGATGG
Source organism: Macrobrachium rosenbergii (assembly GCF_040412425.1). NCBI lineage: Eukaryota > Metazoa > Arthropoda > Malacostraca > Decapoda > Palaemonidae > Macrobrachium > Macrobrachium rosenbergii. The sequence goes on along the minus strand of NC_089752.1, from coordinate 40,762,473 downwards.
TATATTGACGATATTTAGTGTTGAGAGACGTTCATTTAATAATCGATAATCATAACTCCTTCGATTTTCATGTTCTACTCTTGGTGCTTTAATGTAATGCCCTTTGAAACGTATGTAGCATCTCAGAGCATACGTGATCATTTCTTCCTCAGACCTTCCCTCCATGGCCAAATGAAAAAGATCCCAGTGTTTACCTCTCAGAAAGCGTAATCATATTACATTTCTCCATTTGATTCCAAGTGCTTTAAATGTGTCTTGAATTCCTTGTTTTTTCTCATCAGTCCGTTTTTCATCATTTACTTTCTTCAGTAACCCCATATAATCCTCCACTTCCAAGCTCGCTATAGAATCTTTTGTTCGCACTCCAGCCTCATCCCAAATCATGTCAGTTCTTCTTTCTTCATTTTTCTCATCGAAGCATTTTCCTTGTGTCGTTGCTGGATCCCTCTTAAAATGAACTCTTTCCTGTAATGTTATCTATATGGACGTCTACTTTCTTCTACTTTTCGCCTCACTTTTTTTTATTTTTTCAACTCCGTTGTTCATCCTCAGAGGTAAACACAGACCTTGTTGTCAGGTTTATTGATTAATACACACTAATTTGTGAAGAGATCAAAAGAATATCACCGCCGACTTTTCTCTTAATAGAGGAGGCGGAGTAGGGAGGGCGACCGCGTGTCAAAGTACTGTGTATGAAATTGAATTCGGGTTTAGGTCGGAAACTTGTAGTACAGTAGCTTGGGTGAGATTTTTATATCGAGCGAGAGTAAAGTTTTTATTCCCGGTTCTTGGCAATAACAACCCAACAGCCAACTTTGAGCCTTGAGAAAAAGTGGCATAGTTGGAGGACGAAAGAGGTGTAAGAAAAAAGGAAAAATTGAGGTCCTTGAAAGGGTCGTGTTATGGGAAAAATTTGCACAAGAGACGCCTGCGAACGCAATCATTTCTTCTTCTGTTTATATGTATTTGCACTTACTTATGAATTTTGGTTAGTTTATCTCTTCCGCATTTCTAATATGCTAACTTGGCTGTAAAACTTCTTTTAGTTTTATATTATAAGAAAACCTTTATAATCACTATTTTTTACCTTTCTGCTGATAGCCCACTTGTTT
>NC_089752.1:40743861-40756361 GCF_040412425.1 Macrobrachium rosenbergii | reverse complement strand
TGCTTTTGCTGATAATGTAAGAATATTCTGATACTTGATTAGAAATATTGGGAAAATCTCTCTCTCTCTCTCTCTCTCTCTCTCTCTCTCTCTCTCTCTCTCTCTCTCTCTCTCTCTCTCTCTCTCTCATTCTCTCTCTCTCTCTCTCTCTCTCTCTCTCTCTCTCTGCTGTATTCCCCTGCCAGGTCTCTCAGTACCTCTTTGATATTCACTAGAAAAGACTGAAAGGCGTTCAATCCCGAGAGACTCCCCGTCAGACTTGACCACAAATATTTGTGATTGCAAGTTTTCCAATTCACCATCTCCGACAGTTATTCGGGGTTTGCATTCTAGGTCATTTCCATAGGAAGAATGCCAGTGTTTATCTCTGAATGAGTGTTCACTTGACAAAATGCAATTTCTTCAATATTTAACAAGTTATTGTTGGAAGGAGAGAGAGAGAGAGAGAGAGAGAGAGAGAGAGAGAGAGAGAGAGAGAGAGAGAGAGAGAGAGAGTGAAATTTGTTAAAAGATATGTAGTTCGTGACAAAGTGATTTTCTCCTGTTGGAAGGAGAGAGAGAGAGAGAGAGAGAGTGAGAGAGAGAGAGCAATTTGTTTAAAGCTAACCACGGGATAAAGATATGTAGTTCGTGACAAAGTGATTTTCTCCTTTTCTTAATCATGTATATATATATATATATATATATATATATATATATATATATATATATATATATATATATATATATATATATATATATATATATATATATATATATATATATATATGTGTGTGTGTGTGTGTGTGTGTGTGTGTTTATATAATTGCATTATAATGCTCCTGCAATCCTCATACACTGAAGGTTCATTAACAGCGGGTCCTCGAACGCCTGCTCCCACCTGTAAATATTTGATCTTCACTCGCTGCTTTTTTTTTACCAAATCTTTTTTTTCTTTTTTGTTAACATACCTCAACTCACTTTGAGGAAGGTGTGAATATCTCGGCTGGTGTTTAAAAAAAAACGTGATGAGATATTAAGAATGGAACACGGAGTGATAAGTGGCTTTGCATTAATTACAGTTTAGCAACAGTCAGTGTTGTTCCCACCATGAATTAATGCTAGGATGGATAGTCTTGCTACTTTTAGCAGCTGGTAAAAGAATTCCTAACTATGCGATGTTGTTTGAAACTATCAGTGATACCTCCGGAAATTATAATTTCTCTCTCTCTCTCTCTCTCTCTCTCTCTCTCTCTCTCTCTCTCTCTCTCTCTCTCTCTCTCTCTCTCTCTCTCTCTCATTTTAGAATAATTTGTATATTGCTATATGTTGTTATTTGAAACTATCATTGATACCTCCAGAAATTATAATTTCTCTCTCTCTCTCTCTCTCTCTCTCTCTCTCTCTCTCTCTCTCTCTCTCTCTCTCTCTCTCTCTCTAGAATAATTGTTATATTTCTATGTTATTTGAAACTATCAGCAATACCGCCAGAAATTATAATCTCTCTCTCTCTCTCTCTCTCTCTCTCTCTCTCTCTCTCTCTCTCTCTCTCTCTCTCTCTCGCTTTAGAATAATTTGTATATTGATACCCTGTGCCATTATTGTGCCTAAAAAGAACATTAGTATTATTTGCTAAAATTTCTTATATTCTGAGGTTGCTTATATGTTCAGTTTATTTTAGTATTCGCAGATTTTCTGTTGGTTTGAGGCCTTATCTTGAACTCCTCAGACTGTGATATTATATATTTAGCCAGTCAGGTGTTCCTTGATACTAAAATTCATTATCTCATCTCAATTCATGAATTTAAAAGTGCGTTCTGTAGTAGCTGGACTTTTGCCGAGAATTCTCGCTTCAATTAAAAAACTGAACATAGAACCTCAAATACTTTTTTCACTGTCCATCGTATTGTTTTTGCCACTGATACGTACTACTTATATGCAAGCAAATATAATCGTTAATGCCCCTGAAGTTGGCTTGCTCAGTCACTAATGGGGATTAGAAGAATGGAAATGATAAATGTTTCTGCAGAAGGAATTTTAGTGTTTTTTCCGATGTATACTAAGAAAGGCAACACGAGGTGGCATTAGAGAGACCTTAAGTGTGATGCTGTCATGAGCAAGATTGAAAATCAAGTGTATTCTTATATGACAGTCTGGAAAAAATGCAGTCACTCATAGTGTTTAGCGCTCTGAGATCAGGGAGAGAGAGAGAGAGAGAGAGAGAGAGAGAGAGAGAGAGAGAGAGAGAGAGAGAGAGAGAGAGAGAGAGAGAGAGAGAAATAATTCGAAGGGGGAGAAAGAAAGTGGAAATAATTTTCTTTGATGGACTGCAAAAGTTGGATTATAGCTCTCTAATAGGAGGTAATTGCATTTTACACAGAAGTAAATTAACTTGTCACGGCATGGCATTAGATGACTAAGTAAAGATCAGTCTCAGAACTTGGATCAAAGGGAAGGGATGAAAATAGTTTCGAGATGGAGAAGAAGAAAAAAGAAGAAAGAGAGAATAGTAAAGAAAATGGTAAATGGTTATAGGGATACATTAAAAATCAAAAGATATTTATAATGGTATGGTGATGGTCAGGTTTTGGTGATAATTTCTTACTGGTATTTGATATGCAATAAAAAATCGTGTGTAAACGTTGAAGAGGCCTCTTAGTCAGTGAAAAGGGAGTATGGTCTTTAATTTTTGCAAATTCGTGTCTAGACCAGATGCAGGCCATGTTCGCGATGCAATATGCAACGTTGATTGGGCTAGTATAAATAGCTCATGGAGACGACCCGAATGCCACCTACCTTGCGTGTCGTGTTCCTCGCCAGGTGGCGATTATAGGACCTCGGCTGCAGATCAGCCAGGCCCCTAATTGCTGTGCTGTTTATACGCGGACGTGAGCCTGCTTCGTTGCCTGAGCATCCACTGGATCTGCAATTAACTGTCACCAGTTTCTTCACCTTTGCTTCCCGTGCCCTTCCTCATCACCACTGCCTCCTTCCTGCATTCTTCTCGCCTCCATTCTCCCTACCTTCTTAACTTCCTTTATCCTTTCTCACCTTTAGAAGGACAGTTAAGTTTAATTCGCTCTATTTTCTTCCTGGTGAAAGTCAGGCAACTCCTTTTTCTGTTTTATTAAAGAGGATGAAACAAAGGCCTGACTTCTACTAAGGGACAGAGGACTGGGTGGCTTTCGGGCGAAAGGAATGTTTGTTGGAAAAATTGGAATTCACTATTAACTATAGAGTTCTGAAATGTGGTATTTTCCTTTTCTTTTGCCAGTTTTGATTACTGTGACAGTAATACGCAATACCAATACGATCGCACATTTAAAACAGCTGGATAATTGCTTAACTAATTTTAGATATGAATAAATTCAGTGTAAAAATATTACTACTACTACTACTACTACTACTACTACTACTACTACTAATAATAATAATAATAATAATAATAATAATAATAATAATAATAATAATAATAATGGCACGACATTATAATCTTATATATTTGAAGTATGATATTCTTTAAAACCAGGGGTCTCATTCATGTACGAAAAACCTTAAAACATTCGAATTTTATGTTATTTGAAAATGTGTTTAGACTTATGTTTTATAGCAATGGTATTCTAGCAAGGTTAATTTTTCTGTTCATTCAGATAATCCTTTAGAGTATTTAGTACTGAATGTTATCCCTTAGGGCATCAGAGTTTTATATATAAATTTTTTTGCACATATATACGAATACATTTCTATATTTATGTCCTTGATAAATGTGTAGATTGCGTATGAAGTATGCTCTTCTGTTACTTTGTACAAAATTTTAAATGAAAGAAATGAGTTACCGGAAAAACCCTTCAGGAATGAAATTTTCGTATATCTTCGTATTAAAACAAATAAACTGTTTCAATATCCGCTTATAAGGTTTTTAAGTAATAAAAGTTTTTTGCGTATTTTTTTTTTTACTTTAAGCACAATTATGGAAAATACCGAAAATAGTGAATTTCTTCGTTGTATAAGCTTGTTCCTAAGGGACGCCCCTCCCCCTTTTCTGGGGGGCCAGCACATTAGGGTTAAAGTAATTATGTTAGTTTTTCCAGCCTTGGCGCGTGGTAATGTTGAATTAGAGTACCTGCGGAGTTTTTCTTTGTTTTCTGGCTTGAATGTTAAGCCTGTTTAGTGAATTCTTTTTTTTTTATCTTGTAACTCTTGCCCTGTGGGGACTGTTGCCCTTGTGCTTCCCTTCCTATTTTTAATGGACAGTTATTTGTGGTGGTCCATATTTATTCCATATTCTTATGTGTTCACTAGGTGTGTAAGTGAGTGAATATTTGACAACATAACAGATCCTTTCTGGCTCACATTCTTTTTTTTTTTTTTTTTTTTTGCTGTTATGATTTTAGGCAGGATAAAGTCTGTCCCCCAACCCCAGTTATGAATTTCGATTATTCTTTCTGTATTTTATCCAACGAAGCATTCAGAAAGTGTGCTTATCTTTTTTTTTTTCATCTTTTTCTTGTGGTCATGGTCACCGTGTTGACAAATTTCTTCTGCACAAATTTGGAGCTACTGTTTATTTCCTCGGTGAGTTGGTGTTTGGTTTTGTAATCCTCTGCTTATGCGTCTTCAGGTTTAAGAGATACGTAATGATGAGCGTCTTTTTATACAAAGCAATATTCCTCTTCTATATAAAGTTCGTTTAAAAAAATTCATCCATTTTAGTGCATTGTAATTGTCACAGCTTCAAATAGGAATACATACAATGAAACAATATTGTGAAACATTTGAATTTTTATCTTATTTTGTATAAAAAAATTGTTACACTTACGGAAACCGTCTGCCTTACTTCATGTCGCCCGCATTTACAGTATTTGAATACAACCAAAAAAACTAGGCGATCTTTTAACACAGATTCCTCGAGAAATCCTCTTGCTGTGTCATCGATGAAAGTTAGCGTGTAGTTTCCTAATTCATGCAGTATTATTATTAAATAAGTAAGTTATCATTCCATTATCCATTTGGGTTTTTTATTTGTTTATGAAAGCAAGTATTGTGTGAGTAAACAGTAGAATTCTTTGATGATATTAATGACCATAACTATGCATGGAATGATAATTTTACTTATTGCCACATCTTATTGGATTGGGAAAGCAATGGATTTCGGAAGTTCCTTTGTGGTTTTGGAGTGCCTGTACGCCATATTTCAAAGTATTAAAAAAAATCTGCTTTTTAACAGCCTTTGACACAAAAGTAACGTTGTGCTTTATTCACTTATGAAAGAAGATATTTTGTCAAATTTAAACGTTTTGTGATGAAATAAAAAAGTAGTTTTGATGTACGTTAATGAAGAGTGCAGATAAGAAGCAAATTATTTAGAAAAGGAAAACGAGTAGTTCTTTGCGAGAGGGGATTAGGACATTGCCTGTTTGTGATAAGAAAGAAAGATCATACTTTGTCAGGAATAAGAATCATTCCTGTCCGTGGATAATGGATTCTCATTTTTGAAAAAGACGGCAACTCTTCGTTGTTTTAAATTGACTGAGAATATCGATTCCCTTTTATAACTTAAATGTTAATATCTTTAATGCCTTTTGAATACAGTAAATATATGTGCAACTTAAAATTGACCCGAGGATTTATGGAAAATGTCATAGATGCTAATAGAGTTCAGCCATATCTCTAAAAGCGAAAAACGTACGATAATTATATTTTTCTAGGAAAATAAACAAAAATAAAACTGAAGAAATATCGGAGGAAGTAAAAGAAAAACATTCCGATGATTTTTTTTGTGTGGGATATATCCATGAGCCTCCGATTGATATTGTAATTGGCTGTGTGTACCTTGTCAGTGATTAAATGTACTCGTTTGTTGTGAGTTAATTTAGATGAATTTGAAAGGATGTTCATGTACTGCAACCCAAAGGAATTCCTTCATTCGACTTTATCACCTCTCTTGCTCATTGTTTCTTTGTGAAGTTAGTTTTTCTGAAGCTTTGTTATCCTCTGTAACGTGTTTTTTTTTTTTTTTTTGTATGGTATCGAAGGTCCACAAACGGATTCTGCAAGATGCTGGCTAACCTCGTAAGACATGGCCAAGTTTGTAACAATTTTCTCGGGTACGTATAAAAATCACGAAACACTTGACTCAAGAGGGGTAAAAATTCCTAGGTGGCAGTGGCAGTTTAAAAGGAGGGGTCAGTTAAAATGACTTGTTTGATGTGAGTTGATCCACTTTTTACTTGCGGACCTCCTTATTCTACATCTTACATTGTGAGACGAGACACGTGAAGGAACATCATGTATGCAAAACTCTCTTGATTTTATGTCAATTTTTATATATTTTGCCTATGGTGTCTCAAGTGTTTACTGTAGATCCTTTGAAACTGAAGCAGACGTCTATAGTTGTTGTGTTGATCTAAGAGTCGATTTCAATTGCTTTTACTTATTCTTATCGCCTTTTTCTCATTATATGGTCTGATTTTTTCGTCAGTTGCATTAGATTACAAGGAGCATAGCTTTTTATCTGAACGTTTCTGTATTGAGAATACAATTATAGTTTTAGTTTGCTAGAGTTCATCATATATATATATATATATATATATATATATATATATATATATATATATATATATATATATATATATATATATATATATATATATATATATATATATATATATATATATATATATATATATATATATATATATATATATATATATATATATATATATATATATATATATATATATATACATACATACATACATACCTGCATATATATTTATAAAGTAAGAAATGCTTGGGTTCACTGTTTTTGTTTAACATGGTCCCCAAGCTAAATAGTATTACAAATTTTCCGTGCCTTAACTTTGACTGTATTTACAGTAATAGAACCCACTGTATTCATGAAAGCTGAATCAAAGCACAAGGATTCCAGTGTGTGCACTTCTGAAAAAGCATTATTCATAAAAAGGCAGAAATTGCTGTGAAATTGCTGTTTGCTGTGCAGCAATCAGCTAATGGGCAGGTAATGAAACTGCCGGACATACTCGATGGGCCGGGTGCTCGTTTGCCGGCTGATGAAGAGTTGGGGAATTTGTTTGCTGGTGATAGAAATGAGCTCTTTCGCTTTTATAATGCAAATTCACAATAACTGCAGGTCCCGACGCTAAATGACTGGTGGTTGTAGCCACGTAAAATAATTCTGATCCTTCGGGCCAGCCCTAGGCTTTGTTAATCCTTCCAATGTTGGTATACCAACTTAGTAGAAGGGCAGAGATGCCTTGTGTTAACACAAGGAAGGACGTGTTCACCTTCCTTTCACTGTGCCAACCCCATAAATTTATTTTCAAAACCACCATAATGTCTTCACTAGTGTGATAATGACGATTTGAAGGCCAAGCTGTATGCGTGCCAGCTCTAGTGACTGTGTTGTGTCATTTTATGGGCATACACGTTCATTGAATACTCCTGTCTGTCTTTCTGTTGTGTTTTGTTGGATTTGCAAGTGCCTAACACATGCTTTTTACATGCTGTTGCTTCTTTCTCACGATGTTAATTGTCTGATCAGATCTATCAAGAAAATTTTATTGTAAACAGTGATCTGTAGGTGTGCCTGTGATAACAGGAGACTTGAATATTTTCATATTAGCCTAGATATCTCTTTTATTGCAATTCTGAAAAAATACATTGCATATTCAAGCGTGAACCAAGAGCACAAGCTTGATTATGAAGCATAATATATTTCAAGAATACCAATGAATATTCTGAGGAGTTTCTCACGTCTGTAACCCATTTATGGCTGTAGTGTCATGAAGCACACAGAGAACCAGGTCAAATAGAATACTGTAAATCTTTGTTTTTACTTGTAAGAACTCATGTTCGAATGTTTCCATTGCTGGTGGCAACGCTGAAATGGCAACGTTCGAAGCTGACGGAATCGTTCCGACACTAGACGGTGACCGACAATGCTCATCACACTGAATCGACTGAACTCGAGATGTGGTGTTCTGCGGATTTTCGTGACGATTGAAAAACGAACACCTGCCGGTATTGGCCAGCATGCCTGAACCCTACGGCGCATTTCCCCAGGGAACCAACGCCGGAAGGCACCCATCCAACGGTGATACTAACAATCCCGTCTATAGCTAAACAACTCTGCCACGGCTGTATTATTATTATTATTATTATTGTGTGTGTGTGTATTATTATTGGTACATTCTGTTGCAGCTGGAGCAGGCTAGAAAGCAAGAAAGAAGTTTTTCAACAGGCAAGGTCGTGAAACCCAGGAAGGAAAAGGAATGAGCAGAAGAGAGAGAGAGAGAGAGAGAGAGGAGGAGAGGCAGTTCTGGGATTCAAGTGAGATGAGTAAAGAGAGTTGTTTATTGAGTTTAAGTGCATTGGCGAGAGAAAGTGAGCAACAGAAATGAGTGGCAAAACTTTCCGTCCCGAGAATTTTCTGCGATGCTGACACAGCTCGTCCCATCTGTGAACACTAAGACAGAAGCGACGCTTTGCTCTGATTTTCTGTTTGTTTCAGCTTTAATGTATTATAGATTTTCTGTAATGCTGTGAAAAGACGGGAAAATGAGTATAAATGACTGGGTACTCTTGGTCTTTGAATGACCCCAAGAGTATACCAGTTAATACATGTGTGCCAGCTGCCTTCTCACTTCTTTTCAGTTCGAACACGCCTCGAAACTGCCTGCTATTGACAATGAACTGGCTGTTTGGCTGGTTACTCTTTGTCACCTTTTATCGCCAGGCACCTGAAGGCTTCTCGAAATAACGCAACGATGGCAATCAAGTAATTGTTTATTTTATTTCTGGTTTTATTATTTGCAATATTTCTTTTTGCCTGAGCCAGTTTTGAAATCCTATATTTACTGTTTGTCTTCAAGTTTTGTTTCGTGTTCTTGGAGCTAAATGCTCTAATCTTTGCTTGTGGTATAAAGAAGAATAATAACGTGTAAGTCTCTGCGTTTCAGGCAAGTACTGCGATAGTCGTTAATCATCACGCGCGCGCGCGTGTTGGCAGTTCAGGCTGGCCCTTATAGTGAGGCTTGGACTGAGATCGCAACTGCGTGCTACCTGAAGGTTCGGAGAGGTCATTGTAACCTGCCTAGTTCCAGACAAATGTTGGCGTTGTAATGACACCATACATCTTGGTGACGAATAACAACTGCCATCATGTCATGTTCGTATTATGACCTGAACAAAAAAGATCCATCAATGACATTGTTTCTATTGCTCTATTAAACCGCATCTTTAAATGAACTAATTGCACATAAATGTTCTCGGCACGACGACAACCTGCTATCATCGTTTCTTGAAAAGACACTCTGAGATAACGGTCGCTATGACAAGCTAGAGGCTATATGTTGTCTTTATTACTTCAAATGGAAGATATGACAGAAACGTAACAATTTTTGCTCACTGCTCTTTTAACTTGAATAGGTGTTCGTATTATGATACTACTGGCACCAGCAGAAAAACTTGAAATAACTACAGGCTGTGTGCAGTCCTGGGAAGATCTGAATGCAAAGAGGATCATCGAAATAAAAGAGAATTTTCATGCGGCATACATGACCAGCAATTTTGTCCAAGAAATCTGTAGTCTAAATCAACTGTTCAGAAATGCTACGTCACACTAATCATGGAAAATAATATCAAAATCATTTCTTCACGGCAGACGTTCTTTCAAAATTCTCAAAAATCTCAATGTGGAAGTATTGGCCTGTTACGTTCCTCAATTTAATTGAAAGAGATGGGAGTACGATTAAGCTTTGTCATGCCTCTTTAATAAAGCTTGAGCCATATTAGGTAAACAAACTAATGGTTATGAAAGTATTAGAAAGGATTGATATCAGAAAGTATATATTTCTTCTGTAGTATTATCAGGTAAGCAACAGGTGCTCTCTCTTCAAACCTGAGTTTCAGTTTTTTCTTTGAAATGATAAGATTTAATTAGGAATATGATATTTATCAATGCTCGATAAACTACTTAATTAGGGCTTTCTCTAGAATCGCTCGTAAAGACTGAAAATGCTAGGCTAATGTTGATTTGTCATTATTAAAAACTGACGCTGTCTGAAATGAGGTATTTATCATTTAGTCGAAAGTATATACAAAAGCATGTTGATAACGACACGAGTTGTATAATATATGCTGAACGACTATCGAGATTTGCTACTCATAGGCTCAAATTCAGAAGCTGACAATGATAAATAATCATTGAGGAAGCTTATAGGTAATCTATATGCAACTGAATTATGTTTATTTTCCCCGATGAAGATCGTAAACTGTTTTGTAAAGGAATCAGCAATAATTATAACTTTCGAGCTGCTGATTTTACATTAACCAGTATCCGATTGATGTCGGTGTTTAGTTGGTATTAAGTACGAATATAAGTATTGGTAACGAGCGAGGAACACATACGCCGGAAATCTTTGATAATTGAAAATGAGAAAAACTCGGCGAAGAGATTGTGGCGAAAAAGTTGTGACAGGATCAGATATGAGTAAAAGAACCAATGCGCCATTGTTCGTGCTCTTATTTAAGTATCTGCTGGCTCTACATTTTCTTGGAGAGGAGAGAAGAAGAGAGAGGAGAGAGAATGTGTATGGCATTGTGTTTGAAAAAAAGTTCCGTAAACGAGACGTCTGATGCGTTCATGTTGTATGCATGAAATGATTTAACTTGCTGCAGTATTCATGCTATTGGATCAAATCTGAATGGGTTTATTGATGTTTCCGTATTTGTTGCTGTCCAGCATGTTTCAGTGACGTGAGATGTTTTACAATGAACGACTGGCGCTTAAATACGGTGATGACACGGTGCTTCCGTATACGCTCTTACTATTGACTTTTATCAACGGCACAGAATGGACTTAATTTTAATGTTAAAAACTTGAATGGTGGCACAGAAACTATCTTCTTTTTATTATTTTACTGCAGATATCTGTCTATACGAATACATGAAACGTGGAGAAGCTCAAAAGATAAGTCTGGTTAACGACTGTCTATTGTAATAATTCTTTAAAAAACATTTCAGCTCATTCATTGAAGAAATTCCGATTCTGGAACACAAAAACACTCGCTTTTGTACGATGCGCGTTCGTGTGCGGACGTCGTACTTATCGATTGCCGTTTCGGAGCTGAAGTGGCTTTCAGTAGCTTTGAAACGCTTGTTGATGAAATTTGCGTCGGTTGCTAGCTGGTCATGGACCACCATGATCGCTGGTCAAAAGGTGCTGCTGCCGGCTATTGCTCTGTTGATGGTGTATGCCTATCACTTGCCGCCATCTTCTTTCTTTTTATAGTTTTGTGATGATGTACTCTTGCGTGTGTCCCGGTTTGAATATGGACCATGTTGCATCGTTCTGTTTAACGACTTTTTCACTGATAATCGCATTACGTGATAAATTACTGTAATGATCATACGAATACATGTTCTACTGCGAATTCACTATAATGTTCTGCTGCAGATGCTATAAGTATTCATATACTGCAATTACTCAAATACAGCATAACAACTTTGTTGCTCTATCTCTTTGGTGAAAGAAAGAGGACTTGTAATATAGTGTCATTTAAATGATTTCGATTAATCACCACAGTGATGGGCATTCTATCGTCAAGCATGTGATTGCAAAATAAACAATTACACTGCTGAAGAGCAACACTATAGGTATGGCAAACCTATTAGTACTCTCTCTCTCTCTCTCTCTCTCTATACTCTCTCTCTCTCTCTCAAGCAGTCCGAATTTGTAGTGAATCAGTATTTGACGCATATCGATGAGTTTTATCTGTTCACTGCCCACTGTCAACGTCAAATGGTAACGATATGCACGATTTAACGAGTTGTATGGTGCATGTTTTTATGACCGAAGCAAGCTGCAACAGACATTTCCTGGCAATGTGAAAATGCATATTCTCTGAAGCCTGTGCGTGTCATAATTCTTTGCGGGACTATCATCCGTCGAAAGATGACGAAATACCAAACATTATGTTTACGATGTGCAAACATGGTTTTGCACTTTGTAGCTTTCAAATGATAGGACTGTATGCATAAAAGAAAAACTAATGAAAAGATAACTATCAAACTGCCAAAATGAGAAAGAAACGAAAAAATCAATTACCGACCACATATATTGTGATATATGCTGTAATATGTATGTACATATGTATGTATATGCATTTATATATATACGCTGCTATGTATGCTGCTGCTGTAATATGTAACAATAACTATATATATATATATATATATGTATATATCATATATTATATTGACGGAGAAAAACTCTTTCAAGCAACCTCGCATTTATCTGTATTTGGAAGAAAGAAGTACAGTCGTTCGGTGTTTTTATTGCAGAGAACATGGTTTTCGACGCTAAATTAAAAATGGACAAAGCCTTCTCTGCTCGAGGTAAACAACGGGCTTGGTGACCTTCGAATGCTGCTGAACGACACGCGACGCGGCATCAGAGGCTGGCGTGCCGAGAAGCACCGAGCGAAAGAAGTTGGCAC
>NC_089752.1:40731361-40738861 GCF_040412425.1 Macrobrachium rosenbergii | reverse complement strand
GAAGAACGCCATCAACCAGCCCTGGCCAATAGTGAACCCCTGCATTTACAGATGTAAATTTGTACAACATTATTTACTTTATCCATATCTTCTTTGCTTCCATCATATTATCGGAACAGATAACTCTCCAGTTCAGAACACATCAGATCTCAACTTCATATAACGGCCCCACCAAAAAAAAAAAAAAAAAAAAAAAAAGGACAAGGACAAAAGAAAAAAAACATTAAAAATTCAGCAAACTCCGACATAATGCAAATGCAAACTTAAAAAATTCTAAATTCAAATGCTAACAATGAAGTAGCTAACCGTAGATGTGATCCATAAAACTAAGCGCCAAAATGCGAACTGATGAAGGAGAAACGCTTCAATCCTGCACACAAAGAAAACAGGCTCTCAGAAAACGCGAATGCAGTGGGGACAACTGCTGTAACACACACTCGATGACGTCACAGATCGTCACCGACCCTTTTCCGATAACAGTGCCCGAACGCTTCTGTCATCAAAACAACCGCTAGGACACACCCTAACTGTTACCTATCTTAATTTCCTCGTAGTATACTGTCTTTGGAGCATACCTATACACTATTTTACTAAGTGTACACACCTGCTCTGACTAACATGTACATGCAGTTGAAAGAAAAACACTCGATCCCCTTTAACCGGCTTGTTTCCGCTAATCCTCATTACAACCAACACAAAGAGAACACTTACGTAATATCACACAGTCTTCCCAAAACCTGCACTGCAAAATTACTTAGAATCAGTTCCAATCTGAAAATGCATACAAACTCGCACAGAGCCATTAGCAACTGCCTTGCATTGCCGTGTCTCTACCAAGGTGATTGAAAATACCCAGGTCAGCAACCAGCTACCATCTACCTCTTCCCAGATTATTTGGAACACGCCCTACATAAACCTGAATTCACATCCATCTTTCGGAGGCTTTAGGAGGTCCATACTGAGTGCCACAAATTACTGTAACCAGTAATGACCTTCAATGTACCTGTTACCACAAAGTTGAGATGTCCCTCTGTTGGTGGCCTTGGTAGCTTCATGAAAGAAGTGCTGGCACCACCTCAGTACCCACTCACTGAATACTCTCTCTCTCTCTCTCTCTCTCTCTCTCTCTCTCTCTCTCTCTCTCTCTCTCTCTCTCTCTCTCTCTCTCTTTCTCAGGACTACAGCTTTACCCAAAATAATCTGTTGACAAAAATCTAACATAGATTGCAAAAAACGGATTAAAATATTTGACAAAACCCGACATAACTTGATTGCAAGACATAAGCAATGAATTAAAAGGTTATTTTAAAATTCCCCAAGACCATTTACAAATAGTCATATTCTGTAACTTACACACAGGTCAGAAATGGGTCAAAGTCTAGTACATTTAAAGAGTACATTCCGACCTCTTACTCAGGAAAACATCTCCAAACAGCAATGTTCACAGTCTTTACTGATAAAACACAAAACACAAATCTCTTTTTACTTTCGAGACTTTTAAAGTTCAATGTTGGTCTTCTAATGATTCCCTTCTCCCAACCTAATCCCTTCACACCTTGGGACTCCGCCCAAAAGACACGCACAAACGCATGTTCCCCATCGGAACCTGGACACTTCTGATGAATGCACATACAGCATCACCTCACGTGATACCACGCCTCGAAAGTCCTGACACCATCATTACTTAATGAGGAAATGCGTCAGATGGTAGCTAAACATTCTCTCCAAGATTTTGGGAGAGTTTTCCTCCCCACTTGTTAATTCAACATCCATTGTGTATTGTAATTCACAACGTACTTGTGACCCATAGGCTTTTCAGATATATGTATATATATATATATATATATATATATATATATATATATATATATATATATATATATATATATATATATATATATATATATATATATATGTGTGTGTGTGTGTGTGTCAATGTGTGTGTGTGTGTGTGTGTGTGTGTGTGTGTGTGTGTGTGTGTGTAATTTAGGATGATGCATTCGACTCAGCAGAACGCAACAAACAATGAACATGAGCATGAAGCAGAATGAAAGGTTTGGGCGATTGAAGTTGATCTACCAAAGACAAGCTATTGTAGAACTACATTTGCATAAAGGCACTGGAGAAGTGACGTACCCAGCAGATGAGATCATCTTTCTTTGAACTATTCCTATTCACCATCCTTTATGTACTATATATTCCCTCCTGCACACCCAGCTCTCCATACCCTTTAAGGAGGATAATATCCTGTTCAAACTTAACCTTTCCATGTACAGTTTAGAACAGTTGCGTCCTCTGCGATTTTCACTCATCTCTGTCAACCATAAACCTTTGGAGCTAATAGATCTGGATGATGATGATCTTGTAGCAAGCCACACTCACCATGCTACAATTTAATTCATATTCTTCTTTTCGTAATCACTTTAACAGTACCCGTCTGTTTGCTCTTCTGTTGATTGTTTAACACCCACGTACACAATATCCCAAATCTCATTTACAAATTGCGAAACTCACTCTGAAAGTTCAAGTCACAGCACCCCATCACCTTATCTCCAGATTACCTTTAGATGTGAGTTTCTTCATTTGTATAAGAATTCGATATGAATTGGTTTACCTTTGTCTTGACAGTTTGACAGTTTGAAAAAATTTATGACAAACTTATTTGTGATAAGAGAAGATTGTGAGCAATATAAGAATACTCCCGGCCCATTCATCGAAATTGTTGGATAGTTGTTTCTCTTATCGAACAGCAATATATCAAATTTAAAGTGGGCTGGAGACATTTAGTTTAATTCAATAGCACTCACGTCTTGACTATACAAGGAAACTGGGTGAGTGCCATGAATTATATTCGGAAGGCAACAAAATACCCAATTAAAAAAAATAGCCTAGATATATCACAAAATTTATAAAATGCGCTGGTAATGATAGAAAGCTAATTTTTATTTACTGTATACAGTTTTCATCTATGATAATAGTATCCTAGTTTCATAATTATTGATGTAAATTTTGTTTAGTGTTTTGTTGAAGGGACAGGATGTATATTACATATTGGTAATCCTTTCTCACTAGAAAAACTAATAGCAATGCTAATGTAACCAATCATTATTTCAAGTGTTAGGGGAGCATAATAACGTCAACTAAAGCAAATGGAAATAACGGCTTCCACTGATATTTATTGCTCACCTTTTTTATTTCATTTAACACAGAGGTTGCTAACGCCCTACTGGGTAAAAAGTAACGCATCATAAGTCATACTAACAGCAAATATTATACACAGACAAGAAAGCATGAAATGTCGTTTCTGACTTGATTACCGGTAAATGATATCTGAAGGAAATT
Source organism: Macrobrachium rosenbergii (assembly GCF_040412425.1). Taxonomy (NCBI): domain Eukaryota; kingdom Metazoa; phylum Arthropoda; class Malacostraca; order Decapoda; family Palaemonidae; genus Macrobrachium; species Macrobrachium rosenbergii. The sequence continues at coordinate 40,735,519 of NC_089752.1, read as the reverse complement.
TGAATTTTCTGTAGTTAAAAAGAGGTTATTTATATACTAAATAATTTTTTCAAATGTGAACGTTAGTCTCTTCCTGAAACTTTGAGTCATCTCTTCTACATGCTGATATTCAGTTGATGGTTGTGCCCATCAATTGGGCGGATGTACCAACATCAAATCATTGATTGAGGAAGCAAACCCATACTGTCAGGGTAGAGGAATTCTTTCGGGTCTGCGATGATGAATATCAGGGCTGATATTTAATTAAGCAGGAAACTTACCGCTAGTTTAATCCATCTCCAGTGAAATATTAAGTTTAATCAAAGAAACGGTTTTACATGTTGAATTATTTATTCCCATTAAACCCATTCCTTTCACTTTAGGTATTGTATCTCGAGGAGGAAAATAGTTTTAGTGATCGAAAATGTTTACATAAAATTATTATTTTCTCTCTCTCTCTCTCTCTCTCTCTCTCTCTCTCTCTCTCTCTCTCTCTCTCATTTCCTCAGGACGAGTCGCATGTACGGTAAATTTTATTTTATTGTTTGCTTGACATTTGGCCTTTGAAATTTTCTTTCAAGTATGCCATTTTTACTCTGCAAACTCACATCGTTTGAGTTACCGTCTGCATTATTTAATTAAAGTCGCACGTCATCGCTTTTTGTACACGAGGATAAGTTGTTGCTCTTCATTTCAGATAGTAATTTGTTCCTTGCATATATAATTAACCTTTCCCATGAATCTGCCTTATTTTTTGTAGGATTTATGTGAATCATCTTGCATATGTTTCCTGTCTCTCTCCTTGTCTTATACACCTCTATTCATGCTCATTTTTAACATTCACTCGTTTTCGTCATGATAATTGAGATCTCTCGTCTCTGTAATTTGACTTTTTCGTATTTTAATTTGTCACTTGTTTATGTAGTGTACCATATAGTTCCATCTTATTTATTTGCATGGATTAAGTTCCAGATAATTAAGCCATGTGTTACTTGCTTAACATCCTCACGATCGATATCCCCACGAGTATTGGTCAATAACTGCTGCTTTATGGCGGTGAAATGTCGTGTAAACATTCATGTCTGAAGCGGGCAGACCACACTTCAGAGAGGTTTACTCTTTCATCGGTAGGCTTCTTTATTAACGTACAGACAAAATAATTGCCTGGTGGAAGGAGAATAATGTCAAAATCGATTTGCAGATTGTGGGCATCAATGATTTACTTTTAACGGAGTCAAGGTCATCTAAATACCCTAATACGATTCTTTGAATACTGGCATCGAGAATGCATGAGGATATGCTCTCATCAGGACCCATAATTCAGGTCGCAGGTGGGATTAATGATGAATCACCCGGGTCGACTGCATCGAGTCATGGTTCGTAGATTGTAAACCAACGACAGTGTGGACCTTGTAAACAAATAGTTCCTCGCTTCCACGTGTGTGTGAGCTCTGTCATTCAAGACACATTGTTAATGAACTTTTTATAGCCATGCCGAATAATTGTGCAGTTTATGGTTGTTCGAAACCCAGGTTTAATACATAAAATTTTAGGATAAGGTATTTTAGATTTCATTTCATAGGCCCCCATACCCCTTTTTTCTGTAACCATATTTGAATATCAAATGTTCTTTCGCGAGAAATTTAACACTTTTATCTGCAAAATTATTACCGTTCCGAACTTGTCCCGGTCTCTCTTGATTTAGAATTGTCAAGATTTATTTGATTTAACTGTATTTTACCGTACTTAGAAATAGTTACTGAAACTTGCTTTGTAGTACTAATTTATTTTTATCGCATCCAGTGCTGCCTGTACATGGAGAATTTTCAAAAATTTTCGTCTTCATCTCATTATCAGGTTGCTCTTGACTGGTTCCTGCCTCCCATAGACTACTGATGATGGAAAAGCATAAATTGTAATGGTATGTCACATAATGATGAAAAGAGTGATTGTCTCCAGAATGCGCGGTTCAGTGATGCTGATGACTCACAAGCATGTGGTTCAGGATTCTCGTTTTCGCCCATCTTATCAGCTAAAGAGGAGAACTGGCGGCGTGCGCTGTATACACCTTCCCCCCCAAAAAGGACAAGGCAATGAAGTATTAGTGAGAATGATATTTGCTTCTACGACACATGGGCAGTTTTTTCACTGTCTTGTTTGAGTAAAGGCTTTGTTTTTTCCTCTCAGTGACTGGCTTCTGTATAGTGGGGTTGTCGGAGGCTTGTGGGCATGGTTTCTAATGAACATGGAATGGTATGTGCTTGGATGGTTTGGAATAAATAGTTTTTGAAATCTTGTTTGTTTGGACGTGCTGTTAGAATATTCTAATGTCTTTGTAGTCTTTCCGGCTTGATTGCAGCCATGAAGGGTAAAGTATACAGATTGGTTTGTAGAACTTTTTAGAATGGGTGCTTGTTTCATCTGTTGGCATGGTGCATAGCCTAAGGAACCAGGTTAGCTATGCCTTCCATTCAGGGCCTTTGGCGACAGGGATGTATTCTGTGTGGTGGCATCCTGGGAGTCTGCTGTAGATGGGGTACATTCACAAGTCCTACAGAAGAGATGGGCAGTTGTTTTTGGCCCTTGGAGAGTGTTTGTTTGGATGTGGACAGAGTTCAGAGATGGCAATAGGCAACATCCACCGAAGCCTGTAGTTCCTGAGGTTGTCTGCACCTTGTGGGAGCATCTGGACATTGAAGATGATGAGCCCCTACATCTGTTGTCTTCCTGTTAGGAAGAGGGTGAAGTTTTCACAGTCTTATGATTTTGAAGGGTAGCCGATGGAAGCCGCTAGTTATAGCTGGGTGTCTTGTAGGTTTCAGACTTTGTCCTTCGGTTTAGATAGCATTGATTTGGACATCCCTTTATCCACCAGGAACCTCCTACTAGAGAAATGATCAGCAGCATGTGTGGTGGGCATCTGTTGGAGTTGTGGTGCGAAATGTTATTTTCTTTTGGTGGCTACCTTCCTTGTGCTTTCTCCAGTTGCATGAGAGGATGCAGTTCCTGGCTATCTTCTGAATTTACAGTGGTAAAGCACAGTATGGACAGCCAGGAGCTGCCTCTTTATTGAGGTACAAGTGTGCATTGCAGTGGCTTCTCTGGCTTCTTTGATACTGTGGGCAGTATATATATATATATATATATATATATATATATATATATATATATATATATATATATATATATATATATATATATATATATATATATATATATATATGTATATATATATATATATATATATATATATATATATATATATATATATATATATATATATATATATATATATATATGTATATAAGTATTCACAAACATTAAGCGCAGGTGTCGTTGTATCCATTTCCCTCCAGCTCAAAATAATACCGACTTGCAGAGGACTCGTCTCGTCACTTAAGTCAGAGGTAGTTGCAGTCGGTGAATCATAATCACTATATGACGAACTACTTGTCAGTTATAATTCCGATTCAAATTTTTAGTGGCAAAGTGAATTATCAAAGTTAAATGACATTCGTAGCATAATGTTTGTGAATATAGAAATACCTTGATGTATTATACAGTATGTATATACATATATATATATATATATATATATATATATATATATATATATATATATATATATATATATATATGCATATATATATATTATAATATATATATATATATATATATTATATATATATATATATATATATATATATATATATATATATATATATATATATATATATATATATATATATATATATATACAATCATGAAACTACAAATGTCGCAATATCAAATCCACGCTGCCTCACAGATATTCCCATCGGGGATATTCCCGGGCAACATTAATTGATGTTAACAAACATTTCTATTTTCTGTTCTTTACTCTATAAATCACGGTGTGATAAAAAATATGTCATATATATATATATATATATATATATATATATATATATATATATATATAAGTAGTATGTATCATTTCTTGGCAAAATGCAGCATTTTTTGAATTATCTGAATCGACGGTGATTTTATCATTGACTTCCTGTGTCAGCTATCATGTGTCTCTCTCACCTTACATCCTGGATGGTGATACTTTGCTGCAACAAGAAGTCTGTAATAAAATCACTGTCGAGGCAGATAACTAAAAAAAAAAAATGCTTATTCGACACTTTTGCCGAAATG
>NC_089752.1:40676361-40726361 GCF_040412425.1 Macrobrachium rosenbergii | reverse complement strand
GTGTGTGTGTGTGTGTGTGTGTGTATATATATATATATATATATATATATATATATATATATATATATATATATATATATATATATATATATATATATGTATATATATATTTATTTATATACATATATCCAAATATTTTATATATACAAGTATATATATATATATATATATATATATATATATATATATATATATATATATATATATATATATATATATATATATGTATATGTATATATGTGTGTGTGTGTATATATGTGTGTGTTATATATATATATGGGTGTAAAATATATGGGTGTGTGTATATTCGTGTGTGTATATACAGTATATACATAATCAAAACAAAAGAAAATAAATAAACAACAGATAGTTGGCTTGAGAATACCTACACTACAGAGAAATGAAACCGAAGTCATTTGCTCACATGTGACATTTCAGTTTCAACATCCAGTTTCAAACAAATTAGACTCAAACTATAAGGTTGGACCTCGATTGATTCAGATAAGCCAATTAACCACTGCAAATAAATCAGGCAAGTTATAAAACACTATTTTCCTCTTTCCATTTGTTCTCACGTAGGTCCCTAGATGTTAGGTGCTAAAGTCAAGTTTCTTGTGCAAAGTTAAGACTCATCTATAACTACTACACGGTACTGAGACAAAAAAATATCATGTCATAATGGCATAAATATGAACGATGTAATCACCATTTGAAGAACTCTGAAAGAAAGGCGACTGTAAAATATATCCTTTCAATTCATCAGGATCAATTTCTAAAAATAAAATCTAAATAAAAATGGTTTGGGAAGAATTCTCCCCAGAAATTTTACAAAACAAAGTAACCAGGAAGTCCCATTTCTGCATCACTACCATAACTACCCCATTCTTTGGAATCTTTGTAACGTCCGTAGGCGAGAGCTGTTTCAGTGAGGTGTGACAGCAAGAAGTGAAATCACCAACCAATACCTGCGAACCACAAGATACTCTCTGCTAGGTCGTCACTGGCTAATAAGACATGCAAATATTATCACGCGTGTTAATCTGGTTCACCAAAAATTTGAAATTATTATTATCATTAAAATATCTCCCTGCAAATCTACGAACTAATTTTGCTCATGGCAGAGGAATGACTCTAACAACAAATATCATGGAAAAAACTGCAACATTTTGCTGTAACGTGTCAATAATACCGATTACATTCAAGTCAATAACTGCCAAGGCCAAATCTAAGAATTCGAACTTAACGGTAAAAAAATCTAAAACAAGCAACCTCATTACCATCTACAATGCTTGTAACGACTCTCAGGGCCACGCATTAATCAGCTCAGGACTTCTTTTCTGCGGAATGGTGTACAATGGCCGATAAAACCTTATGTTTCGCTAGCAATTGAAATTTTAAATTTCATTATACGCTAACTTTCGTCTGTCATAAAGTTAATTTCAGAGCTCAGCGTTACTTGCTTAAAAAGAAGACAAGAAGAAAAAGATGGGTGAAATAAGAGGAGGGCGTGGGAGGGGATAGGAGGTTATTATTATGAAAGAAAAAGACGATAATGCTGCGGTATATGAAAAGTGCAGAAAATATAAGATTGTTTAAATGCTGTTTTCTCATATGTTGGCAGCGATGGTTGTTTACGAATCCGAGATTAGACAACGTCGTCTGTTGCAGTAACGCAAAAAATTATGCGCTGTTTGCCTCACATGCCAAACATACATACTTCTACATTCCGTTCCAATTATTACAGTACCATGACGTCATAACTTTACAATATAATCATCAACAAACAAACAAAAAAAAGAACTCATAAAAAACTGCTGCAGTTTACAAAAAAAAAAAAATTAAAACATGAAATTGGCATACTTCAGATGTAAATACATACACTGAGGAAATAATGTATTTCATGAAAAAAATAGAAAAGCAAATGCTGCTAATTATAAAATCAGCTATATCATTTGAAGGACACCAGTTTTTTCAACAAGAGTGAGATGACATTATTTTCTTTCTGCGTATTTGGAAAGAATTCAGAAGATTACCTTCTCATTCTTGATACCCAGGAGAGTAAACGACGACAATAAATATCCTAAGAAAAGAACAGATTCAGCCAGCAAATGCGCACACTAAAAGCTTTGCATGTGACTTAACATCCAGGTTTCAGTAATGTAAATAGAGACATTTAATAGTGTGCTGAACTCAAAAAGGACTGGTTTCTCATCTCCTCAGAAAACGCAATTTAATGAAAAGCAAGATCTGTTAATTCCAGCGTTGATGGTGTATCAAGCCGAAATTCAAAGAAGAGCTGTTATCGTTCAGATTCTTACTGTCCTGAAACTTATGTCCATACATTTATGAACATAATGCTAATAACACACATGAATATGAACGTAAAATACACAGTATATCAGCATTACAAAACATTCGTAACATCATTACATCTAAACATACACACAAATAAACATCAAGGCCAAGTCATGCAGAGGCCATAACTTTTATACATGCGCCATCTGTCCTCAATATGTGTAAATAATAATGGGAAGCACACGTGCATGGTCTACAATTCTCATCTGTTTTCTCAGCACACAGTAAGTGCTCCTATAAGATCATTTTCACAACACTTGTGGAACAAGCAGCATCTACATTGATCAATGAAAAAAATCAAAGTAAAGAATAAAACAGAAGAAAGAGACAATGCACATAATTTCTACGCTTTCTTAAAAACAAGACCAAGTAAAGTAAAGACGACGAGAGGAAGAAACACGATAAGGCTTTTATCTCAGGGCAGAACTCTGGCGCAACCAACAAGAAACAAATCATTCCCAGTCCGGTTTCGGCTCTACACTCAGCGTAGAGGGCACTGGAATATATAATGGAAACAACCTCGACCAAAACACATAATGACAACTAACCGGAAAGCACGAATAATTTAGTCTATAAATACCAATAAAATCAAGGCATCCACAGGTGGTACAGAGAGGGAATGAAATAAAAAGGAAAATAAATATTGCTTGTTAGTAGTGAACAAAAGTGCCTCATCGCTGCTTCATGTTCGTCTGAATTTCCTTGAGAGAGAGAGAGAGAGAGAGAGAGAGAGAGAGAGAGAGAGAGAGAGCTCAGAGATAAGAGAGAGAGAGGTTATCAATAAAACTGGCAGTGAAGTAAATTAAAACCCAATAAATAAAAAGATCCATCAATGGCATCAGAGGAAAACTGGCAGTGAATAACATTTATTTAAAAACCCAAAATAAAAAAAATGAAAGAATATATAAGGAATAAGCAGAGGAAAAGAAGTAGCAGGAATTGCAGTAATAAAATACAAAATGGATTATATATATATATATATATATATATATATATATATATATATATATATATATATATATATATATATATATATATATATATATATATATATATATATATATATATATATATATATATATATATATATATATATATATAATATATATATATATATATATATATATATATATATATATATATATATATATATATATATTTAGATATGTATATGTATATACACGTATGTATTTATATACTAGAACAGTTGGAAAGAGAATGAAATAACCTTAATCATGTGATATAAAGAAGAAAACCCGGTAACTCTGAGTTCCAATTTGATATACAGTATATGTAAATGAAACTATCAGTAGGAGTAAAAACACAGAGACATGAAGTTCTTAAATATACGATCATCGCAGGGCCTTCTGGAATACAAGCGTCGCTCTGGCTGAAAAACGTGAGATAAAACTGGGAATTGGAAACAACAAACAATAAACAATGCAGCGGAGGAGGAGGGTGAACGACTCCATCAGCAGGTTGACTTTTCAATCTTCATTTCAAATCCTCCCTCTCCCTCCCTCCTTATCTCTCTTTCTTCCCTCTTATCAACCGAAAGGTCTTTTGAAACAATGCATAATCCACTGTTGACGGAAGAGAGAGAAGGTGTCCCGAAATCGTAAGAACATCGTTACTCGGACCTTAAAATGTTGTAAATATTTCTTGGAATAAACCTTCCGAAAAGGACCTTGAATTTCATGCGCGCTATGTAGAATAAACATTCTTCATTCATATATGTTTTACTTTTATAACTTACTTTGCCCAGTCAAAGGTAATTATCAGGATATGATGACATACAATGATATATAATACATGGCAACAAACAACAGTTAATAGCTCCAATCCACTTCATCACAAAAGTATCAGCAGCAGACACCAAAGCTATAATGAAATAAGCATCAGAAGGTTTAAACGAATTCAATTCACAGTAAAACCATATTACTATAATTACCTCAAGTGTTTACTGAATCTGCAGTGGCTTAATACACAATAGAAATCATCAGAAACATCAGTTATTCCTAATTGCAAAGAGTAGGAAAGTGTGTTGACGTGAATGAACTTGAAGATATAAAGAAATAACACAACAAACTCGCAGTTCAAATTCGGCAGAAGAAGTTGCAAAAGAGTCTGATGCAGATGCAGAATGGGGCACACCACCAGATGCATGAAACTTCACTGAATGCTCGAGTTTCAACAGGAAGCGTGAATGCGAGGCTTCAAGAAACATAACTGAAACACTTATTAATTATTTACCAAATGCAGTGAATAAGACTGTTATTGATACAGTGGTTTTTATTTCTTGAATGTGATGTGGGTCCCAGCCCGGTGTGGAATGGTTATTAACAGTAACGTCATAAAGAAGAGTTACAGTATATTAATTAGACTGGAAAGTTAAACTGAAGAGCAGCAAGTAGAAATAGGCGTGATGAGTGAAATAGGAAAACATCACTCATTATATACATCCAGTATACACTTACGAGGCAGGAGGTAGAGACGGCACAAGACTGGGTAGGCTGGGTCCTTCATTGAGGAAAGAAAAAATGCCCAGTGCTGGACAAAATCTACTGCTCACATGCTAAATCTTTTCTCAGAGGAGAGATTTCTAGACAGGAGAGAGAGAGAGAGAGAAGAGGAATATTTCCTAGACAATTACTGAATGTATCAATTACAGAAGCAGTTAAGAGAAACGAGTGAACGGAGTGCTGAAAAAGTGTTCCTCAGATTTACAGAGAAACTCCAGCAGCTGAGGAGGTCAACTAACTGGAAGAGAAAAACAACTGGACAAACTGCATGAAATGTTTTACGTTTACTTTTATTATCATAGCTAATATCAATACCAGTATCAGTAGCCGTGGTATCCAAGTGAAACATTCAAGTACTTCAGAAGCTTCAAAGAAAATCAACAGAAATACCCCAAGCTAATAAAAGACGCCATACAATATAACGCCGATCATCTTACAGTCGCATTTGAATAAAATTCTCGCACGAATACCGAAAAACATTCAGGAAATTGCTGGCTCTGGACACGAGGCGAAAATATCCTAGAAAATAAACCAGTCCAGAAATTTTCATGCTGAGCACAAGCAAATATCTCTCTCTCTCTCTCTCTCTCTCTCTCTCTCTCTCTCTCTCTCTCTCTCTCTCTCTCTCTCTCTCTGATGCCCAGTCACCAGCAAGAGCCTCTGGATCGACCACAGCCCAAGGAAAAACTTAGGACCTAAAAATTCCATTGAGACTCTATTGACCTATGCAGTGAATGCAGAACCTAGTGGCTTGGTCCACTGCAACTGGGTTACTGCCTAGTGTTGAGTCTTGAGGTTGCAACCTCATTCTAGATTCTGAGGAGATCAGAAGTATGCTTCTAGTGAGCATACACACATTATGAATATACTATAAAACAAATCTCATAAAAAACGCATAAAACTACACCACTTCTACTATTAATGGCAACAATAATAGTTTAAAATTTTAGTATTGATGAAGCAGCATAGATAACTACAATCTTATCAATGGTATCATTCATTATCTCAATTGAGAGAGACTGAAAAAATCTGATTACCCAAGTTTTGATAATGTTTGAAGTTTCTGCATATAATAAATAATAATAATAATAATAATAATAATAATAATAATAATAATAATAATAATAATAATAATAATAACATTTAAATTGAGCTAGAGTAGAAATGAAGCCTCCTACACTGAGGTACAAACAAAAATTAAAAACAAATCACTAACTGGTTCTTACTTGACCGAAGTGTAACTTTCTTCTTCTTTCAGGATAATTTGACGTGACATAGATGGAACTCTGAAATTATTCAAATCCTGCCGTCACGAAGTTCTTATGCGATTCAAATTTCCGAAAATGCTCGAAGTTATTCAGTGTTAAAGTGCGAGCAGTAAGAAAGAAAGGATATGACAAAAAAACACAATAACTCTATAATAAAAGAATAATAATTACAATATTAAATAACAGCGGTAATACATAACTTCTCAGATTTCTTCTCTGTCTGAGGCTTCCACGATCCTCGCTCCTTTCGTGATCAGCGTTTCATTCCTCAGATTGCAACAAACGGCTTTGCCGTAAGGGTTGGCATATCTGGCAGTCTAACCCAATGAAATGTTTTTGTGCATTATTTCTTTTGTGCATCCAGAGCAGGTTTGGGAATACTTTTATAGACACAAAAGGAAATGGTGTGGTACTAAGATGTAATGACAGTTCTTATTCTTCCTAGCTTCAACTGAGGACCAGCTGACCGAGGAGGCATTTTAAGCTATCGTTTCAGGAACAAGTTAGTTTACACTTAAAGATAAATATTCTTGAGGTTCTTAGTGTAAACAACAACAAGGGGTTTCTGTGCCTTGAAGTACTGATGTTCCATCTAGGGTTGTTGCTGCTGTTTCTTAGGAAGTCTCCTGGACTCGAGATGAAATATGCAAAATCCCACACCAGGCTTGGAAAATACTAAGTACAGAGCTACAAAAATTCTAAATTCAGTTACCATGACATGAAGCAACACTTTCACCTCGCGCACACCCGTCTGCTCTGACTTTGTCCGTTACTCTTTCTTACTCTTACTCTGCTCTTACTCTCCACCTTCTCCTTCTTCGCCCTTTTTATAATATTGTATCTGGTGACAGCCGTGACACGTCATGGTTTCAGGTATGCCAGCTAAGTCCTTATTCATCCCCTCTCACCTGCTTCTCTCACCTTTCCCTTGTAACTCTAAAATAATGATGCTTGCTTGTTTCTGTCTGGCAACAAAACTTTATCTGGAGGGCCATTAAACTTTTTGTCTTTGGTATTTTGCTTAACGTTACCCGTTCGTCTCTCTCTCTCTCTCTCTCTCTCTCTCTCTCTCTCTCTCTCTCTCTCTCTCTGTGTGACTCACATTCTCGAGTTCACGCGTCTTCATGATTGATTCATGTATAAATTTTTGTATGAATACCCTTATGAATACTCTCTGTAACAGTCTTGAAATGTTAAAGTAAATTCACATGCAAGCATAAATTCAAACTGGTTGAAATCTAACTTGAGTGTAATGCTGCAAGCAATCTTAAATGTCTTAGAAAAATCCAAGCATACTATAAACTACTTCAAATAAATCTTAATTCTCAAGACAGTGAAACAAGACTTACTATCCAAGTTACATCAACTTTACTTAGTCCTCAGTCCTACCTAATAGGTGGAATTTGCTGTTACCTATCCTGCCATGTGAATACTTTCCGGGACTGGGATCTCTGGCGGTTTCGTTTTCTTCATTTTCTTCGACAAGATGTGGTGAAGGACTATGATGATCATGAGTGAGTCATCACACCGCTAAGAAAAAGTTATGCAGTTCTTGATAATGTTGAACTGGACGACACTCTTTAGCTATTATCTGGATATACCATCTTGAAATTGTGGGGTTTTGTTCAACGACTCAGATCGTGTTCTTCTATTCTTTTTGTCTCTGGGATGACAATCTACAGAACTGAGTTCGCATCCATAGTGTATCAAAATGGCAATCATTTAAGTACTATAACATTCTAACATTTATTTGAGGGCCCCTCCTTAAGGTTAAACAAGTAAATAAAATCTTGCAGTTGGTGATTTTAGTTTCTTGAATAATACACTTCCTGAAACTGACATGAAAGGATATCGATTGTTTATAGAGTGTATATACAAGATGTTTTTGGCTTGTGATTTGTATTTAAATGATTTGCATCACAAATCATTTGTAGTTAATTATATAGCAATCGTTAAGTTCTCTTTGACTTCTTCAATGTGAATGGGAGTGTCTTCCTGCATAAGGAATTTCGTATGTTCATTGCAAATGTTGAAGTATGATTAGCAAAAAAGTAGGGAAAGGGTAACAGAGCAATGTATAATTATGCTGAATAATATTATTCATTATGTTAACTATTTACTCAAGTAAAGGTAAAAGGTATTGCTAACGCATGAAGTCATACCAAATATGTACTTCACCGTCTTGTAAAAAAAAGTAAAATAAATGAATAGAACTATTCTGTGATAAAAAAAACCTGCGTAAATAAGAAAAGTTAAACATATATCTTTAATCGTTGAAGCAATCATGACTGAAATTTGCAATTAAAAGTTGAGCCTAGTTTTGTTTATAAACAAATGTTTGTTTATACACAAATATGTACATGAGACATGACATAGGACTTCGGATTTCAATGCTTTAACATTTCAAAAATAACATAAATGTCACATGCTTCCGAACATTTCATTATAAGTATAACTGTTCTAAGATGTGCACAAGCAAGATTTACTAAACAAGATGAAATGTTTTCTGAATAATTTGTGTGGTAAATACCTAACTAAAATAATAGAAATTTAAACTGGGGAGTTAACACAACTTAACCATTTTAATGTTATAAACACATAAAAAAACAAGAATATTGTGCTAGAACAGTTTGTGTTACATGGTCAAATATTCCCTCAACTACCTGTCTGGTAGACATAAAAATTAAAATAATGAGATCACCACAAAAATTTTTCCATTACAAATGGTAAAGGTTGTACAGGAACAAGAGTCCCCAGAGGTCACGACTTCCATGGGACAGAAAAATTTCATTAAATAAGAGATTAACATCAGGGCAGGAAAATAGAAGCTCCGTAAGTACCCTAATTAACCATTCCAATGGCATAAAGGTGGAAAAATTAACAATAATTAGTTTAAATCCCTGCTGTGTTGACAGAAAAAAACGCCCACAATGTTTCAACTATAACGAAGAAATTCTTTATCTTCCGAATTAAAAAAATTTATATAAAGTTCTAAAAAACACTTACGTAACAAACTTCTAATTCTTGAAACCATGAAGGGATATTTAAAAACACTTTTTTTTTGTTAATAAAAGTTTTTCAAGAATTAATTTTTTGAAAGGTCCCTTCCCTGTTAACTAATTTCTTCCCTTTAAAATTCTGTACAAATTATTATAAGGCATACCTCATACGCAATCTACGCATATTTTCGTTTGATTCCCTACAATAGAGCAGTTCAAACCCTGGTGATGAAGCATTTAATTCCCATTGATTATTGGTTTACTCTGATGTATATTAAATTGGATATTAAACAAAATTTGTGACTTTATATACATATATATTTTTGAAGAGCTAACTTAAGTTTGATTTATCTAACCATACACACTCTGAAACTCAAGACTCACAATTTAGGTCTTATTACAAAGGATCAGAAGGACATTGCAAGGGCTCCTCACTCATCGCTCCGTGGCACTGATATTACGTTGCCACAAAGCAAAGTGCCACTCTGAAAGATTTACAATCTATGGTAAAATTCTTAACTATAGAATTTGTGAAACATCTAAGATGACATAAATACACAGATTCTGCCTCGTAGGCATGTAGAGTCTTTAGGAATGAATCTTGAAGTGATCTTCCCGTCGAAAACAAGGATTGCTTTCAGGGAACTGAACAGGTGGACACAGCAAGCAAATGCCTATTCTGCACAGAACAAACTTACTATCTGTGATGCTAAGAAAACATTTTCCAGTCCGCAAAGGGAGAATGCTGAAGGCTGAGAGTATGAAATAGCAAGGTTTTGAATTACTTACATTACTCAAAATAAAAATATTAACACTTCACTATTTTCCTCAGACTCCAAGGGACAGAAATATCAGAAAGAATGAAAACTATAACAGAAGACTGGGCATAATAACTGCTCAAAAGCAGACTCTTTCCCGTAGGATGACTGTCTTGATAAACCTGCTTCAGACTTTGCAATAAGGCAAGGGACTTGGTGGGACTATTGCACGACAAAGAGATACAAGGGTCAGAGAGGGATAGGGTGTGGTCAGAGACCGACCTGACAAAATCTCTCTGATGCTGGCTGCCAGCAACTCTCCTTTCTCCTAGATCCAAGCCTATATAATCTCTGAGTGCAGTCTCAAGTTCTTTGTGTCACCATATGCAGGGTTTTGACCGTTATCTGCCGCTTCCATGTTTTCGGCAGAGCAGGAGCAGTGCTGAAATGAAGGCAAAGCCCAGGATATCAAAAGGGTGACAAAGGTGGGATTAGAGGCTCAGAGAAAGGGGTGGGTTTTTCGTGAAGGCTCAGAATTTTGGGATCCCCAATGCAGTTGTTTGGACTCCCAGCTCCTCGGTTTCTGGGTGGTCGTGTGTTTGACACACCATCTGTGGCAATTTTACTTCATTTAACTAAATTTGAAAGTGATTGAAGCTTCACGCGCGCTTTTGAACTGCAACTGCACGTTACAATATATATATATGTATATATATATATATCTTTTATATATATATATATATATATATTTATATATATATATATATATATATATATAATTACCAGGAACAAATTTAGATCAAAGTACCACAGGAATTAACAGGATGGGTTTAAGACCGGTACCATAATTAGTTAAGCCTCCAACAAGTATAGTTACAATATATCACATGACACAAAACTTTTTTAACTCAAATGAATATAAAGGAATGAAATCATCATAAAAATCTTATTATTATACATGAAAATGAATTTTAAACTAACATTTTCAACCTAGTTTCCAAGCCACAAAGTTATTTACATGAAACCTAGCAAGCATTAAGGAATAACATACTGTGCTTAATTCACAAAAGATTATCTCAATGAGGGTCTGATGTTAAAATCCCAAGGATATCAACTATATTAAAAAATTTCAAAAATTGATTTGGAAAAACGACATAAATTCCATTTATGAAACATCCTACTGACAAGAAATGCTAAACATTTTGATATGCGCTGAGACTCATGTATACAGTATTTAAACAATGTATCTTGCTGATAAGCTAAATAGAATCGTAAATCATGCTATTATTATTATTATTATTATTATTATTATTATTATTATTATTTATTATTATTATTATTATTATCTAGTAGTATTTTTACATCATAAGTTTATTTATGGCCAAAATTAGTTATATACAAAATTAGTAAAATTGCAATGTATCCCATTAGCGTTTTTTATTGTAGGTTCCAAAGTCATGCAGTTTTTTATTATATATTCTACGACCATCCAGTCTATTCTGATGTCTTGTCATGAAAAATTATATAAAATCCCCATAGACAGATTTAGAAACGCACAACAAATTTGAGGCATAAGACAGCCCCAAAAAGTCGGTATTATTACCCTGCGATGAGTAATACTTCACAATAAAATCCCAACATCAGCAAAATAAGAAATTACATTTTAGAGACACATTATTTAATACTAATTTCCGATTTTTCCAACAAACATTCTCTGTCCTTTACCCAGATCTATGAACCTAAAAGCCAAGTGGTTTGATTTCATCGCTTAAATCAACCAAACTGGAAATGAGTTACTTGACTTCATAGGGTGTAAATAAATTAGACTTAGTGGTCCTTCAAATGAGAAAGGATAAAGGAGATTGAAAAGATAGGGAGAAATGTGGCGGGGAGGGGGCCAGGGAAGGGGGTAGTGGTGAGAGGGCACAAGCGAGATG
Source organism: Macrobrachium rosenbergii (assembly GCF_040412425.1). Taxonomy (NCBI): domain Eukaryota; kingdom Metazoa; phylum Arthropoda; class Malacostraca; order Decapoda; family Palaemonidae; genus Macrobrachium; species Macrobrachium rosenbergii. The sequence continues at coordinate 40,714,522 of NC_089752.1, read as the reverse complement.
AAGAAACCGGAAACAGGGTTAACTGCAGGTCAGTGGATGCTCAGGCAATGCAGACTCACACTCGCGTATCCCAGCCCAACAATTAAGCGCCTGGCTGATCTGCGGCCAGTCCTATAATCGTCATCAACAGCGTTTCCAGACCTTAATACATTTCGGAGAATTGGTTTAATCGTTAGCCTCACCTCCAGGCGTCCAGCTTCTATCCCTTTGAAAGATTACAGGCTAGGTGGCTGGAATTCTAGGTGTCTCCATGAGCTATTATGCTCGTCCAATTAACGTTACATACTGCATCACGAACATGACTTACAGCTGCTCTAGGATGGAATTTCGAAAAATTTAAGACTATACCCCAATCTAATAACTACAGGCCTCCTCGACGTTGAAAACACAGAACCTTGACATCTCTACATAAAATAATCATAAAGAATTTAAAAGTAAAGCCAAAATCAAGCGCTATTTTGAGTTTTATTATCCACCTATGACTTATACCATTCTTTTTGCTATTCTTTTTCTTTTATCCATCTCCAAACTAGGCTTTTTATCACTTCTTTATCATCTCATGTCAGGTTAATTCATTAAATATAAAATACACCAATTATCTCATCAAATATCACTCTCAATCAGAGCAATAATCTCAACTTTCTGAAATCCATCATCCTTAGTAGGGATGATAAGCTGAAACTTTACTGCCCTAAAATAAGCTAAAAAAATATACACCAATTATTCGATTCTTATGGCCAAATTAAAGGAATCCTTCCCCAAAGGAGAAATCCACTCTCTTTCTCTCCCCTTTCCAACACTCTCTCTCTCTCTCTCTCTCTCTCTCTCTCTCTCTCTCTCTCTCTCTCTCTCTCTTTCTTTTCTAATCCTCAAAGCGTTATACATTGCCAGATGGTTGTTTTTTCAGAATATCTATGAAAAAGCACTTTTAATCTCACTCAAGACAGCATCACTAAGGTCTCCTACACCACCTCGTGTTGCCTTTCTCGACTAACATGGGAAAAAACTTTGTCTTTCTTCCGAAACATTGATTAATTTAAATTCTTATAATCCAATTAGTGAAGTAAGCACATGACCTTATGAATTACGCATTATATTTAACTGTATATATGCACAGAATATTATCATAAAAGATATAAAGTGACAAAGGAGGAATAATAAGAAATTGAAACAGTACAAAAACACCACTTGAGCAGAAAGGGCTTTTGTCCAGTGGAGTTATTGTTATTAATGCCTTATCAATACTGTATTGTGAACGAAGTATTAAGGTTTCTCAGTTATCTTCTAACTAGCTAGCTACATTTGAGGTCGTCCTTTGTCTTGTTCCATATTTCACCTCATTTTGAACTAATCCTCAATAGACTTTAGTCTTATCAGGACTTTTCTTCATTAATTATACCATTTGCAGTGCGAATAAAAATAATGATAGATGACTGATTTTATCCATCAACATTAACTGGGATAACATGGTATTCTATTCAGTTAACTCCCAGCCCATGACGATATCCATTTAAAATAAATTAAAAACATCCATTCTCACACTTGACATTATATTAGACTAAAAATGATTGACCAACAAATAAAAATTCTGGAGAATGAGGTTACCAGGGCAACGACGTTGATGGCGGTTGAAGATGTTAACATAGTTTCATATACTTACAGGAGTATGTTTTATTTTATGTTAAAAGGCAATTTACAAATGACACTTCCAGCTACAGAAGGGCAGTAAATGCCAAAGAAATGTTAAACGAAAAAATAAGATGCATTCGATCTTTTCAGATGGGTTCCAGTATGTAGAGTCATCATCAATTAAATACCGAGACATCGATTAAACATGACGCCAGTTTTAATTTGCCAGCTATTCACATAGACAGACATCTTTAAAAAAAAAAAAAAAAAAAAAAAAAACATGAGTTCGCTTAAAAAATTTGGACTTATAATGCACGTCTCTGACATTTTTTTAGGTTTCCGATCGAACTATAAAGAATGAAATGTTGGAATACAAATAACTAAAAGATCTGTAAATAAAACGAACAGACCTTAAGCAACAAAATTAAATAGCGTGGCTTTAAGTAGACAAAACAAGCACACAACAAAGCGACCCTTACCGCTTGGAAAGTATTCTCAACGTTGTTATAAAATGAAAATATTTTATGAATAAACTTCTATCACCTAACATCCTTCAGTCTCTACTTGTTCATTATTATTCTAGAATGCACACCTCTATTTCCGAATGTTTAGGGATAAAATGGAAGGTGGATCATAATTCAATAAATGAAATCATATATATATATATATATATATATATATATATATATATATATATATATATATATATATATATATATATATATATATATAGAATTAGATTTTTGCTTTTCCCTCAAATGAGCTTCAAGAACGTCATATGACCGAAAAGGTTGTTAGTAGATGGTCATCACACTCAAAAAGTTTGGTATTTTTGAACCCTAATTCCCTTCCAGTGATTAGCAATATCACAAATGCTAATCAATGAAGAATGGGATTCAAATATCAAACGATAAGATGACCATCTTGCAACAATCATATATGACGTTCTGGAACTCATTTGAGGAAAAACAAATCTAATTCTATAATGAAATGGAAAACTGTCCTCGCACAAAGGCTTGGAAACACTGGATTCGACCTCAAATTCCTGACAGCATTTCTTTCTTGAACCTTGTTTTCCAACGCAATGCTGGGTAAGCTACTTGTCAGTCCTCCGGTTGTTTTCGCTCACGTCCTTCGAATTGTACAGATGCTTCTGCATTTATTACATAGTAATCATTGCAAGGGGGGAGAGCCTCGATGGCTCAGTCGGTTACAGCAGCAGCTTCGGACTTCGTAGAGGTCTGTGGCGCGGGTTCAAAACCCGCAGCCGGCTGATCAGAGAGGCAGACACTTTGCTATCCGTGTAGACATCCCGGGATTATATATGTAATCAACGGATAGGTTTGCTTAAAAAGCAAATGAGTGTTACAGACTAAAAACACACACAAAACAAAGCCACTACAACACCTTCTAAAAACATAACAAACATCTCACACGTCTCGAACTCTCGCCATACCCACGCAATAACTTTCTCGCTGCTGGGAAGAAAGGGCGTTGGGTCGGGTATATTACATGAAACATACGTACCGGGGTCTACGCGATGTCAGGCAGGGCAGCCGATCGAGACCACAGGTCTACCCTAAAGCCAAATCAAAAAGTCCTTCAAAGAAGGCATCGTGCTTACCCCATACAAAAAATGGGAATAAAAGCACGTTAAAAAGAAAGAAGAAGAAGAATCATTGCAAGGGGAAAATTTGCTGTCTGTTTATTATTATTATTATTATTATTATTATTACATATTATTATTATTTGAAAGCAAAAACAACAACAGAATGATTCATATTTATATGGATTTCTAGGCATCAATTTCTACAGGCTACATACATGTTTTACCTAAATTAGCATCTTAATGTTTTATATTAAAAGCATTGCACTCTACCGGTATTAAGTGCACAGTCTCCTTTATACACACTTCAAAGAAATCGTGCAAATGGAATCTAATATTCTCCAAACATATAATGTTTCGTGAACTCTGTCCTAACGGGAGGAAGACCTGTTACCATTATTACTTCATTAACCCTGATGTTATGTGATGGCAAAATTAAAATATTTCCGCTAAAAAAAAAAAATTGCAAAGGGAAAAATATGCAAAGTACAATATATGTTTTATATTCAGTTCACTCCACCTCGGGAATAACATGCTCGTAACGGGGAATTAAAATTGATAAGTGCTTCATCACGCAGTGAGCTTCGAGCTGCCGACTGGTCGGGAAATGACATGGAAAAAACGCGCTTACCACTGAGCCATCAGAAGGGTATAAGTTGATTCAGACTCTGCTGCACATATGCCTGTTTAATTTTGGTTTTTGGTTCACTATAAAATAAAACTACTGTGGCGGCTTTCTCTGTCCGTCCACACTATTTCTGTCCGCCCTCAGATCTTAAAAGCTACTGAGGCTAGAGGGTTGCAAATTGGTATGTTGATCATCCACTCTCTAGTCAACAAACAAACAAAATTGCAGCCTCACCCTCAGTAGGTTTTTATTTTATTAAGGTTAAATTCAGCTATAACCGCAATTTCTGGCACCGATATAGGTGGTACCAACAATGCAGGCCACTACCGGACCGTGGCTGAGTTTCATAGGCCATGGCTAAGAATTTCTGGACTGTGGCTGAGGCAACCACTGGACCATGGCTGGAGTTTCACGGGCCGCGGCTGAAAGTTTCACAGCATATATGTACAGGAACTCGATTGTGCCGAAGAAACTTCGGCGGCAGTTTTAGTTTTCTGAAAAAGAAAACTACTGTTCCGGCTTTGTCTGTTCGTCTGCACTTTTTCTGTCCGCCCTCAGATCTTAAAAACTACTGAGGCTAGAGGGCTGCAAATTGGTATGTTGACCGTCCACCCTCCAATCATCAAACATACCAACTTGTAGCCCTCTAGCCTCAGTAGTTTTTATTGTATTTAAGGTTAAAGTTAGCCATTATCGTGCGTCTGGCAACGATATAGGCCAGGCCACCACCGGGCCGTGGTTAAAGTTTCACGGGCCGCGGCTCATACATCATTATACCGAGACCACCGAAAGATAGATCTATTTTCGGTGGCTTTGATTATATGTTGTACAGAAAGCTCGACTGCGCCGAATAAACTTCGGCGATTTTTAACTTGTTTACTTATACCTAGAATCGATATCAACCCACCCCACCTTCATAAAAACCTTACATTGTGAAACTATTGTACCTCACACAAATAATTATATTAATTATAAAAATAACAACCTCATAAAATACGAATCGATTCAAAAACCGTTTCCTTAAATTTCATCAGCTCTCATATTTTTTTAACCTTAAGGACACAGCTTTGTGTTACCGAGGACCCTTGCCCAAACACCTACAGCAGAGAGAGAGAGAGAGAGTCTTTTTTTCCCCATAGGCTGAAATCACTTATTTTCTTTCTTCTACGAGAGAACGAATAAAATAATTACCCACAATTTATGTATACATAATCTCTTTCTACAAGTTGGCCTTACTTGATGTTACATACTATCATAAATTCAATGACGCCTCTTCCTTCCGCTGTAAAACACTCTTCTTATTCTCAATTGCCCTTGATCCAATAATCAGTGCCAGAGCATCAAATCAACCAAATTTCAAAAACTATCCTAATCCTACGGTTACCCTCAACGCATTAATTGTCGACTCTACTCAGTATCAAAAAACCTTTTTCATGAAATAATGTATATCTATGTACTAAATCTGAAAGCCTTTCGGGTATTGTTATTCATGAGAGTCAATCAGCTTAATTCTTCAACGTAGGCTTAGTTGGTAAAACCAATGCAAAACTCAGTGACGAACAGAGTCATTGATACAAGTGGAGTATTTTGAAGCAGTCGAGGATAATTTCGCTCTGCATAGCTTCCACTGGCGTACAGTGCTTTTCATTTCCATTAAAGCATCGTGCAACAGATGCAGCCAGAAAATAGCCTGCACCATGTTCCACTATCAAAAGGAAAACGAAAATGGACCATTGGTTATCTTTCAGTTTTCGTCACCTATGCTTGCATCCAGATACAATTTCAGTTATCTATGAATATCAGCTTATATAATTAATTCTAATATTGAAATACCTTAGCATCTAAGCAAATTCCAACTTGAATGGAAGGCGCTGATATGAAAACACTGCTAAAATCTCCATAAATTGTTTTCTTGAAAGGTTGAAGATGTTAAGTTTTCAGATATACTCCAAACGAATCAGTCACAAAACACACCCCTTGTATCTTATCAGTGTTTGGGTGCATATGAAGTAATAAATGAATCTTTCAGTCATATAGTGACCTCAACTTCCGTACATGTATACAGGAGTTTTGTGTGGAATGTTAATATATACATATATATATATATATATATATATATATATATATATATATATATATATGTATATATATATATAGTTTGTGTGTGGAATGCTAATTCCCATCGGCTCTGCAGTTGCTATATCTAGCTATCTCCAAAACGCGTCCGTGTTTTAACTGCAATGCCTAAAGTTGTCAGTTAAGGATTTTAACGTTTTAGGTTTCGTATATAAAACATTATATATGAATCCCCACTGGAATCGTAGGAGCATCTGCGAACGTGATGCAGATCAAGTGAGACTACGATGCCGTTATTCAGAACAAACTTTCTTCTTCTTTTAACGTGCTTGTTTTCCCATTTGTATGGGGTAACCACGATGCCTTTTTTTTGAAGGACTTTCCTCATCGCTAAAAATACAGCGAAAAACAGCTTGACATGAATGATAGGCTGTCATACTAAACTCTGACGCTTCACTGCTTTTATATTTCTTCAGGTTCCGTTGGTTTCCTTCTTTCTGTTACAGGAACCAACGCTTTTCTTATTAAGTTGTATTAGCATCTTAAGGAAGGGTGTCCTTCAGCTCAACTGGATGACACAGGACGCTAATTGGCCTGGGACTCCCGTGAGTTAGTTAACGGGACATTATCGTTCTTAATTGTGTCAGGGAGAGGGATGAAGTCAGATGGCTTCATTAAATAAGTCCACAGACACACGGAGAGAGAGAGAGAGAGAGAGAGAGAGAGAGAGAGAGAGAGAGAGAGAGAGAGAGAGGCTGTTTTTAAGAAACGACTATACCATAAATATCTCACATATAGGCAGTCTATTCTTTAACGGAAGGCTGACAATGATCCACATAAAACGAAATACCCACAGGGTCCGAATACTTTATCATTTAAAACGAAGAATCCACATTCATTCCAGTTATTGAATTCATTCCCGTTTATATTTCTGCTTAATTTTCATACAGATATAGCCACTAGCGTATCCAGAAAAATTTCATGGGGAGCGCCAATTTTCATATTACACACAAACACACACACACACACGCGCACACACACACATATGTATATATATATATATATATATATATATATATATATATATATATATATATATATATATATATATATATACATACATAAATATACATATATATATTATTTCTTAAATCGATTTTTCCAGGCTTATATTCATGTTATTATCTAAATCTTCAATATTATTACTTTATCATTATATTTCATGGGGGAAAGGCACGTGCCCCCCCTGGATCCGTTAGTGGAGGTAGCGTATAGAACACCCATAGTAAAAGGATGCTTGCAAATAATGAGGTGGAAATACTTCTAGATACTAATAAAGATAGATAAGGATAGTTCATTAAATATATACAATATGATAAATTCCTCACTTTTCAGGTTTGCAGAGATGGTAAAAACATACATACACACACACACACACTGACGTACAGGGTGAGATGAATATGAATTCGCAGGTAAGAAACTCCTTCACTAATCCTCACATGGACTGGAAATGCAATGGTTCGGTGGAAGGCGCAGAGATGCTTGGCCAGCATTTCAGATAATTATTATTCATCAATTTTATAAATCTTTTCTTTGACTATTATATTCATCTCTTAATTCTTTACACATCTGATTCCTGATGAAAAAAAGCTCTACGAAACTTTCCTCTAGTTACTTTGGTACCTAAAACATGTCCATAAAAATTCTCAATATTAGAAATAATTCCGTACGAGATGATCGAAACCAGTCTGCGAGTAGCCCATGATTCATTTGCTTTTGGGGACATTCTTGTAGATTACCCTTTTGGACAAAAAGATGCATAAGAGTCAGTAAATTCTCTCTCTCTCTCCTTCTCTCTGGTGTTAGGAGAATATTCACGCGTAAATTATATTCATAAAGATCTCGATTACTTTTAATTAAAACAAATGACTAAATTTCAGTTAACAAGAGTAGGCAGATAATTCTTTACACTAGTATTTTATTGTTTATTCTGCAAAGTTTGGTTACCAAACGGAAAATTTTCGAAGAGACTTCAAGCACTATAACATCAGCAACAAAAACAATAATAAACCACAGCAAGAACCACAATAAAACAGCTGAATATGAGATACGAATAGGCCAATAATCCAAACGTCATAAGAGTGCGTAAACCGAAAAAAAGACATAGGACATTATAGGTCTACGTCATTTGTTATGATCCTGTTATTCCGAAAGGAGACAATGTCCGTAAAAGAATTCTCAGCAACTTATATCCAATATGACTCATATAGCCTATCATACTGTAACTTTAAGTTAAACACAGGCATATTCTGGTTTAGCAGAGTGCAATGAAATCGATTTTATGACTATTAAAATAGCTCTGAGAAAGTCTGTGTTTAAGTTTAGAATGGCGAACACGCTTGACAATATCAGACAATAATTATCACTGTCCAGTGATTCAAGTGCACCGATTCGAACGCAGACATTTCCTGTGTCACCTCCGTATTCAGGTGAACCTCATTTACGAAAAACAAACACTGCAGCATCGCGGAGCACTCCTGACTTCGTTCATATTATCCTTTTTTTTTTTACTATTTTAATTTATGAAGATGAAAAGAACAACAAATTAACCAATTTTTCGAAATCATTGCAAACCAATCAGCTTCAAGGGATGGTCGTGACGTAAGCAGTGGGCGGGGCTTAACTGCAAAGAGCGGTAGATTTTGCTATATACTATGTACAGAAAACTCGATTGCACCGAAGAAACTTCGGCGCATTTTTAACTTTTTATATATTATGATCGAATACCATATTTAACGATACAAGTCAGCACTTAAGATACCCAACATACACAAACGCACATGCACTTTATCAACGGCCAAACCCTCTTTCCACACCAGTGAGACCTGATGCAATGGCTTCTGATGCCCCAGGAATACCCCCATCCCTAGCTCCCAGGAACTCTGAGATCCTATACAAGTGAAAATCTATCATGGCCTGAGCAAGGTTTTAATTCGGAAGCCACAGAGTAAGAGAAGACACCACCACCGAGTGACCACGACCCAAGTATTATTTCCATTCAGTTTTCTCCTTCTTCCTTATTCCTGATTTCCTAATTTGCCTTTACCTTATCATTCTAGACAAATTGTACGTTTCTATTAATTCAATGTATATCATGAAACCGTTTTTGTTACTTCTCTATTTAGAAACACCGACAACGCAATTCATATTCAATCTCTTTCCTTCTTGTTTTTGGGTCGTTATTGTCCGACATTGGACCGTAGTCCAGAAAGGCATAATGTTCACAATATTAGGTTCTCTCTCCTGCCTCCTCCCAGCATCAGTGCTGTGCTTATTCCTTTCACATAACAATATGAACATTGTCTTTACCGATATAAAATACCAGCCCCCACCCCGCCTCTCTCTCTCTCTCTCTCTCTCTCTCTCTCTCTACATCTCACAACATACACACACACATACACATTTAAAATGTGTTTTTTTCTTTTCTGATTTCTCATCTTTCACACTTTATTTTCGATCCTTTTCCTATCTGCAAAGCAAGCGAAGTCTTCCCAAAGAAATCAACAGGGCCTGAAACGAAGCTCATCCTATCAAGCGGCGGAGTAAGTGGGGTGAGGCCAATTTTTGCGAACAATATTCCTTCATTTCCAGTAAAAACAAATGAAAAAGACAATGGCGTACTCTGCAACGAAATCCCTCGTTAAAATATTGATAACGAAGCTCCACAGGCTCACAATCTACATTATTTCCCTTATCCTTTATTGTCATTTTTCTACTGCATTGGTTTCCAATAACAGTCAAGGAAACACACATCGGGCTGTCCAACATAAGGGAATGGGATTATAAAGGCAAAAAAATGCAGCAATCTTTCCGTCAACTTGTTAGTAAGAAAGTATGAGAACCTGTTTCATATTCACTTTAATTTAGAATATCTCGTGTGATGTCCTCCTCGGCCACAGGGAAAATTGCAATCATAAGTTGCTGAAAACAGATACTCACAATCTTGCTCTCTCTGTCCCTACCCATCCAATAAAGAAGTTACTCTCGTCATCACTCTGAACCAATTCCAATGAGATTTTCTTTTTCAGTTAATTTCCTCCTGGAATCTAATCAAGGCCCTGTCTACCTGTCTAAATACTCATGCCCTGTAATTTCCTCTTGGTAAATCTCTAGCTTATTTAACTTTCTCTTTCCTTGTCGAGTACATCATTTCATCGCCAGAGTATTTACTTACAATTTTGCCTCATTATCTAACACAAGGAATTTGGCTAACAGTCGCCTTGAGGTCTTTACAGCACTTCAGTCTGGATTACCTTCTCTGTCAAGCACAGCACAAAGAAAAGACTATATAGTGAAATAAAGCAATTTCTTCCTTGTCTTTCACTGGCAAAGATTTTCTTGACTTCTGAGGAGTCCATTTTTTGGTTTCATATATTCTATCTGGGGCCTATACTGCATAATTATTTGCATCAGAGTCAAACATTTCAAGGTATTCCCACCAACGAGGACTGTAAATTACACACAGAATGGGGTGGGGCTATGTTTCTCATTAAAATCGTATGGTTAACATACTCTGAAATATCCCATTTTAAATGAAAAAACTTAATGCCTTCTGTTACGAGTTACGACCTGTATAGAGTTTTTGTATTCGAAAGCCTAAAACTTCTTTTGGGGACATGTAGTAAAATACAGTAAGTCTGTACTTGAAGATAAATAAGGGCCTGAAGTATTAAATGGTATTTCATACCACAAAAGAGACTAACCTTCTAAATTATTCATTTTCCGAGCTGGAAGACAGAAAATAAAGTGCAACACTTCCTCATACTTCATTTACGAGATATCTAACTAAATTTTTACTAAAGTCTTGTCAAAAACTAATGACGTGACGTTTTCTATACAATTCAAAACCGTTTCGCCTGGGGCTTCACAGATTGCCTAGGCTAACAATCCACCAACTAATGTAATGGAGTGTAATGAAAGTTATAACTTTTGAAAGACATATTTCATGAGGAGAGGTTGAAGCGTAGATGTTGACTCGATGACGGCTGGAAGAGACTGACTAGTTTCCAGCCATGTGACTGAAGCGTCGTAGGATATGGGGTTAGATATCAGATGCAAGGGGTGGTGTGAATTAACTAGAGCAATCTGACCCCTAAAAGACTTACTGAGAGACCAAAAGGCTGTACCCTCCAAAGATGGAAAATATGCATGGTGAAAAAGAAAGAATATATATAAATATATACATATGTATATGTGTATATATACAGATACATATACAATATATATATATATATATATATATATATATATATATATATATATATAATATATATATAAATTATATAAATACACAAATTTACATATATACTTCATATATGTATATACACATACATATAAAATACATATATATGTAATATGTATTATTATTATTATTATATATTATTATATATTATTATTATTATTATTATTATATATATATTATTATATATATATATATATATATATATAATACAGTTTGTTCTGTCTTAGTACAAATCTTTATGCATTTAAATATTTAGCCACACCCAAGCCCTTTATTGTCATAGAATTCATTTTGAGAATAAGCTAACACCCAAAGGAATTTATATAATTTAAGACATATACCCTGACCTAAATATAAGAAGTTGTGCCTTTTTGGGTTAATATCTGCGTACATTGCATCATCCAGAAGAGAGATGTGGATAATGTCATTATATCTCACATATCAACCAAACTTGGTAGTTTCCAGTGCTGGCCAGGGTAGATTTATGATATGTAATTCCCTGTGGGTGCAAGTTAATCCCTACATAAAGTGAATTTTGCATCAAGGAGTTATATATAAATACATACAGACATATATCTACCTATCTATCTATCTATATATACATCACTCATTAATACACATTTATATATATATATATATATATTATATATATATATATATATGATATATATATATTATATATCAAAATATAAGAATTTTATATATATATATATATATATATATTGTCAATATATATATATATTATATGTATATATATATATATATATATATATATATATATATATATTTATATATATACATACGCCCTTCCCTTTAGGTCAACAGAGGAGAATTTGAATTCAGCCTCACTCTGTTTCTTCCGCTGGATCGATCTAAAAACTTTCCTAGCGAAGCAAGTAGTTTTTTCATGAAAAAAACTGAAAAACAGGCCAAAATTTTTTTAATTTTTGTTATTTTTAAACATTTACTTACATTCTATTGCTTCAAAATACAATAAATGGCTAACTGTGCTTATATTATGCCTCAAAATGTGTACCTTAGTTTTACCAGACCACTGAGCTGATTAACAGCTCTCCTCGGGTCAGAGCTTAGGTACGAAGGCAATTTAACACTGGAAAGAAAAGTCTCTTGTGTGAAAAAATAAAACTAGGGAAAGTAAGGAAAACTAATGGTATCTCAACCATTACCCACTTCAGATTATGAGTGTTTTGGGTACAAAACTAGATTTATATCATTAGAATTTCAATATTTCATATCTGAACATTGAAATTTTCAATTATCAAACAAGTTTTACTGTTATTTTTCAATCATATCTTGTAACCATGAGGTACTGCGGTCAATTATTTCAATTTCAATGCATTTGAACAGGAAGAGAGGTATGAAAACTGTATTATTTGCAACAGTTTCTTAAAAGTATATATGATACAAGACATATACGTGTTCAGTATCAAACATGTTCAACTGAAACTTGTATCAAAAATGTATCAGATTCAGAAGTATGAAAACTCTATGACTGGCAACAACACGTGTTCAGTATCAAACATATTCAACTGAAACTTGTATCATACTCGCACCAATAAGCTCTGCTCCAGAACCAAAGTAAATGTGCTTAGCATGACAGTGGGCAGTTGTGCTTTGAGAGTAAGTGGAAGGTTACTGTGCTCATCATAAGAGGTGATATATGAGATGGGGAAATACATCACAATCCTTGTGATGTTCGTACATTGAATGAAAGAATTATAAATTTTTTGTTATTATTAACGGACACATTACTTTGAAGGAAATTTTGTTTTTGTGTTGTAACTAAAAGATCTTTTTTAATTTTTCTTCGTTACTGATGAAAAAAAAAATCGTATATTCTTGAGTATTCTTTTTGTTGTTATATATCCTAATATTAAAAGAAAATTGTTCTACCTCAATATATATACAGCAATAAAAGAAGAGAAAAATCATATTAAAATAGATAACAAAAAATATCCTTATTTCAATGTTTCCTCTAATCTAGAAGGAAGGTGTGAGTCTTAAATAACATCATAAATGTAGTAACTACAAGCAAAGTCTTCAAAAGTGGAGAAATTGGACGCGAGAAAAAAGAAAACGAAAAAACAAGAAAAAAAATATATTTTCCTCGCAAAAAAAAAAAAAAAATCACAACCCTAGAAGCAAGGTAAAATAGCAGGCTATACACAGATCGAATGGACGCGGGAAACACCACTTCGTGATGCCTACAGCGCACCACATGAGGTATACTTTCAGAACTAGTCCCTTACGGAGCCGTTTACAAAAGGTTTCATTAGTCTATCGGCCTGCAGCGGCTTTCTGGCTGATAATATGAATTTCATTCAGTTCTGGCGCGGCGATGAACAATGTGAACACAGTAAAAATAACGGCAAAAAGAAACCTTTATACATTAAGAGTTGATGCGAATACCGCTGAAAAACAGTTTTCATCAGAATATAAAAAAAAGTAATTTAAAAATGGAAGCAAGAGAACAGAACCTCTTAAAGTTAACTAGAGTTAACGAGATGTCAAATATAAAGCTGTCACGTACTAAATCAGGAAAAAAACAGTTAAGCTTTAATGATAACTACAAAACTAACCCCCAGTGCCGTCAGTGCACCTCATGCGGTGCACAGTAGGCATTAATTAAGGTTCTTTTCAGCGTGCCTTCGCCCCCTTGCTGCAACCCCTTCCGTTCCTTTTACTGTACCTCCTTTCATATTCTCTTTCTTCCATCTGACTTTCCACCCTCTCCTAACAATGGATTTATAGTGCAACTGCGAGGTTTTCCTCCTGTTACACCTTTCAAACCTTTTACCGTCAATTTCCGTTTCAGCGCCGAATGACCTCATAGGTCCCAGTGCTTGGCCTTCGGGCTAAATTCTTTAATCAATTCAATTCAATACAAAGCTAACCCAAGCACAAATGCTGAACAATCTCACTCGCAGCCACAATACACATTCCAACTTCTAGTTTTGTTCTAAGTGTTAATACACTTCAAAATAGGCAGGTCATGAAGATGAATATGAACTCTGATATCACATCAAAATTTTTCTCGAGAGAAGAAAGTAAAGAATTAAGCTCGTGTAAGTCCTAGGTAATGATGTTATAAGCGTGAATTATGAAACAAAACGAATCTCGGCATCTCTCCAAGAAAACACTTCAGTGACATGCAAATGACAGAAAATCATGACTATTCATGTCCCTGGAACTGAGGCAAGAAATGCAAATCTAATTCTCCGAGTATTTTTACCCGAGCTCTTGCAAAGCTCCACTTATTAACAAAAATTTTACTTTCAGTTCCAATGAGATACTCCTTATCTTTCGTCAGTGCATGGACACACATTCGCCTCTAAAATCTGACATAACCTTACAGTAATGGTCGCTGCTCATTTTAAAACACTCATAAGATCTAAAAATTAATCAGTAGACAGTCAACAGATGTGCTATATATTTTTGGCTGCTTAGTAATGTCATTATAAAGAGAGCAAGATGAGCCGTCGCCTTACACGGGAAATGAAACAGGTATTAAAATATAGTCCGAGTAAAAGTTTAAGTACAAATAAAAACTAGACACAAATTAATAAATTTAAGAACATCGTAAATCGAAGAATCCTAATGCACAAAAGACCGAGAGATAAATAAGCGTACACACCAAAAATTATCTTCCATAATCCTATGCAGAGTATTCTCAAGAGCGTCTGCTTACAAGTACAATGAACACTACAAGATACCAAGCCTCGAGGAACGACGCCTGGCCCCCAACCCTCCGCCTCCCCTCAAACACCACATCTCAAGTTTCTGGAAAAAGATCATCTTTAGCTTCTACATACTTTTATGAACAATTAAAAGTCTCATGGACTCTTTCTTAATTAAAAAGCTGGGTTATTCCTAGGCTTTGTTTAACAGTTACAAGACTCTTTGAAAAATTATTTTATCTTCTCGGTTTGTTCTAGAACTGACACAGTAAGTTGTATAATTTCAGACTTGGACTACCTCAGACTTTTTTGGGGTTTTGTAAAGAAAATGAAAACTACATTTATTGCATTATGACTGATCTACAATATGAATTTCTTTTGAACAATTAATGAGAAGATTTCAAGGATACATTTACAATTAAGTTTTGACAATCTTTATTGCTTATGTAGAAATTAATCTTGCACGTGAATTTTTATATTTACAATAAAAAGTATTCTTATATTTAATTTGATAAGCGTATGAATCTTTAAATACTTTGGTTATTCATTAAAAAAAATTTGGACTCTATCTTTAAAATAGGTCATTATATTTTGGCGAAAATTACATTCAAACTTCCAATCGTAAAATAATTGCAATTTCAAGTTTCTATCACTGATCAACTCTCGTCAACATGGCCAAACATTATGGGATATTAAATGAATATTTCCGGCATTCGAGACTGGACAAGACCAAACAAAACATGAAGGCGGCCAAAGTCATCCGATTATCTAGAAGCACGAAGATGATATTGCTGGTTTTCCATTTTCCCCTATCAGAACTGATGAGAGGTCGTTGTCAAGAAAGTTAATGACCATGGCAAACACGCACACAAATTTATATATATATATATATATATATATATATATATATATATATATATATATATATATATAAGTATATATATGATACACACACACACACACACACACATATATATATATATATATATATATATATATATATATATATATATATATATATGTGTGTGTGTGTGTGTGTGTGTGTGTGTGGTGGGAGGGGGTTGCTGTTTACATACTGTAGGAACAAGTCAAATTTTTAAGATATCTTGCATTTTTCCTTAAATATACATATCTGAAGTCTTTGATCATAATCCCACTTCTATCCAAACCGGCAGCTGCCTGTTGCTGAAGGAATAGGTGACCTGCCCAACTGAATGAGTGGATGGGTTCCCCGCACTCCCTCTTTTGGTGCCATAAGCTAATTAACTACCTTGATACACTAACAGACCATCTGTTGCTAAAGGTATTCCACAGAGAACACTTCAGGTCTAAATATCTAGGGAAAACAGAAGTCTATATTATGCACACATACACAAACACACGTGTGTGGATAGAAGTGGGATTATGATAAAAGACTTCAGATTTGTATATTTGCGGAAAAATTAGAGTTATTTGAAAAATGTGCGACTATAGCAAAATCCACCATGCTTTGCAGCTAAGCCCCGCCCACTGATTATGTCACGATAATTCCTTGAAGCTGACTGGTTGGCACTGGCTTCGAAAAGTTGATTAATCTGTGGTTCTTTTCATCTTCATTTATTTCGCAATGGTTGTTTTACCGAACTAAAATACGTTCTGCTGATTATCAAAAGGAAACATTATATTATCCCTTGAAATAAAATCATAATACACATCTTCCTAAAAATGATAAAAAAATTAGAAAATATGAATGAAATCAGAAGTGTTCCGCGATACTGCAATGTTTTTTCGAAAATGAGGTTCACCTGAATACGGAGGTGACACAGGTAATGTCTGCGCTCGAATCGGTGCACTTGAATCACTGGACAATGATAATTACCGTCTGATATTGTCAAGTGCGTTCACCATTCTAAAGACTTTCTCAGAGTTATGCAGACTGGTATTTCATATTGATTTTCGGAAATTTTACTACATTTTAATAGTCACGACATCGATTTCATTACAATCGTTTACACATTCGGTGGGGCGACAAGCAGTGACTGCATTATAAAACCAGAATAGGCCTATGTTTAGCTTAAAGTTACAGTATGATAGGCTTTACGAGACATATTGGATATAATTTGTTGAGAATTTTCTTACGGACATTTTCTCCTTTCGAAGTAACAGGATCATCAAAAATTACATAGATCTATAATGCCCTAGGTCATTTTGTCGGTTTACGCACTCTTATGACGTTTGGATTATTGGCCTATCTTATATTCAGCCGTTTTATTATGGTTCTTAATGTGGTTATTCTTGTTTTGTTGTTGCTGTTATGGTGCTTGCAGTGTCTTCGAAAATTTTTCGTGTGGTAACCTAGCATTGCAGAATATACATAGACCTATTCATAAAACACTGGTGTGATGTATTATCTGCCTATTATTGTTAATTGAAATTTAGACATTTGTTTTAATTAAAAGTATTCGAGATCTTTTTGAATACAGTCTACGCTAGAATCTCCTAACAACAGAGAGAGAGAGAGAGAGAGAGAGAGAGAGAGAGAGAGAGAGAGAGAGAGAGAGAGAGAGAGAGAGAGAGAGAGAGAGAATTTACTGTCATTTATTTTTTTCTTATTACGTTAAGTATCTTATGATGCCTTCTTACCATAGGCTTCATTTTCATAGAAATGATACAGCAGGCTTATATTTACTCATCACAGTAATATAATTTGTTATCCCTTTAGTAAATATATTTTCAGGATAATTCATTGAAAGCAGTTTGGTAGCTGTGTGTAAGGCTGAGACAGCCCTATGATTGGCCTATGTGTCATCGACTACGAGCCCACAAGTTTTACTTTTATTCTCTGTGGTATAAGTGGAGTTTCACTTACTATGGATGCACGCATGCACACATGTATGTGTATATACACGTGCTTATCTGTGTACATTCCACATTATATATCGTGGAGTTGAAACTACTATGTTAATTAAAAGCTACTATTTCCAAAAGATACAGGTAGAAAACTATCTACAATAAGAAATTGACGTGTAGGCCCATGCCCTGTCATTGCCTCAAAATATAAGAAATTAACTTGTAGGCCTATGCCCTGTCATTCTCTCAAAATATAAGAATTTGTTGTGCAGGCTTATGCCCTGTCATTGCCTCAAAATATAAGAAATTGAAGTGTAAGTCTATGCCTGTCATTGCCTCAAAATCTAAGAATTTGATGTGTATGCCTATGCCCTGTCATTGCCTTAAAATATACGAATTTGATATGTAGGCCTAATCTCCCAATGATAGTAACATTTGGCATGAAGGATTATGATGAATTAGTACCCTAGTATCGGAACTGGCTGCGTAAGTCATTTCAATTAATGTGGTCCATGTGGAATCGCTAATGTAGGCCAACACCAATTTAAAAGAAAAAAAAAAAGGCAAGATGCTTGTGTCTTTAGGCTATGCTTGGTCAAAAAAAAAAAAAAAGATGCATACATAAAATGACCCAAGATCTTCATAATGATATATAACTTAATATATCTTATCGGAGATGTCAATTGCATAAATCACAACTCCGGGAACTCAAATCCGTGATGGCATCATCCATGCACGGAGCTCAATATTACCGAACGGAGTCCAGTCCGTACTGATATGATAACCATTTGGACTGTTAACTAGTGTGACGTCATTCCCCTTTCGAGAGCTAGCCAATCACTGGCGTGCATTGGGCAGAGCTTAGCTACAAAGGGCCATGGATTTTGCTATAGTTCCTACGAGTATATAAACGTACATCTTAAGCGGTAGGTTTTCCGGTCACGTATATGAGCTAGGGAAGAATGGCTATGTACCCTTTAGTCCATCCTGGAATGTATAATGCCGAAGATGACAGGGCCCAGTGCCAAAGAGTGGCTTTTTGTAATCTAACTCTAGGAAAATTGGAGGAGGGCTTACCGAACAAAAGCTTCATTGTTAAAAATTTACGTAGTTCTTAAAAAAGTGTAATCTACTTCATGCATTCGAAATATTCGGAGCGCAGCAATTCCATTAGTTAGCCATTGGTCTAAGTATGCTACACAACTTTTCCCAGTACGCTCAAAATCATCACGGAAATCTTGAAGATGAAAACATACACACAGACGAACCACATATCACAATACAGTTTCTACGATGAAAATCTCATAAAAACGCGAATAACATGTATCACACTACTGCAATATATTTCACTGCTTTCAAATAACTGCTATTTTTTCCGAACCTAACAATGGCATTGTTCATTAACGAAGGACGAAGTTTTATCTACATAAATGTGCTGATAGCTATTTCTTAATTAAAAATCTCCGTGCCGCTTTAATATTGCTGCAATGAACAAATTCCTTCTCAAGGAAGTGCTGGAAAACGATTAAATCTTTGAAACAAAGAAGGGTAATTTAACAGAATTATCGTTGATATCATGTCTCACAAAAGCTGGCATAACACATATCACATTTACAATGCTGAAAAGAGATCAAGAGAAAACCGCATAATGTATTAATAGCAGTGAGGTCAAGTTCCACGACCGCTAAAACTCATAATCATCTAAGTAATGCACCACTCAGAAATGTGTGATAAGGAAACAAAACACACACAATTTGCGGGGTAAGCGTGATGCAAAAATAATCAGCTTTAAGGGGAAAGAGTTCTGGTAAAGTCCCATAAGATCCGCAAGCCTTAAAAATTAAATTCTACTCCTATTCAAGGAACTACTAAAATGAAAAGGAACTCGTTACTGAAAACAAATATTTTAGAGAATGTGTGAAGCCATTACCAAAGAAAGCAGCAATCACGTAAATTTTACGCTATCAACTAAGTACATGAATAATGGTCTATTTCATTTTACAACAAAATCTACACTAAATGAATATGACATTTCTCATGAATATGTAACGGTTGCTAAACAATGAACGAGGTCCGTCTAGAGAATAGTACAAAATCCGATTCCAAATGCTGTTGGTCAACCAGGTCGAGAGAGAGAGAGAGAGAGAGAGAGAGAGAGAGAGAGAGAGAGAGAGAGAGAGAGAGAGAGAGCCATACCTAGACAACCCAAGCTGCCCCAGACTAAACGACCAGCATTTAATTACATGAATGGAATATAGCAGTAGCAGCAATGTAATAAGAAGTTTGTAAATCAAGAAAATAGATCTACAAAATTCATTTCGTGTCGATAAAAATCCATCCATCGCGTAATGTGTCGCCCAGAGGGAGCCCGGGAAGGGACTGCCCATCAGTTTTTCATTAAGCGTTGGCATAGAAAAAGCAATTCGTGAATATGACACGGTATTTGTGACGGCTATTTGTAACTTCAATTGCCATTCCTTTTACCCAAAAAAGAAAGAGCAATTTCACCGTTAGCCATTTACTTGGGGATTTAAATGTATACCGATACACCGGTATCGCCTGTTGTTTCAGAATATTACCTCTACAAAAGAATAGCAATTTCATTATCGAATTTTTCTGATCTCGTCTTTGTTTGGGAACTAAATATACTTTTGAGACCCAGCGCTGACAGAAAAATTACACACACACACACACACATATATATGTGTGTGTGTGTTAAATATTTTCAATACAATTTTTTGGTCTTAAACCTGCAAGGAGGAAAGTCATTTGGGAAGTGGTGGGCAAGATATGCACTAAATCTAAATCATACCACAGCGTCATCTTTACGTCTTCAACCATATGGAAAATGGAAAAACTACAAGGATAAAGGTGGACCCAAAAATCCAGAATTCAGATTAAATAGGAAGTTCTTTATGCTTTCGAGTCGAGGGTTCATCAAAATGTTGACATCTTGACTTGACTTGAAATTTCTCATGTCAGAAGCAGTTAGCAGAAATGTAACTTGAAGAAATTCATAAAGAAAAAGACTTTCCGTTCAGTCTTTTCCCAATTATTTTTTCTTGGTAGAATTTAACAGCTGCATAACTAACCTTTTGAAGGGAGACAAAAAATAAGAATTAGCGACAAACAGCTGAGTCAATGTACCAATATTAAAGTGACGATTCTTGAAAAAATCTGTTAACCGAATTACGATCTTTCTAACTTCAGCATCATGGGGAAGGTCAAGAAAATAATGTTATGCTACAGTATCTGTGTGCTTCATGCCTCAGGTTATTTATACATCAAATTTTCCTTCAATATTTCATAAAAATGACGACAGAAATCACCTCTTTTAAAATAAATACGCCGAAGTTCAAAATACATAAACACTGATCTTCCAAATAGAGAGGGGTATAGATAAAAGGATGAGAATTAGTCTGTTTCAGAGGGTTTGTGCTTAACAAGGTTTAAACGTTAACCTCTCATAAAAAATGCTATCAACGGTATTTATAAATCACAGATTTAAAATATATATAAAATAAGTAATAGTGCTCCATTTCTTACTCGCTCTTAATACGGGCAGCTAAAATGGCAGCATCTCCCAACGAAAAGCCCACGTCATTTCGACCGAAACTGGAAAAGAATCAACGACGAGAAGAAAGATAATATAGAATTTAGGCCAAGCGCTGGGACCTGTGTGGTCATTCAGCGCTGAAACGGAAATTGATATAAAAAGGTTTGAAAGGTGTAACAGGAGAAAAATCTTGCAGTTGCACTAGGACTCAATTGTTAGGAGAGGGTGGACAGTTAGATGGAAGAAAGAGAATATGAACGGAGGTACAGTGAAAGGAATGAAAGGGGGTGGCAGCTAGGGGCCGAAGGGACGCTGCAAAAAAACCTTAAGTAATACCTACAGTGCACCGCATGAGGTGCAATGACGGCACCACCCCCCTACGGGGACGAGAAGAAGAAAGGAAAACAAAAACGAATGATTCAGATAAGACAAGAATCTAGATAAATAAAAGAAATAAGAAGACCGGATATTTCAGACAAAACATTTATGAAAGTCCTCAGTTTTACTCTCATCAAAGTCGACTCCACTTTCATTCTCGCGTTACACCGGATGACCTCTTTGTTTCATTTATCATCTTTGAACGACTGAAAACAAGATACAGAGACACTCAAGTCGTAAAGTAGACATTCCCTCATAATTCATTAAGCGATAAACTGCTTTCTTAACCTCCCTATGTATTACCGAAAATAAAATCCATCAAACATCCTACCGCTTAAAATTACACAGGTGATAGAAATGGATGAAAAAAAGCTCATGATATAAACAAATAACAACTACTTAAAAAATAGTAAATAACAATAATAAGGACTTTAAAGCTATCAACATCAATCAAACTTCGCATATCATCATCAGTAAGGATATTAACAATAAAACTTATTTTTAATTTTTTTAGCGGATTTACGGACGGGTATGGTGGGAGCTTTCAGGAGGCTTTCAAAATTTTCTCAGTACCAGCGAGAAAAAAAGTTAACAAAAGAGACAAATGAAAAACTATACTAAGAAAAAAAACAGAAAAATATACATTTGTTTATTTCTGTAAAAAAAAAAAAAAAAAAAAAAAAACTTGGCGAATACAAATGCACGATAAGTAACACAGGACAACTGCTGACTGTTAACAACTGACTTTGTGAAGACCTCCAGAATGGTCACCTGTATTATAGTCATTAGGACGCTCGCCACATCAACAAAAGTCCAGTTTTGATGTCCAAAGAAATTGGAATGTAGGCTATTTAGCACGTTCCATTAAAACCTACTGGGACTCTATTGGGTCGCAGCCAGGGTGGAGGAGGGCTATCTCATCTCAATATAATTATAAGTGTTTGCCTCATGGCATTAGAAACATTTTCACCAGGTTAACATGAAAACAATCTCGTTTAACCCAAAACAAATCAAACGAACGATGGGTCATGATCACCTCCTCAAAAATCCCCCAGTGAAAGCGGCCACAGCGAAACAAATCCCAGACGAAAATGGCACGTTCCATCAACATTAAATTGAATCAAGCCAACTGAAAACTTCAGCGACTAAATAACCCACCGAAATCATTCCTCCGTAACCCCTGATTAATTACATCGTATTTTTCACCCTAGTGATGGCGATACTGCGTTATAAAATTACCAGTAACACACCCAGCCATTCCATCACATCCAGTAGCAATTACACGGATTGATGATGAAATTAACTAACACTGCAAATGGTCTATCAAACAGAATCATTGCTGAAGTAGGATGGAGGTGTCAATGAGGCTTGATGTAGGTGTATGAAAGGTAATCATTTTGGAAGCAAAGATTTATTTAAACGATTAAACAGAATAACGGCCTTAATTTAACGGAATCTATATTTACTGTTCAAGTGCTTTTATTATCTAGATACGTAGGTTCACGAGCAAGGTGGACTGAAGAGACACGAGACGAGTAGGCCTACCAGACTGTTAGTGACCTAATCATATCGGTGGTTACGACAGATCGCTCGAGACACAAGGGAATTTGGTGGAAATTAATTAACCAGGGATTTCTAGATTCTGACCCAAGTCGCTTTACATCACTGACATTGTCGTGTTCCCCAGAGATCTCCAGATATCAACTCATATTCTTTCCTTGATGTTCATATCACTCTAAAAGCGCTGAACCATTCGGTTCTTCCAGGACTTGAAAAAGCTGCGTCTCTCATCAATTGCAACATTTATAATCCAATCTTCAACAGCTAACGCCAATATCTCTCACTCAAAAGACTAATAAAGGAAACAAAGTCCATAACACAATAATTAGCCAATCTTCCAAACTATCTGAAAAATAACAACCACAAAGAATTTTACTTTTTTCCTGATGAAATATCATAACTCGAATATGACAACAGAGGAGATTTCAAGCTGAAAGATTTACACATTAATTTCATAACAAATAACATGCAAAAACAATAACCTTTCATTAAATCTTCAATTCCTGCTGTGCTACATAATCCTGGAGAATAAACCTGAATTATTTATGTCATCAACAGAAAAATTTCCTGTACAGAAAGTTATCTAAACTTGAATTATTGACAATAAAGTAAAAATGCTTGATAACTATAAAAATGTAAATTTCAACCGATTAAATCACTTATTAGTTTTACAAACCTTCTGCATTATAATATAATGTAGAAGTTTTGTAAAACTTCTACATATTATGTCTCCTCATAAGTAGAAAAGGTTTATTGATTTCATTACACTTAAAATGAAGCTAACCTACATTCGACTTTCAAATCAGTCATACCTGCGAAATTAATCATCATACCGCACACACTGACGCACCAAGTGTATGGGAACGAAACAAAATTGCACTCAAATTACGTGAACATGCCAAAAAAGAAAAAAAAAACTCCTAACTCAGGCATAGAAAACATATGTTCAGGAGCCAAGCAATGTACATTGCCATTAATCATACCAAGAAAAATTCCCTTGGGGTTTTTTATTTTCTGCAAAACTTTGCTGGTTGACCTCAAATTTTTCATTGTCAGTTTCATCGCAGTCTTTTTATAAGGACTTTTTAGGGTACTCCACCAGTTTATTCGAGATTTTACACAATCGCGCAATTCACCAACGTAGCTTACATCATAATACAAAGCTGTGATTTGTTATTTTACAATTCAGTGATATTGCTCCTAAATATCTGTATTCTTCACATATTAACAGCCTATTCTCTCTCTTTCTCGCTTGTACACATAGGCTATATGGAATTGATTGTCGTCGACTCACTAATTCTGGAATACATTTTCATCTTTATACATAAAGATAAGATTGTAGAGTCCCACACGGACCTAGAAAATCGTCCATTTTACCTGGCCGTCCGAACTCATACCCTAGAGCATCCGCTCCTCACAACAAGCATCTCCTGACACACGCGCCAAGCACACGCATATAAGAAACACATCCGACACCATACATCCTTTTCATGTATACTGTCTGTCGTTCATAATAATGTGACGTCAAATGTATCATTCTAAGCGAGGCAACACAATGTCAGCTTTCCAGATATATTTATCAAAACTCTGTCCGCAATTTGTATATAGAATTAAGTAAAGACATGCCTTTCGTATGAATAAGCTTAAAAGAAAATAACAAAATGTTAAGTATTCCTGGTCGAGAATGAAATAATGCATTACCTCATCCATTCACATATAATTTCTTTTTTTAGAAATGGTACTTTTTTTTACAAAAAAAAAAAAAAAATACCATGACACGTGCTAGTGAAACAAAGCAAATCAAAAGTACAGTGCTCCAAAACATAACCATCATTCACAGCACAGAAACTTGTAGTTTGCATGCCTTAATAAACGTATTCCAGTAATCTTTCTTCATCTGTAACCAAATAATGAGCAATATCAGTCAAAAGAAAACAATAATGAAAAACAAACAACAGCTTCGAATTTTATATATAAAAGGCAATTTGTATGGATTTACTTTCTCAGGCAATTCATATGAACGTCAGTTACTTTTTTATACGAACTATATTATGCGAGAGAGAGAGAGAGAGAGAGAGAGAGAGAGAGAGAGAGAGAGAGAGAGTCTATATTTGTAGGGGGAAACTATGGAAAACGGTGCTTACAGCTAGAAATTTAAAAAAATTTTGGTTAGTCATAAATATAAGCCATTAGCCTTTACACGTTTCAGAATCACAAAGAGCTAGTATTTCTATTAATTCCACACGTTCGCATTAAAATATAATTTTGTGCCGTAAAAACCGAATAGAAGGTATGTGATATTATATACTCTTCAATATCATGAATATTCAATGTTATTCGATTTGCTTTTTTCATGTAATGTGATTTAAGAATATACCTAATTTATTTATATAAGTCGTACTGTTAATGTTTCATAATGGTTTACAAAGACTCTCTTATTTTCATACTGATACAAGGGCTCTTAACTGCAAGAGCAAAGGGTACTAGAAAATGGTACAATGGTCAGTTTTAAACAAAAAATGGGATTTATATTTTTGCTTCTGATCAACAGTATTCACGACAAAAAACCATAAAATTTATGGTAATAATTTGAGTTTTCTGTAAAAGAAAACTATTGAGATGGCTTTGTCTGTCCGTCCGCACTTTTCCTGTCCGCTCTCACATCTTAAAAACTACTGAGGCTAGAGGGCTGCAAATTGGTATGCTGATCATCCACCGTCCAATCATCCAGCATACCAAATTGCAGCCCTCTAGCCTCAGTAGTTTTTATTTGATTTAAGGTTAATGTTAGCCAAGATCGTGAGTCTGGCAGCGCTTTCTGGAGGCGTCGCCGACGAAACTTCACTCGACCGCATCTGGGGAGCAAAAGGACGTAGCTGAGTTTCGTACAGCTTTATACACTGTACAGAAAACGCGATTGCGCCGAAGAAAATTCGGTGTATTTCTTTACTTTTTTTTTATCACAACGGTCAAGGAACGAATTAGATTTTAGAGTGAAGGTGATGATATTGCTTGCTCTGTAGGCCTTCTAAAGATTTTGATTTATAAATACACTTTACGATCCTCTTTTATATAGGTCAGGTGAGCATCCAAACACTCCCTATACGCGACTCTTTACAGAACATTATTCTGTTTCCATTAAGCATATACAGAATACATTTATGCCTACGAAATACCAATGGATGACTTAGGTCATATAGAAGACCTTCGTTATAAGACCAATGACCCAGTCACTGGAGACGAAGAGGAACGTCTGAAATAAGTTATTAATACCACCGACTGCCAAATGTCCATTCAGTGCGCTTCGCTAAACGGGGACCCAGATATTTGTCATTATTATTCTGCTACCCAATATGATTCGTCACGAACCTTTATATATCAAATTTCGACGACCTATCGAAATGAATTACCGGTGACCAAGCCCAATTTCCTGAGTACTAAAAAGTAATAAACTACTAAATAAACACAAAACTAAAGAAAGAAATACAAAGTTGTCGGATCCTAGGTAATCCATATTCACTGGAAACATTTAACCTTGCAATAAATGAATGCTCCGGACGTGATATCTTACGGATCTGCACTTCTAGTTCAACCCGTATCATATGGAACGATTCTTTCATCTTCATGTCTCGTAGAGATCTTATAGAAGTGGCACTATGTATACCCTATAGGATATAGAACGCTATATCGGGGGTAATTTGATATTCTATTTACTTGAGATGTACCTTATGATTTGCAATAAATTATTATTATTATTAGTATTATTATTATTATTATTATTATTATTATTATTATTATTATTATTATTATTATTATTACATCGCAATTTGTTACTTTCCTAACAGGGCATGCCTGGCAAAAAATCTTAGTGCTGAGCATTTAAGTAAACCTAAATGAAAGCTTTAATTCTATAAACAGGTCTTTCATGTAATCATTATAAGAGCTTGGTTCCACCTGAGAATTCAATGTCCTGCTCATATGATCGACAACACTTAGTTCCAAATAATAACAACAACAATAATACGAAAAAAAAATGATGAAAAGACCAGTGAATTTAATAATGCTACTATTGATGTTGTACTAAACCCGTGTTTACGATAAAATAAAAGCAATTACAATTACACTAATATAAACTCCAGTTACCTAAAGATAATAAATCTGAAAAATATCAACAAAATCAAACAAATTCAACTGTTAAGCAACGATTTTCCAACTAGGCGTTTTGGAAAGGGCAAAGGCAGGAACAGAAGGACTGCTATTGCTACTCTACGCGTGAAACTAATCCCAGTTGAAACTACTATATATCTGCTTAACTAAGCCTACTATCATGTCGTTGCATTGCAGAGAGAGAGAGAGAGAGAGAGAGAGAGAGAGAGAGAGAGAGAGAGAGTAGGAAAAACATATAGGGAGCATACCTCTAGCAACGCGAAATCCCTACGAATATATCAGATTATCGACCGAAATCATTTAGTTGTCAGGAACAAAACAAAATCTTTAAGGTTAGGAAAATACAACATACAATCAATAAGTTTTTAGACCAGGGCACCGGTAATTATGAAATTACGTTGCCACAATTTACGGTAACTTTCGATTGTTTAAGCTTGAAACATGTTACACAAAAATTGGCAATCCAGTCCTAAAAAAGGGCCTTCTCCCAAATGTATACTGTACATCCCTTTCTCACTTGTAATCATTTTTTACCACTCATGAGATAGACCATTAGTTAAGTTTTTTTGTGAAAATCCGCAAAACGTTTTGCATTACCTTAAGGAAAAGTCTCAGTATATGAAGGATATGTGCACATGCACGGTTCAATTCCACAGATATAGCGAGTTCTCATCATGGGATTAATATAATTAACCTCGACAAAGCGATCTTTTGGGTCTTGATCCCTTGATTTCTTCAATAACTTAAAGTTTAACTAGTAGGGAAGTTAAAATGACGCTACGGAAGTTATACACTGCCAGCTTTGCTCTCTCTCTCTCTCTCTCTCTCTCTCTCTCTCTCTCTCTCTCTCTGTCTCTCTGAAAACAACAAACACGCATAATTCAAACTTAACCCTTTGATTACGGCCGAGATGAGACCTCACACTTACCACAATCCGGAGGGTTTTCAGACGGTAGTCACCCGTAGCATGCTACCAGACGCACGAAATCGTAAACAATCATTGTAATAGCGTTTGTATTTGTTGTTTTGCTGCAAATTAACCTGTTTTATTTATATGATAATATTGTGATAGTAGCGATCCGTGATATAGATATTATGCAATTAATGTAACAACACAAATAAATAAACATAGGATAAGTACTATATATCGGGGTTTAGTGTTGCCAGAGGTATAAGCACTGCACTGATTGAGGATGACAGTCTTCTTTTTTTTTTTTTTCATTTTCTCTAATTCTGTTTGAATCCGTAAAGGACAGCTACATCACAGTTGTGTATTATAGTTAAAAATTATTTGTATATTCGTCAGAAAACTAATCATAAAGAATGTTCATCATTTTTATGGTTCCGCTTACTATTCCACTAGCTGGGCAAAAAAAAAAAAAAAAAGAGAGAGAGAGAGAGAGAGAGGCGTGACAGAATAAAAATTTTTACCTATGATTTATTCCTTCTAATTGTACATCAATAACATTGGAGAGTAAGTAGACACAATCACAATATTGGTTGCAATATTAACCACATTTCTGGGTAATATTTTTATCAATGATCAAGCACCCAGCTGACAAGGGATACGCAATCTAGAAATTCAGATGAATTCTGCAGTGTTTGAAAAATGGTTTAAAACCCAGCTTCTTCCCAATATAGGGCCATCTGCCATCATAGTGTTGGATAACGCTTCTTATCATTCAGTTCGAATTAATAAACCTCCGACAATGTCTGCCAAAAAGGATGAAGTTAAAGACTGGCTAATAAAAAATTAGTAAAGTTGCAAAGACATTCATGTAAAGAAAATGATTACGTGATTGACAGACTGGCAAGAGATCATGGACATAGTGGTTAGGCTGCCTACATATCACTGCCAGTATAATGCAACAGAACTGATATGGGCGCAGGTGAAATCATACGTGGCAAAGAAGAATCATTTTAAAAATCAGACCTGCTTCCTTTGGTCAAAGAAGCAATTGAATCCATATCTTCTGACAACTGGGCTAATGATGTGAGACATGCCGAAGATATAAAAAGAGATGACGCTTCAAGAGATGTTTGCATTGATAAATATATAGATTCTTTTGTTATCGATGTAGCATCCTCTGACGAGGATTCTTCATAAGTAATGTCTCCTCATACTTCGATTGTAAATAAATTTATTGCTTTCCCTTGTTGTGTGATATCCTGTTGAACACTGAAATTGAAATAAATTGAAATATAGATCTGTTTTTTCGACAGAAAGTGGCAGAAATATCTTTAAAAATCTACATATAACAGAAATGCCACAGCAGTGATGAGTATCATATGACAGTGCTTTAAAAGCACAGGTAAATCTAATACTGTATAAATGTAATATATATATATATATATATATATATATATATATATATATATATATATATATATATATATATATATATATATATATATATATATATATATATAATTGTGATATAGTTTTGAGCTTTTGAATTGCTTTCTTTCATTGCATGCCGTAATCCGTCTTTACCTCCTTGCTGTATCAAGGTTGAATTTTTCACTGTACAGCTATAAAATAGCTCATAATAAACATTCTTTAAATATTGTTACACCATATATATATATATATATATATATATATATATATATATATATATATATATATATATATATATATATATGGGTGTAACAATATTTAAAGAATATTTATTATGAGCTATTTTATAGCTGCACAGTGAAAATTCAACCTTGATACAGCAAGGAGGTAAAGACGGATCACGGCATACACGAAAGAAAACAATTCAAAAGCCCAAAACTATATCACAATTATATGACTTCGATAACAGCAAAGGAACAGTAATAAAAACTATAGTAGATGACGTAACTCAAGAACATTGCTCAGTACAGCATCCAAATAAACAAAACTGAAAATGAAAGCACATCTAGGTTTCCAAATTTCTTGCATCTATCATTTTCATATATTGAATTTTTTTTTTTTTTTTTATCTAAAATTTAAGTGGGACAACAAAACTTCATTCAGAACTTTCTATTATAGTACACGTGCTTGATAACAGGCGCAAACAATGAGCTTGAAGTCAGAAGGTTAATGGTCAGTTTAAGAGGGGCAAAGTCTCTTCCTAAAACGGTCGTACTATAGTAACCCCCGCCTTTCTTGTTTACTTGCTAACCTTGTTTACTCTTATTCAGTTTTCATCCTCTGGACTTTACTACTGAAGGTAATCTATTTCTTGTTTTGTCATTGTCATTTTTCAATCTTTAAAGCATTTTAATTTTGTAAGCTCTGTTGTCAGTTTTAATTAGTGTTTTTGTATCTTTTAGCCAGAAAAGATGGGATATGGGTGATCCTGAAGCGCACCTATTAATAAATATATCAATGATGAGCTGACTGTTCTTCCTATCCGTACTCCCTACTATATATATGCATATATGTATATATATATATATATATGTATATATATATATATGTATATATATATTATATATATATATATATATATATATATATATATATATATATATATATATATATCTATCTATGCATCTATCTCTGTGTCTAACTATCTGTTAATACACACACTAACACACACATATATGTATACATACGTATATATTAACTTTATCACATACACAATTGTTCTGTGCATTAACTAAATTACTAAAAGGACCTCATTCAAACTGGATGGTATCATAGATACCATGCAGTTTGAATGAGGTCCTTTTTAATATATATATATATATATATATATATATATATATATATATATATATATATATATATATATATATATATATATATATATATATATACATCATGAAGGAAGCAGTAGGGAAAGGCATCCTCATCATCTACAGTTTATTTTCAATGCCGACGTTCCATGACGAATTCCAAGTCGCATTTTCAAGGCTATAAAATATAATATAATTTGCGAACATCAATAACAAATTAATGCAATGGCAACAGCTCTTTATGTAGTAAAAATATTTAAAACAAAACACCTCATTCCAAGACAAGTCAATAATGAGTAAAAGGAGTTCACTAAAATTTTAAAACAACCTACCTATATGAAAGAAAGAACAAGACTAACATAAATAAGTACAAACAGAGTGAGGAAAACCAGTTGCCCAAACTAGGCTATAAACAATTTCACTGAGGACGATTGAGTATTTAACGACGGCACAGTCTTCCTGATAATTATGGATTCTAGGATGGTTAAGTCGTTGTTGTTCTGCACTCGGCCTAGGATGGAAAAATCCTTGCTGTCAATATAAGTTTTACATAATTTTGAATGATTTCGTATATTTGATTGCTCAGGATTAGATAACCTGCTACCTGTTCTATGACTTATGCCCCTGTGGGAATCTATGCGGACCTTCAACAGCCTCCTCGTGCATCCCACATATGTATATCCCGTGATCACATCCCGGGCAAGTGTACTTGTAAACAACGCTGGACGAAAACAGAGGACTGAGCCGGTCTTTGACTCTGAACAGAGACCCTATTGTAAAGGGATTTTTCGGGATGATTTTCAGGTTTAAAGCTGGAAAACTCTTTTGAATAATGGCTGTGCATTTTCTCCTAAAAGTATCATCATGCACGAAAGGGAAACTTGCATACATCTTTAGTTTCGGCACAGTCGATTCAGGTGTTGCCGGAGTCATTTTCTGTAGTAGCAGTTTATTTAGGGATCTGAAAAAAGTCGTGATGGAAAACAATTATTATTGAAATATTTCACTAAAAAGGATATCTCATCGTGGAAACTCTTCCAGTTTGACGAGTGGGTGTAAGCCCTATGGAGGAGGGTTAAAATAGAGTTCAGTTTCAAATGAAAGAAACACGAACTATAAAAATTCATTCCCAAACCAGTAAATGTATTTTTCTATACACACCTGTGTAAAACCTGAGTCACCTCTGGAAATAATAAGATCAAGGAAGGGGAGTTTGTTATTTACCTCCTTCTCCATAGCGAACCTTATGTTTGGATGTTGTCGGATGACGAACTCCAGAAAGGACTCTGCATGACATTCATGACGAAATAGGAGAACGTGTCGTCAACATATCTTCGATAAAATAGAGGGCGGAACCTAATGGGACATTCTTCTATTATGCGCTCCTCCAGGAGCACATGAAGATGTTAGCAAAAATTGGACCAAGTGGTGATCCCATGGCCATCCCTTCAGTTTGTTTATACAAACTGAAGGCAAAGGTCGTGTCCAGCACGGCCAGCTCTAAAAGTTGTTTAAAAAATGTCCTACTAAAATTATTAAAAATTGCATCTTCATCAGTAAAAAGTTTGCTTAATATTATCTCAGTATTATTATTATTATTATTATTATTATTATTATTATTATTATTATTATTATTATTATTATTATTATTGGAGAAGCAATTCCACAAGTATGTATATGTACATATATTTAAAGATAAATATACAACTGTGGATTTGCTACTTCATTTTAAGACTCATGCTACTATGAGTATTTTTTTTATTACTATTATTTTTTTTTTTTAGAATATGAATCCAATTCATACGGGACAAGCATACAGGGACCATTGACTTGAAATACAAGCCTCCAAAGTATATGGTAGACAGGTTTTCCAGGAATATTGGAAAAGTTTTCCGTGCGTCTTTAATAGTGTTCTTGAAGACTCTAAAACTTATTTCTTTTCCGAAGAAGAATTTTTATTTAAATAAGACAAGCGATTTAAACTACTCTGTATCCTTCAAAAAATCTACTATTATAATTTGATGCTGGTACCATAAAAAAACTATATATTTATAACTTACTCTGCTATGCGAAAAAACTTAATCATTCCTTGCTGGAGGCAGCCATCTCTCTCTCTCTCTCTCTCTCTCTCTCTCTCTCTCTCTCTCTCTCTCTCTCTCTCCCCTTAATAAGGTGATCAATGGCAATGGAGAAGCCTTGTTAAAACAAAAAAGGTCACTTTTCTCTTGAAGCTGACTGGATTACTGGGCGCTAGTGATGACCATTTCAGGAAACAGAAATTCTTGAGACCACCTTATTTTTAACTATTGGGAAAAATTAACGCACACAGACGCACAAACCAGTGTGTATACACACACACACACACACACATATATATATATATATATATATATATATATATATATATATATATATATATATATATATATATATAAAATAAAATATATGTATATATACTTATATATACATATATTTATGTATATGTATCTATCTATAATAATAATTTCCAAGTTGATCTTGTCCTCCCGAGGGTGAAATTTTCTAGAAAGCTTTATTGCCACGAAAATAGCATTTTTTAAAAGAAATAAATGTAAATGTAGCGAAAAATCATCATCATCGTATCCTTTTCCCTCGTCGTCGGGAGGATATATCTATCTATCTATCTATCTATCTATCTATCTATATGTATATATATACATATATATAGATATATAAATATATATAGATATATATATATATATACATATATATATATATATATATATATATATATATATATATATATATATATATATATATATATATATATATATATATATATATATATATATATATATATATATATATATATATATATATATATATATATATATATATATATATATATATATATATATATATATGTATATATATATATATATATATATGAATATATATATATATATATATATATATATATATATATACATATATATATATATATATTTATATATATATATTTATGTATATATATATATATATATATATATATATATATATATATATATATATATAATAATCCAATAACATATATATATATATATATATATATATATATATATATATATATATATATATATATATATATATATATATATATATATATATATATATATATATATATATATATATATATATATATATATATATATATATATATATATATATATATATATATATATATATATATATATATATATATATATACAGATGGGTAAATATATATAGATATTTATATATATATATATATATATATATATATATATATATATATATATATATATATATATATATATATATATATATATATATATATATATATATATATATATATATATATATATATATATATATATATATATATATATATATATATATATATATATATATATATATATATATATATATATATATATATATATATATATATATATATATATATATATATATATATATATATATATATATATATATATATATATATATTTCTCCCGGACGAGAGAAAAGGATACGATGATGATTTTTCACTAAATTTTTAATTTCTTTCTTTTTTTAAATATTGATGTTTTCGTGGCAATAAAGCTTTCAAGAAAAATTTCATACCTTCTGCTGCAAGAAAGAATCATTGTCGCCTGGCGCCGTAATATCTTCGTGTTTTTCCTGCAGTCGTTTTAGAATTCTTCCGCTCATGCGTATAGCGCCATCACTCAATAGGTGCACTGACACCAAGGACTACAGTGGCCATCTCAGGGATCCTCCAGGAAGACGTCTTGAAGCTTCAGAGACAGCATGTGAGCAAAGAAGGCGAAGTTTATGGTTAAAATGAACTGGATGACGAAGCAGATCGACTAAAAGAGATTTTCAAGAGGGAAAAGTACATCACGAGAATGGCAGATAGCTTCAGTCTGTAATTGTTTACTGCTGAAAATATGGACTACTTCGCGGAGCAGTATGAAGTCGAGGTTCCTGCCTTCTGCGATTATTCGGCACCTCTACAGTCGTATTGTCACTCACGGACGCAAGCTCTTCATTCGAAATAAGGAAGGAAATAATCAAGAAGAGAGGAAGACAGTGGAACGGAGGAACTGAAGAATTTATACGAAATAAAAGGTAGAGAACTTGAGGTGTTTTCTAAGCTGATTGAGAGGGGATTTTGGATGCCCAAAATTACCGCTTGGAGCAGTTCTTCGCTCGAAATAAGAAAGAGAAGGAACAAAAAAGAGACGACATCGGCGTGGAGGTATACTGAAGAATGCTGACGAAGAAAAAAGTAGATAACCTGAGGTGTTAGAAACTACTTCAAAGATTTTGGATTCACAGAATTACTTTTCGGAGAAGCAAGGAAGAATCGAAGGGATGATCAATATCGTCAGTAAGAGGGAATCTCATAAGTTTATAGAAGACGACTCCTTAAAGCAAAGAAGCTGTTTATGTGCCAGAAAAAGAACTCCAAGTAATGGTTATCGCGATGTTGAAATGATCTAAAACCTTCGAGATTTTCCTTGAAGACATTTTGGAATCCTTCAGTCTCCGGCTCCTGGAAGGACGAGAGAAATGCCATTCGCGCATGCGCCGAGCTTCAAAGTGTCCAAGAACAATCTCCGAGATGCTTCAAATCGTCTGGAAGCCTTCGGAGACAGAAAGTGTCAGTTTTGAAAAGTAGGGTAAGAGAAAGCAAAGAGTATTGGTGAGGGGAAGGGTCCGACCCAGAGGCCGCTTCCTTCCTCCAAGGAAGCAGCCTATGGGTCTGACCCTTCCCATGGAAAGGGCCCAAGCCCTTTAAGGATTGGCCCCAAAAGCCTACAAGGCTTGCCAGTCTTTTGAGGGCAGCCTTGAAGGGAAGGGTCCGACCCAGAGGCTGCTTCCTCGGAGGAAGGCAGGTATCCTGTCAGGCTGGGGAAGCAGGCCTGGAGAGGGCCCAAGAACTTCAAGGATGAGGCCCAAAGTCCTCCTAGGCTGGCCAGTCTCTTGAGGGCAGCCTTGAAGGGAAGGGTCTGACCCAGAGGCTGCTTCCTCGGAGGAAGGCAGGTATCCTGCCAGGCTGGGGAAGCAGGCCTGGAGAGGGCCCAAGAACTTCAAGGATGAGGCCCAAAGTCCTCCAAGGATGGCCAGTCTCTTGAGGGCAGCCTTGAAGGGAAGGGTCCGACCCAGAGGCTGCTTCCTCGGAAGAAGGCAGGTATCCTGCCAGGCTGGGGAAGCAGGCCTGGAGAGGGCCCAAGAACTTCAAGGATGAGGCCCAAAGTCCTCCAAGGATGGCCAGTCTCTTAAGGGCAGCCTTGAAGGGAAGGGTCTGACCCAGAGGCTGCTTCCTCGGAGGAAGGCAGGTATCCTGCCAGGCTGGGGAAGCGGGCCTGGAGAGGGCCCAAGAACTTCAAGGATGAGACCCAAAGTCCTCCAAGGATGGCCAGTCTTTTGAGGGCAGCCTTGAAGGGAAGGGTCCGACCCAGAGGCTGCTTCCTCGGAGGAAGGCAGGTATCCTGCCAGGCTGGGGAAGCAGGCCTGGAGAGGGCCCAAGAACTTCAAGGATGAGGACCCAAAGTCCTCCAAGGATGGCCAGTCTCTTAAGGGCAGCCTTGAAGGGAAGGGTCTGACCCAGAGGCTGCTTCCTTGGAGGAAGGCAGGTATCCTGCCAGGCTGGGGAAGCGGGCCTGGAGAGGGCCCAAGAACTTCAAGGATGAGACCCAAAGTCCTCCAAGGATGGCCAGTCTCTTGAGGGCAGCCTTGAAGGGAAGGGTCCGACCCAGAGGCTGCTTCCTCGGAGGAAGGCAGGTATCCTGCCAGGCTGGGGAAGCAGGCCTGGAGAGGGTCCAAGAACTTCAAGGATGAGGCCCAAAGTCCTCCTAGGCTGGCCAGTCTCTTAAGGATAGCCTTGAAGGGAAGGGTCTGACCCAGAGGCTGCTTCCTCGGAGGAAGGCAGGTATCCTGCCAGGCTGGGGAAGCGGGCCTGGAGAGGGACCAAGAACTTCAAGGATGAGACCCAAAGTCCTCCAAGGCTGGCCAGTCTCTTGAGGGCAGCCTTGAAGGGATGGGTGGGCAGCCTTGAAGGGATGGGTCCGACCAGAGGCTGCTTCCTCGGAGGAAGGCAGGTATCCTGCCAGGCTGGGGAAGCAGGCCTGGAGAGGGCCCAAGAACTTCAAGGATGAGGCCCAAAGTCCTCCAAGGATGGCCAGTCTCTTAAGGGCAGCCTTGAAGGGAAGGGTCTGACCCAGAGGCTGCTTCCTCGGAGGAAGGCAGGTATCCTGCCAGGCTGGGGAAGCAGGCCTGGAGAGGGCCCAAGAACTTCAAGGATGAGACCCAAAGTCCTCCAAGGCTGGCCAGTCTCTTGAGGGCAGCCTTGAAGGGAAGGGTCCGACCCAGAGGCTGCTTCCTCGGAGGAAGGCAGGTATCCTGCCAGGCTGGGGAAGCAGGCCTGAGAGGGCCCAAGAACTTCAAGGATGAGGCCCAAAGGCCTCCAAGACTGGCCAGTCTCTTAACCCATCTTGCAAGTTGGGTCTGGGCAGACCCACCCTAGGGATTTTTTCATTTTTAGATAATTTTATTTAATAATCGTTTTTAGTTGATTCTATGATTACCAAAATATGGGAAATTATTAATTATTTTAATTTTCATTAGCCCTTTGATTTCGGCCGAGATGAGACCTCACACTTACCACAATCCGGAGGGTTTTCAGATGGTAGTCACCCGTAGCATGCTACCAGACGCACGAAATCGTAAACAATCATTGTAATAGCGTTTGTATTTGTTGTTTTGCTGCAAATTAACCTGTTTTATTTATATGATAATATTGTGATAGTAGCGATCCGTGATATAGATATTATGCAATTAATGTAACAACACAAATAAATAAGCTGCCAGTAATAAAGGAATATTCCAAAATCGGCAATTATTCCAACGGTCACGCCAACCAAATTCGACAAAGTGGAAGGGTACAGCGAGCTGAAAACAAAGCAGGTCATTTCTGTCAAAGCACACGTGCATCTCA
>NC_089752.1:40661361-40673861 GCF_040412425.1 Macrobrachium rosenbergii | reverse complement strand
GTGGAACAGCCTCTTTACTGAGGATGTGTTGCAAACGGAACTTCAAAGTTCAAGTGAATGTAATGCATTACTACCCATTATGCAATACATCTTGTATTTAATACTTTGTTTACATTTTTATTTATTTATTGTTAGTACATCTGTTTTCTAATAACTGATCTCCTCTTTCTGTATTTCCTACTACCTTCTGTTATTTCACTCGAATGAACACCATTTTCTTAGGATGCTTGAATTTCAAGTTAGTTACCCTGTGGGCTTGTTTCATATGGATAGGGTTCATCTTCTGAATAATAATAATAATAATAATAATAATAATAATAATAATAATAATAATAATAATAATAATAATAATAACAACATTGTCTATATTCATTAATCTCATGGTAACGGTTATTATATTGTTATTATTATTCTCATATATCATAAATCATCAATACCATGATTATCAGATTTACATTACATCCGACTCATTTTATATTTTATGATATCCAGTCTTCAAAGGACAGAAAAGGAACATTAAACGCAAAATAGTAATTTACTCTCTCTCTCTCTCTCTCTCTCTCTCTCTCTCTCTCTCTCTCTCTCTCTCTCTCTCTCTCTCTCTCTCTCTCTCTCTCACTAAAGACTAAAGCCATAATTTGATGAAGAAAATTATAATACGGATGAATTTCAACATTTATTTTTACAAAAATCTTTTTGCTTTAGATAAAAAAACAAAATCAGAAAATGTATAAACACATAAGACTCAATATGATTGGAAGAAGCTTTTTATGACATAAGTTGAATGAAATCAAACAATGTGAATAACAAATGGTTATGAATCTGAATATTTAATAAGCTGAACATAATAATCTTGACAAAACTTTTACGACAGAATTCTAGTAATTCAGAAGTGTGTGGTATTCTCTGAAACAAGGAGCGACACATAGTCCTACATTGCAGTCTTTACACATGAAATATGTCTGCTGGCCTTTCTTGGGCCTACGGGATGTATGCGAGCACACACGACATCTTAGTCTAGGTCGCAGTTGTTTTTCTGTTGAGGGAACTGGATCAGGAAAGTGTCTTTCTGTTAGCCGCCTTGGCTGCGTTATTACGGTATGGGTAATTATCTTGTTAGGTGCTGGAGGGTACCTTTCAATCAACTGCAGAACGACTGACTTAGAAAACTGTAAATATGACCCTTTCTTGCCAGTAACAAATCCATGCAAGTGATGACAGTTTACTAGTATCATATCAAGCAGACGGAAAAATAGTTTTATGTACCATCTCGTGGTTTTACGGATACACTTCACAGAACTAATAAGCATGTCGTTCTTGTCCACAATCCGCATTTTCTTATTATAGTCAACAACGCATGCAGGTTTTTGCACAAATTCCCTGGTCGACACCTTTTTCACAGTCTACCATTATATTTTCATGTACTGAAGATAACATATACACTGTCCTGTTATCCTGCCATTTTAAACCTAATATTCCATTGCAGTTTTGAGACGAAATCTCAGATTTGTTCACATCAGGAAATTTAGGCATAAATTTCCTATTTTTCCGGACTGTTCCACATGCTCCTGTTTCGTTGTCGCCCAAATACTTGAGCAGTTTTGGGCTGCAATACCAATTATCGAAATACAGGATGTGATGTTTTCCGAGATGCGAGGCCATAAATGTTTTTACCACAGAACCAAATACCCTAGATCCTCATCTACCAATATCTCTGTATCTTTTCCAGTATAGATTATAAAATCGACAATATAATCCGTTTTGGCATCACAAAGTTCAAATATTTTCACTCCAAATCGACTTCTTTTATCTGGAATGTACTGCTTGAAACTTAGCCTTCCCTTCCATAACATTAAACTTTCATCTATGCATAAATCCTGGAAAGGTTGAAATTTTTCCGGAATTTTCTACGCACACTGTCGAGCACGGGTTTAATTTTTTTAGTTTATTATCTGGGCTTGTTTCCTGTGAATTATCAACGAAATGTAGAACCCGTAGAATTTGAAGAAATCTGTCCCTTGCCATCAGCCTTCTCACTCCTTTTGTCTCGAATGTCTCAAGCGTAGTCCAGTAATCTACGATGCGATGTTTACTTATATGCGACATGATCATAATCACACAAAGGAACCGTATCATTTCCTCCACAGTAACCTGAGCAAATTTTCGCAAATACTTTGGCACTGCATCTCCTAGCGTATCAACAAGGAATCTCTGATAACGGTTTGTCTCTTCAGCAATCAGCCCCATAAATTCGTTGTCGAAAAATTCAAAAAAAATAGTCTACTTCCTTTGAATTTTCATTCACATTACATTTCGACGTAATGCCACTGCCACTGCTGTCAAATATGAAATCTCTGGGCTGGAAATTGCTGGCAGCCCACTCCCACTCATCACCTGGGTCACTTCGCTGTCTCCGCCTTCTTTTGACACCTTGGCTTTCATTTGTAGGTGGCAGATTTTCGTCATTTTCACTGTCGGTTGATATTTCATCACTGTCTCTTGTACCAGGACCATAATTATCCATTTCATTTCCTTCTAAATCCGATTCATTTTCATATCCAGAAAATGAGTCGAGAAGGTCTATAAAATAGTTATCCTCGTCGAGAGCTCTTCTCTCGATCTGCCGGCGGTCAACTCGAGGATGTCGTACCCTTGACCCGTCCTCCTGTGACATCTTGATGAAGACTAATGAATTT
Source organism: Macrobrachium rosenbergii (assembly GCF_040412425.1). Lineage (NCBI taxonomy): Eukaryota > Metazoa > Arthropoda > Malacostraca > Decapoda > Palaemonidae > Macrobrachium > Macrobrachium rosenbergii. Next base: position 40,671,165 of record NC_089752.1, on the reverse strand, counting down.
TAGGAAACACGTGAATTTATATGAATTCACTGTATGGCAACTGACAGACTGTTACCATATCAAGAAAAAGAGGCCAGTATTTCAATCATCAGTCCTTCACATAAAAGGAAATTACCGGTGCTATATATACGACACAACAGTGTTTTGAGCCAGTTTATTAAATGCGTATATGTTATGCAGTGAATAAGTGAATATGAGATTCACTGATCGGGATTATGAAAAGAGAGAAAGAGAGAGAGAGAGAGACGATGTTGATAGTTTAAAATGATGAGTCATGGGACCAAGTAAATTGAAGACTAACCATAACAAACCTCCAAGATGTGGGAAAGGAAGGAGGAGTTAGAGGATAGGTTATGAAGTGAAAAGGTCAGCAAAATTGACCTGATTTGTCCTTGCCAAAAGTGGGAGTTAAGATTGAACCATTAAGAGTAAAGTAGACGTCCTCAAGGAGGCAGAGTTTTATTCAACATAGGTCCAGAGTTCATTCTGATCAATTTTTAGCGAGAGTTACTTGAAAAACCAAATTGGGTAGGATTGTGTCACTCGCTCCTCTCTTAACATCAAGAAATTTCTAAGTCCAGTGTGGCTGGCCGTGTGAAATAGTTTTGTGTAATAAAACTTATGAAAAACCGTGCCCGGTGAATACTTACCCCCTCCTGAAATTTAGAAAATATTAATAGACAATTTCAACCTAACTTACCGAGTCCCCTGCGTTACTATCAAGTGAAAGTCTACAGACACGGTCATTCATATGTGGTGCAACGCAATACAAAGAAAAACTAAACCGCATAACATATAATTTGGTGGCAGTTTCGGAGGATTTCGCCCAGCGCACATTTGAAAAACATTAAAGTTCACGGCCCTAGAGAAATTTACAGAGAGTGAGCAGTGACGGCGCTGAAACTAACTCTCAATTTAACAGCGCAAATAATCTCAAGACGGTCTTCAGCACTAGAAACACCAATACAACATCAACACTGTAGCAGAAGGGAAACGAAGCAGAACGAAATATTCCAAGAAGCAGTGAATCTTTTTGCGTCGATCGGAATGAAAAATTGACAGCGGTAAATCTCTGCCTAGTTTGAAACTTCCGAACATTCGCATAAGATCAACCAGAAATTCAGTTTAATAATTGTATATGAACATAATAAGAACAATAGTAATAATCACGGCATAGAACAGCGGTGATTTTTATAAGAAAACGAAATTTACGAAAGAAAGAATCAGCAACTCGCCCTATACTACGCCGATCGCAGCAGCGGAGAAGACGAAAACAAACTGTGTTGGCGGACGTATGAAAGTCGCTAATATCTACGTCAGTTCAGTGAACTTTCTATCGTGTACGGACTTAATTACACGAAATTCCCAAAATTTTTGGTCGCTAAAAGGGAGACTTAGCGAAAAGTAGCGGTAGCAGAGCAGTGACGACGACGGCGACGAATGAGAGCGGAAGACGGCGACGAAAGAGAGTGAAGAATTCGGAACGGCGATAAAGTTTAGAAGTCAACGCGTTGATAACCGCCTCTCGAAAGGGAAGTGACGCCTTCAATCAACAATTTGGAAGGGATTCCAAAATTTTTCTTCGCCAAATTCAGCAAGTACGGACTGGAAGTCGGCCGAGCTGTGCCGAATTATCGCTGGATGCTAACGACAAATTGCGCTCAAGTGCAATCAGCGCGATCTTCAAGTGCAAGGCGACACGAAGCTAATTGAATAGTAAACATTCATTCCTAGTATCGGGGAATTATCAAGAGAATTTTTTTTCTCTGTGAATAAAATTTTTTTTTGTGTGAGTGAAATTTTTATATAATTATTTTTCCCTGCAGTGCGCAAATAATTTTTTTAAACATAAATGATTTAAGTAAATTATTTTTCTTTTGAATAATATTCTGAAGAATTTTTCCTTATTGTTGTAATGAAGGAAATAATTTTTTTCTCATATTTAGTAATTTTTTTACGAAATAGAAATTTTCGTTCACCTGGTGATAGAGACAATTCTGTTTAAATAATTCTATCATAATAAATTTTATTGTTAAACACTTGGCGCAGCATTTTGCAGTGGAACCCAAACAATTGTATACATAAATACTAATATCAGACTTTTTCAGATTGAGAGAGTCCTATGAAGGAATGAGTTAGGAAAAATTTGAATTTTTTTGTATAGAGGGATACAGTCAACTCAGCAAACATGCAATTGAAGTAAGTACCTGATTCTCAAATTAATTTTTTTTTCAATTTTTCATTCTTGGAATCATTGAATATTTTATGAATTAATATGAATAACACTTTGGACGAAGTTATCGCCCGACTGCAACAGACAAGAAGCGAAGACCAGACTCCATATAACCTAAGACCTGTACCTGAACGACTTTCTAGACAAGTTGATCCTAGTAATACTAGACCCAGACGTTCTCGTAGTCAAGGTCCCCCACTTAGTTTACCGAGTGCGCCTAACCCTTCAGTTGTAACCACTAACCCAATAACTTCCATTGTACCTAGAAATCCCAACATGGCGCAAGCCGCCGTAATAACCCAAGCCACTAGATTTTGTGGAACGGTAGACCCAAGTAATGTAGATAAAAGTAGATTAGAAGAATATGGTGTAAATCGATGGATAGCAGACACAGAAAGCAGAATTTCAGCTGCTGGTATCACAGATGAGAGAAAGAAAATAGATGAAGCACTCTTGTATGTTAGTATGGAACATGGTGATGCACATACAGTTCTTCATTCAGTACTTTTAGGAATATTACTCTGTTTAACGAATTCAAGAAACAGTGCTTACAGTTTTGGCAACCAGAAGCACAGAAAGATCCATGGTACAACATAGGAACTTTCCATCATCAGAAATATGAGGGTAATCACTTAGTTTTAGCCACTAGAGTAGAAGAAGCTATAGATAGAGTGACGACAGATATGAAAGCTGTAGGAATTGTTGTTGGAAGGAAGGATGAATTTGATGATGATGAAACAGATTTAGCTAGTATATCCAAGGTACTTAGATATATGTCCTTAGGACCAATCTACGATGCTTTGGGTAAGGAAGAAAGAGTAGCCTTAAAGAAGTACTGTGATAGGAAGCCAAATGATGGAATTGTACAAACTTTGATGTACATAGAAAGGAAAGTAAAACAGAATTCATCAAGTAGTAGTGCAGATTTTACGGGAACCGTAGCTAGTGGAAACCCAAGAAATAATAGCAATCAGTCCAATAGAAACCAATCAGGGCAAGCTAGGTCTAGGTATCAGGGAAATAGAAATTCGTTTGATAGAAATGGTGGGAACAACAATAGGAGATTTAATCAATCAAATAGAAACAATCAAGGTAGGCCGCCAAATAGAGGTAACAATGGGAATACCACTGGAACTAATGGAAATAACAGGACTCCTGGACAGAGGGGAGCTAGTCAAGGCCAAAATTCAGGGAATAATAGGCCACAGTTCAATAGGCAGAGACAAAGTTGTGGAAATTGTGGTTATAACAACCATACAACCCAGAATTGTAGAAGAAACAAATGGTGTTCGAATTGCAATAAGACAGGACATTTGATCCAAAACTGTTGGTACAACAAACAGGGAAATTCTCAGGGGTCTCAAAATAACCAAAGTACTCAGCCTAATAATCAGAATACCTCCCCCAGTAACCCAAATCAAGGGGATTCTCAGTGACAATCACAGAGGGTGCAGCAGAAAGGTCCATCCTTACAGAAAGAAATAGTGACAGTGAATAAGGATGTGTCCCCAACAGACATTACTCGAAGTAATGAAATAGTGTTTTCTGTAAAGAAATTTTAATACGTGTCAGGAAGAGTTGCCTATCATACAAGTACACTTAGAAGGTGTACTGAGTTCCATATTGTTGGATACAGGCAGTACTGTAAGTATCATAGATAAAGGCACTTTAACAAAACATATAGGTTGTGAGCTTTCCCAAATGAGAGAATCCTATAGGACCATAAAGGGGATCGCTGGAAAGCAAATAAGGGCTATAGGCAATGTCAATTTAGAGATAGAAATTCTAAATAAGAAATACAGGGAAGAGTTTGTGGTGTTGGAAGAGAAATATTTTCCAGCTCAAGCTCTATTTTCCTTCCAGGCTATGAAAAGATGTGGAATTACACTAGATTGTAGCAATGGAAGAGTAACTATCAAGGAAATTGATAGAGGAAATGTTTGCTCTCTTGAAGAAGAGGAACAGTTTCAGATAAACTTGATCACTTTACCTGAGACAGCCTCATCTGAAGAAGTAGACATCCAACAGATAGAAATAGAAGTTAATGCTAACCCGGGTAGGACAGTGAGTAGAAATTCAATGATAGAAGAAATAGGAGAAGATAGACAAACTACTTTTAAAAGCCTAGAAGCCACTCAGGAGGAATTCTCAGATAGCAGGTATGAACCTGATAACTCAAGTGCACGACAAGTAGATACCTCCGAAGAACTTAGTTCTTTTCCCAACCTGACGATCCTGACACGCTAATAGATTGTAGTCACTTAATAATAAGAGAAGATACGGAAGAGAAGTATCTCAATGAGGTGTTGCTGTTAGGCAACCTAAAAATGACAGAGATAGGTTCTGTGATACCACAAGATGAAAGTTCAGATGATACTGATGTCTGTTACACTGCCGATGCACAGAATGCAGAAGAGATCTGCTTAGTTAGTACTGCCGATGATAATCTTGTAAAACTCAAATTAAACAATAGCGTTATACTGCATCCACAAGGTCTGACAAAGGTTTGTCTTAGAATTGTAACAGATAAAAACCTAGGTGATACAGATGTGTTATTAGTTAATGAAGACTTACCAGACTTTGTGAAAATGGACAATTTCTAGTAAGACTTAATGGTGGAAATTGTACGACTTATGTGTATAATTATTCTGACAAGAGACTAGAATTGCATGCCGGCATAGAATTCTGTAAGGAATTGTGATTACTAACCCTTTACTAACCCTAAGTGAAAAAGCATTTGTCTCTGTAGCTGACACAAGAGTTAAATTAGAAGGGGAAGTAAATAATACAGATTTTCCTCATTGTAGGGACAGGTTAATACAGATATTAGAGAAATATAGGAGTGTTGTAGCAGTAACAGGAGATAAGTTAGGAAGGACAGATGTCCTGCAGCACAAAATAGTCATAGAAGATGGTGCTAGACCTTTTTATATACCTAACTACAAACTTCCAATAAGTCAAAGACCCATTGTAGACGAGATGGTTGAAGAGATGAAGGAAGATGGAGTTGTAATACCTTCTAAGTCACCTTATAATTCACCTTTACTGCTAGTTCCAAAGAAAGACGGTACATGGAGGATGGTAATTGATTACCGTAAATTGAATTCCCACACCATCCCTGATCGAATGCCAATGCCAGTCATTAATGACATGTTAGCTCAATTAGGAGGTGCCAAGGTTTTTTCTAGCCTCGATTTACTGAGTGGATATTGGCAAGTTCCTCTCGATGAAGAATCCAAGCATCTCACGGCATTCAGTACTCACAAGAACATTTGCAATTTGAGGTAATGCCGTTTGGTCTTACTTCAGCTCCTTTAACGTTTGTACGTTTAATGCTGCAAATCTTGGGAGATGTTGAAGACGTATCGGTTTATCTTGATGATGTAATAATTGCTAGTAAGGATTAGAGAGTCATTTCAAGACAATAGAATTAGTATTAGATAGGCTCAGAAAGGCCGGTTTAAAGGTAAAAATTAAGAAAAGTTTCTGAAGAAATCTCTAGAATATCTAGGACATGTTATCAGTGAACATGGTTTGAAAATGCAAGAAGGAAAGATTAAGGCTATTGTGGACTATCCAGCCCCAAGAAATTTGAAGGCACTAAGAAGATTCCTAGGTATGGTAGGATATTATCGACCTTTCATAAGGGATTTGCTACCATAGCAAAACCATTAACTGAGTTAACTAGGAAAGATGCTAGCTATGAGTGGAAAGATGAACAGGAAGCAGCGTTCAAAACACTAAAGGATATGTTGATAACAGATCCTATCCTAGTTTATCCAGACTTCGAGAAGGAATTCTACTTAGCCTGTGATGCTTCAAGTACAGGACTAGGTGCCGTCTTGATGCAAAAGGATAAAACAAGGATGAGGACTGTATACTATGCCAGTAGAGTTTTGAATGCAGCTGAAAGAAATTACAGTACAACAGAAAGGGAATGTTTGGCATTAGTCTGGGGATTACAGAAATTTAGACACATTTTGCTAGGACATAAAATTAATGTTCTTACAGATCATAAACCCATTTGTGATCTTTTCAAGAAAAGGGCTTTTACCAATAATATGAAGTTCAATAGATGGTTCGTTAGCGTATTAGAATTTGCCCCAGAATTTAGATACATACCTGGTAAATATAACACATTAGCTGACGCCTTATCTAGATCACAAGAAGAGAACGAGAAACAAATTACCACTCATAATTTCGCCTTCAGTTGTCAAATCACAGACTTAGATTTAGACAAAGTTCGTCAAGAACAACAAAAGGATTCTAGAATAAAGGAAGTAATTGGTAACCTCTTGCAAGGTGAGAAAAATTCAGAGTTTCAATTGATAGATGGGTTATTGTACAAGACTTCAGACGAACCAAATGCTTGTTCACGTTTGTACATTCCTAATACACTAATACAAGACGTTTTAGAACTAACCCATTCATACAAGTTATCAGGACATCCTGGAATTAAGAAAACATGTAGAACAATCACTAGAAACTATTTTTGGCCTCGATGTAGTGAAGATGCTACTCGATTTGTTCAGAATTGTACCCTATGTAATATACATAAGGGGAATGTCAACGTCAAGGCTCCTCTGGAAATGTATCCTTCAGAATTAAATCCTTTTCAAGTAGTCACAATGGATTTCTTAGGTCCATTCCCGAACACCATCAGAGGAAATAAACAGATTTTAGTTTTCATTGACTATTTGACCAGATACGTAGAAATTGTTCCAACTAGAAACAGAGAAGCATCAACGGTGGCAGAAGCCTTTAAGTCTAGAATTATAACCAGACATTCATGTCCTCAAGTTTTGCTCTCAGACAATGCTGCTGAATTTACTAGTGACATTCTAACGAATTTGTGTGACTTTTATGAAATACAGAAATGTCAAATAACAGCATATAAGCCAAGCTCAAATGGAGCAGTAGAAAGAACAAATCGCAAGATAAAGGATGTTCTGAAAACATTGGTAACCCCTAGCACTGAAGACTGGGACTTGACTCTCGAAGACATACAATTTACTCTAAACAACACAGTAAATGAATCAATAGGAGAAACTCCTCATTTCCTATTGTATGGCTACCAAAAGAGAATGCCAAATTCACTTTTGGATGATGCCGCACCACCCAGACGTACGTACAACTACGAGGACTATATTGCTTGGAAGACAAGACGTACGTACGAGACCGTTAAAGTCACCAGGGCTAGATTAAAGGAGTTACATAAAAATCTAGTAAGTATTACAATAACAGATCCACCATACCCTCGTTAAAGGTAGGACAACAAGTTTATGTACTCAATCATGTTCTTGAAGGACCTAATATTAAAGGATCACCAAAATTTCGAGGTCCATATAGAGTTTTAGAAATTTTGAAGTTGAATAAATTCAAGTTAATGCATGAAATTACCTTGAAAGAATCCATTGTACATTGGAACCACATTAAAGTAGTTCATTCAGAACCTTGGTCGTCTACCCAGTTAAAGGATTTGTCCAATAAAGATAAGATAGATAATAAAATAGAATCTTCAATGACCCCAAGGTATAATTTGAGAAGAAGGTAATGGCAAGTGCAATGGTAAACAAACGTAGTTGATAAGATTTTTACTGCTTGATAACATTATTTCAGCAAATGGATTGTATGGTGGTTGGCAGTGAGTCAAATTGTGAACTCACTCGTACAACTAAGGAAGGGAGCCATCATCAAGGAGCATGGCAAGGTTAAGATGATACAGGACCTAGCCATTGTTAAGATCCAGACGGACTCCATTATCGATCAGAGAGAGCAGTTAGTCCAGCTGAGCAATCAGATACAGGCAGGATTACAAAGTGTCCAAGATAGAAATTTGTACGACATGCTCTCCAAGTTGCAGAGGGACATCGATAGTGTTATGCCAAGGAAAGTAGTAAAGCGATCACTCATACCCTTTATAGGCGTCGCTTTACACAATCTCTTTGGAGTGGCGACCGATGGTAATGTTGAAAGGCTAAAGGAAAGAGTGGCACAACTTGAAAATTGGGCTTCTGAGCAGGGCACTGTCTATAATAAAGTAATAGGAAATGTCAATCAAAATCAGAAAATGATCACAGTGCTGAAAGAATTTGTGAACAGTGCACTCCATAATGTTTCATCAGAAATTGCTAGAATCCATCAAACAGAAATGATGGAGCAACTGCTCATAGAAACAAGTAATTTCCTTCTGGAATACAAGGAATTACTCAATGCAATCATGATGGCAGGTAAAAACCTGCTGTCGCCTTTTCTGATAACCCCTAGTGAAATTGAAGCCATTATTCAGAAATGTGTTGTGAACAATCACTTGAAGCCACTAGTAGAAAATATAGTGGACTATTATGGCCTTATCACAGTGAAAGTGGTAGCCAATCAAATCATACTAGTGATCCCTTTCAACAATCCAGACGTCAACTCATTGATGTCAGTCTATCCATTCCCAATGGTAGTAGATAATAAGTCCATTGTACTAGAAGGAACAGTTCGACACTTTGCCTTGCAGCATGATTCTTTCCTAGTGACTGAAATTCCTGAACATAAATTCAGGGAATGTGTCATGCTTAATGATGGTGTATATGTTTGTAACATTGTGAATTTCTATGAACCATTGAGTGCTCTTCATTGCCTAGATGATCTTGTAAACAACAAGAATGGTAAGAACCATTGTAAATATATACCGTTTACAGAAACTTTCAAGGCTCAAATCATTGATGATGAAATTTTTGTGTTCTCAGCAAACAGATTGAATGCTAAGATTGACTGTAAGTCAAACAAAACAGAAGTAGTTTTCATTAACGTACACTCATTTTCATCTGCTTGTGAATTGGTCATTTTACATAATTTGTATTACAAACCAACAGTTTTCACGACGTACAGTTTGAATTTCAGTAAAAGTGTACATCAGTTTGCAGTTATTAACGAATTTCAACTTTCAGAACTGGAATTGGAGACATTCACAAAGCTAGAAGAGGTTCATACTTTCTTTCATACATATAAGACCGAGATTTCTCCTATTATGTCATTCATAAATGTCATTCTTTTGGTACTGTTTGCTTTCATTTCTTTTATGATTGTCAGGAAATTGATACTGAATAAGCTTACCATAATCAAGGACATGATGGACAGAATCCTTCCTAGAGAGTGATAGCGTTTACCATTGACTTGCACTTGAACATTTGATGATTGATTTTTTTATTTTTCAATTTATGATTGATAACCAGAGAGTGTTAGGCATTTGATATATTTACTTTGCCATAATTTTCTGCATTTAGTTTGAGTATTTGATATATATTTCATGCTTATATTGTTTGTGTTAGCACTATGATGCATTATAATATTTCTTGCATTTATTGCTTGTTAATAGAAATCATTGACATTGAAGTAATTGACTATAGTCAAGTTGAGTTGGTTATCTACTTGCATTGTAGTCAATGCAGGTAGGTGACCGAGTGATGTTATGCAGTGAATAAGTATGAGATTCACTGATCGGGATTATGAAAGAGAGAGAGAGAGACACACGATGTTGATAGTTTAAAATGATGAGTCATGGGACCAAGTAAATTGAAGAC
>NC_089752.1:40566361-40653861 GCF_040412425.1 Macrobrachium rosenbergii | reverse complement strand
AGTAAATACACGTCCATATAACTATGACTACACGTATCAAAAACGAAACATTTCATGAAATCCACTGTAAAACCTCCGAAAGCAATCTGACATAGAGGCTAAAAATATTGATTAGCCACATATCTGTTAAGAAGGTCGAAGAATATTTTGATATAGGAAATATGTAATAGGAATTCACATTTTCTAATACTTTGAAGAAACAATAACGTCTACATTTTGGAAAAAAAACAACAGAAATTGTAAAACATATAAAATATCTACAGAGTTATGGAAAGAACAGACACTTGTTTATCAGAGACTATATTTACTGTTTCGTATAGTTTTTTTTTTCTGCTTGAATTATGGACTTGAGGTGAATTTTTTCTCCGCCATACTAATTTTCCTCATTTATAAGGGGCGACACCGGACTGATAGAGATTCTAGTTATCATCAAAAGAACTGGATATCTATAGTTGATATGGAATATAGAATTTAGGCCAAAGGCCAAGAGCTGAGACCTATGAGGTCATACAGCGCTGAAAGGGAAATTAACAGTAAGAAGATTTGAAAGCTGTAACAGGAGGAAAACCTCGCAGTTGCACTATGAAGCAATTGTTAGAGAGAATAGAAAGGCAGCTAGAAGAAAGAGCATATGAGCGGAGGTGCAGTACAAGGAATGAAAGAGGCTGCAGCTTGGGGCCGAAGGGACGCTGCAAAGAACCGTAAGTAATACCTACAGTGCACCGCATGAGGTGCACTGACGGCACTACCACTCTGCGGGACATAGCTCATGTAGCACTTCCGGTTTGTGGATTTTTGTTACTTTAACTGCCGGCAAGAAACAGAAGTTGACGACTACATCGATTCACTGACTTAACACAAAGCAGAATTGTCTTAATAACTGTGCCTCCAAGTATAGGCAGACAAAAGGAATGAGATAACAAATTAAATTATTACAAAAGTTTTTAATACTGACGAATTTCGTGATTGCCATTAGTCATGACAGCGTACGATATTTGACTTGGACCACTGCCAAAGATGTATCGTCATACATAAATGAAATTGCGGAATATCTACTGGAATTTAACTGTGTTAACTTTGCCTGTGTGCTTTACAGCTCTTTTGCAATATTATTACAAGAGATCCTTGGAATATAAAGGGTCATGTATATATATTCAGGAGGTACAGTAGCAAGGTGGCGAGGAAGGGAAGGGGTTAATGGGAAAATGGGAGGAAGGAAAGTTGCTTGAAATCCTTCCCAAATGTTGTAGGAAGCAATTAAATACGTCCCAGGGGTCAACTAGAGCTGGAAATGGGCGCCCAAACGATGTCTCTCTTGCCAATAGGATGATGAAGGATTGACGTGTATAGGAAGCAATTAAGGGCATGGGTCCTTGATTAGAGATGTAATGGGTCGCGGAATAATGGGATGAGGAGAAATAGCCCAGGAGCATTAGGTCAAAATTGGGGTCAACCTGGAAAAAAAATGTAGAAAGCTGAATTTTTGTCCAGTGGTAGTTAGAGGTCTGTAGAGCTAGAAACACCAAAGTCTCCAAAATTTCTCCTTGTGCTTTCCGCGTGAGAGCCAAATTCAAAATGGCTGCCATCATGCCTGGCATAAAGTATCGAATATTTATGTAAACATTATATAGGCATATAATACACCAAATAGTATGATTTTGGGCCTGATAAGTAGTTTTCTGGCATTACTTATTCTTTTTAGACCAATATAGAGATACAAATTTGAAAAATTAGGTAAGGGCTATTAATTGTATTGATTCGTGTTTACGTTTTATTGTGAAATTCTCTAAAAAAAGTGACAGATACATTTACAGTCTTAATCTTCATATTATAGATTTCAATAATAATAGATATATAGTAATTTCAGATAATTTAACAACCTGGTGAAAAACTAAAGATATAAGATTAATACACAAAAGCAAATCCATGAAACTCTTAGACAGTAAAATCATTGTTGAATGAACAGATCTTCAAATCGTGGCACATTTAAAAGTTACCAAGTGATATCAATTTTTGCTGCAAAATCCTTTCAGCATTTAACAAACAGATGACAATAGCAACCTTTGCTTAGAAAAAAAAAAATTACCAAAATTGTTTAATGTCAGTGCAGGAAAATATTTCAAATGTCAGAATCAAAGTTTTACACTCATCAAATACTATTTCCTTCCTATGACAAAAACTGCAAATTTATTCAATATCTACTCCATCTAGTTCAGGGACATTTGTACAAGTTTGGCCAATGCAAGAAGAACACATAGGAGTACAATAAAGTCTTGCTCTATGGCATTTACACCTCTTACCACAATTGATTTTGCACCCACAAGAAACAATCAATAAAACAGATTCTGAGGCAACAGACCTGTCAGTAAGAACAGGACTTAGTGTAAATCTCGTAAGCTTTCTTCGGCAACTCCATTTAATGAGTTTGGAGTATCTAGCATAAGGGAAACTATCGAAGCAGCAGAGAGCATGTGTGCCCTGAGAGCAAGTGCATATGCATGACCAGTTAACATATGTTTGGTTGAATTCATTGCATACACGGTGTTCCATTGTTCTTGGAGTCCACTACCACTCATGATGTTACCAATTGCTCCCATATAAAACATAACCAAGTGGAAGCCTCCTAATCTTATGATGAGCTTATTAAGGTGAGGTGTTGACTGAACTATTTCTGCTGCTTTGATATAAAGTGGTTGATCAAAAGTAACAGGGCAAATACCCAGCTGATATTTCTCTGCAAGATATTGTGCATAGGAAAGAGCAGAATAGATTGTGTCTACATGGTTTGGGTTATGGTTGAGGAAGGGTAAAATCTCAATGCGACTTATGTCATATAACCCTTGAGTGACAACTGCTTGATTAAATCCACTCCACAGAGGGCACTCAGTTGGGTCAAACATAATATAACTAGCCATCCACAAATTGTCCAGGTATGTAGCCAATTTCAAACTTTGGATATTGGGGTATATAAGTTTCAGTGGACTAATAATAACGTTTTTCATACCTGGCTCTGAAGGTTTTCTCCATTTCTTCAAAGGTATCTCTGCATGCTTTCCAATATCAGTGGCTGGTCTCAACTTTGTGGAGCGGTTAATCACTGGTTCAACGTAAGTGCCACAAGGGTGATCCCAACTATACCGCCCATAGCATGCCAAGTTCCATGCCCTGTTAATGTGCGGATGTCAACATCGGCATTGTCAAACACAAAATTAACAAGTGAATCTGTCCATTCATAGATTGGCTCATCAGTTGGAACAACTGCATCATAAAGTCTCTGAACCTCTCGATAATCATCTGCAAAGCCAAGGGAACTAAGCAAATCAATCAACTCACGTGATTCCATCTTAGAGTTGATATAAACTGATATTGCTAATAAGATAGGGGATACAAATGATCTGGGCCGAGCTGCAGCAGTAATACTGTGAGCTATTCCTAACTGTCGACGTTTGCTTTTGGTTAGTCGACTCAAGAATCTAATTAGAAGTCCTGAAACCATTGTTTCGCTATTTTCCAAGTCAGAGAATTTTGGATACTGTGTTGAATTATAAACAAAAGATCGTATTTGATCGTCAATGAGAGTTGCTGCAAAATCAACAATATCCTCTGCTGAGAGACCTGTTGCTTTATATCTGTCTCTGAGAATAGCATTCCCATGATTAAGAAAAGTGTATATAGTTTCTTTACCATATTCACTTGTAATGATTAAGTTATCTCTGTAATGCTCTTGCAATCGTACCTTCAAATGTTTTGCTGTATAATAGTCCCCTTCATCTGAATATTTCTTTAATAGAGATATCAAATCACTGATTGAATATTGATGAAGGTTATTGTTGTCAATATGATCACACAATTTATGGAAAGCATCATTTTTCTCAGTATTAACTGTACCAGAAGGCCGTCCCTTTGACTTTATGTTCGGTAGCTGTTGCTTTCCACTGTAGAATCTAACCTGGCAGTCATGGTGGTATTTAGCTTCAGCAGCAACAAGATCCCCTATATTTTGAATTCTGATATGCACAGCCTCTCCCCAACTGTCTGCTCGCTCCAGTGATTTTGCAGAAACAGAAGCTAATAACTCTTTAGTTGCAGCATTATGAGATTGACCCCGCCTTTGTGAGGGAAGTTTTGTGCTTTTACCTAGAAACCTGCCACAGTAAAGACAATCCTCTTTAATATTGAATGGAGACACGTGAGAGCGACGCTGTAGTTTCCAATTATCATCAGGTAGTGATTCAGTCAACACTCTTTTCCTTTTCTTTATACTTGATGGCATAGTGTATTGCTTTTTACATGAAAAATGAACAGGAATTGGGCAGGCCAGATGAGTCAATTTTTCATGGAGTCCATCCTTTAAATCAGAACTTATTTGAATAATGCTAGTTATTCCTCTTTCAGTTATAGTGGTAAAATCAGAAGTAATTGCTTTATCACAAAAAAACAAATATCACACTGTTCCTGAGATGCCATCTTGATCTTTAATTATTGTTACCATCAAATATCCTAATATGTCTCTGAAGTTGAATAGCAACTGCTCTTAAGCTTAAATCCTAAACACCTTAATGTCAAACAGCATGCATTCTGGAAAAAAAGGAGAAACCTAGTATGACATGTCTGGAGAACGGTAATTATTGTGAATGTATGATTGTTAATACACCCAACCCCAACAACCAAAGGAAAAAAAAAAAAACTGTAGTGAAGACACGTAGCAGGCATGGAAAAATCAATAATACTTACTAAGTCAGAATACAATCCTAAGAATACTGTTCTTTCTGTGATGGACAAATATCCTTGTAAAAAATCCAGGATATAGCATTAACCGACTGATAGACAAATTCCATCATATACATCTATTCATATAATCTATGTCAAACAGCATGCATTCTGTAAGAAAGAAAAAACCTAGTAGAGTATGTCCTGAGAATGGTAATTATTGTGAATGCATGATGAATTAGTACATCCAACCCAATCAACCAAAGGAAAAAGGAAAAAATGTAGTATACACCCACAAAAGGCATGGAAAAAATCGATAATACTTACTAAGTCAGAATACAATCCTAGGAATACTGTTCGTTCTTTGATGGACAAATATTCTTGTAGAAAATCCAGGAAATAGCACTAACCCACTTATAGATAAATTCCAACTTAATACTAGTACATCTTTTCATATTATTTATGTCAAACAGCATACATTCTGGAAGAAAGAGAAACCTAGTAGAGTATGTCCTGAGAATGGTAATTGATGTGAAGTTATGGTAAATTGTACATCCAACTCCAATCACTACAGGATAAAGGAAAAAAATTCTACAGAGAGTAAATATATCTACATTTGTAAAATTTTGGGTTTACCCTTAAATTTTCCCTTAAATCATATATTTTGAATCAATTCTGAGATTCACACTAAGGGTTGACGTTTTTCGTTGAATGACCCTGGTCAGCATTGGTAAACATTTTCCTTCTGAAGCCTTCAGATAAGCCCAAAACACAATAATAAGGCTATTTTTGGATCTATCATCCAAAAAAACATATGAAAAGAGGTACTTCAATCCTATAAACCATGTTAATTGAAATATTTGTAGTTTCGTCATGCACGATGGCGGCCATCTTGGATTTATGGCTAATGCGCGGAAAGCACAAGGAGAAATTTTGGAGACTTTGGATATTTTGACTTGATAGGTCTCAAAGACGCTCTGTGCAAAAATTCAGCTTTCTACATTTTTTTTCCACGTTTAACCCTAATGCTCCTGGGCTAAAACTGGAGAGTGGATTAGAGACCTCTGAGAGGGATAGAGGGAACACAAACTAATAAATAAAATGTAGTATCATGAAAGCAGTCCAATAATAACAGGGACTAAAATACTGGCAGGATTAAGTGAAAATGTGGCCAAGGACGAGGCAACGCAGCTAGGTACCCAGTGAGGAGAAGCATCTCTCTATGTTCCCGAGATACTCGTTATAATGCAAGCCTTCAGTTCGATTTTCTCTCGAAGAGTCGGAGGACGTCCACTGGCAACACTTTCAAGTAAAAAACGCCAGAAATTTCTTCGGCGCAATGAAGTTTTCTGTGCAGCGTATAATGCTGTATGAAACTCTCAGCCAAGGCCCATCAAACTCTCAGCCGCGGCCCATGAAACTTTCGGCCACGGCCCGTTGGTGGCCTGTGTTCTTGGAACCTGTAGCGGTGCCAGATGTACGATCATGATTAACTTTAACCTTAAATAAAATATACACTACTGAGGCTAGAGGGCTGCAATTTGCTATGTTTGATGGATGGAGGGTGGATGATCAACATACCAACTTGCAGCCCTCTAGCCTCAGCAGTTTTTGAGATCTGACGGCTGACATACAAATTGACATCTCAATAGTTTTCTTTTACAGAAAACTAAAAAGTCTTTAGTAATGATAAAGTTCCAAGAAAAGTTTTAGTTAGGCTTGATTTATTTTTCTTACTCTAGCAGTATCATATAAAATGTAAGAAAGTTTAGAAAAACTTGACAGAAACGAGAATTCTTAGCATAAAAACGGATAGGAAATATTCCCACCACACGAAACTGAGAAACAATTGCAATATCCATAAATGCGAAAAAAGACAAAATAAAAGTTGCCTTCGACAACGAAGCAATTTTCGAGACCAGCATTTTCCGAACTTTGTCTAAGTGTCTGCGTTCGCATTTCTTCTGGTCCATAAAATGAAAATAAATAAACGCATAAACGATCACCGAAAATTTAGTCATGAAAATACGAGACCCTACGGAATACCAAGATGAAAAAACTCTTTGCGCAAAAAGGCCTGATGGACTGATGACCTTTCAAATTCGTGGACTTTCAGAACCACTTTCCCGATGCAGAACGGATCCACATGAACGAAAATATAAAAGACAAAAAGAAAACAAGAAAACGAATTTGCCAGAGCAAAGACGATTTCATCTGGTTCCATTTCCTCCGTTGCTTTTAGAATCTAGATTACCTTCACTGATACTAAATTCTCCAACAATTTCTCTTATTCAAGAAATTATGAGTTGACTTAGTCATTATCGGAATATATATATATATATATATATATATATATATATATATATATATATATATATATATATATATATATATATATATATATATATATATATATATATATATATATATATATATATATATATATATATATATATATATATATATATATATATATATATATATATATATATATATATAGAGAGAGAGAGAGAGAGAGAGAGAGAGAGAGAGAGAGAGAGAGAGAGAGAGAGAGAGGGTTCTCTTTTTAAATGGTATCAAAAAGCTTTTCCCAGATCACCCATAATAACCATTGTATTATTCCTTGGAAGATCACTTGCATAGATTAATGAATTCATCGAAAAATGGGTTATGGGAGTTAAAGAAAAATAAAAAACGATTTCATAACAAAAATTCAGAATGAAAACGGCAGAAGGGAAGTTTTGCAGAAGAACAATGCATTGCCGGATGGAGTTTTATGACAATGATTAGAAGAGCAGCTAGCGAGTATTATATACATGTACAGCTACAAAAAAGAGTTTACATAATTACAACTTACTTACGAATTGTTTGATCATTATAACATACCTTACGTTACTCACATAAACCGATAGATATATAGACAGACTCTCTGAAAAGTTCCAAATGAAACGATTTTTGACAAAATAACACACGTTAAAACACAGAAATTAGAAATCTCTTAAATGAAAATAGTTTTCCAGAAAATACTGCAACACAAATTTCGATATAAGTGACATAATAGCATGAAATCTTCAAATGAGTGTGTTTGCGCGAGAGAGAGCGCGCAAACTTTTCGCACTAAACAAAGCACGATTTTAACCTTTTCAATAAGTACTTGATAGTTTTGGACACAGAATCACGCTAAGCAACTGCCACTTCTAATACATACAAAAAGGAAGAATGAAGAGAAGAGAATATCGTTCGATACATCAATAACAAAGGCAAGAAAATATGACAAAACATCGAAAACCCAATCCCCACCACGCTGAGGATCGCAAATGACCCAGCTAGATGTAAGTTCTGTTATGCATTTTCGCTGAAATGCGCGAATGTGTGAGAAGGATCGCTGAATCCACAAAGGCGTTGCATTTCCTTCCATTTCAAACAGTTGCAACCAAAAGGATTTGCCAATGATTAGGTGGTTGAGCCAGACAAGAGCAGGGACTAAGCAAGGGGATGTGTATGTGTATGTGTGTGTGTGTGTGTGTGTGTGTGTGTGTGTGTGTAAAGTGGAGGGGAGGCTTTGAAAGGAATGGCGCACTACCAAGTTATTACAAAGAAGAACATTAAATACTTGAAATAGGAGAGGCACCTTTCTGATGAACAGTTGAGATAAAGATCGGCGGTAAGATGTGGGTGAGAGACAAAATGTAAGGAGTATACAACAGCATCTTTTTCTCATATACCATCGACAGTGGATCACAACGCTGAATGAGAAATGCATAAATCGACGGTTGGGATTCATGCATTCATTTCTATACGAGTCCCTCAACCAAAAAAAGAAAAAAAAAAAATCTGCTGAAGTTATAAGAAGCATCATAAAAAGATGGCTGACTGATTCATTTATAGATTAGATTTTAGGCATACATGCCAAGTACTGGGGCAACTAAGGCCATTCAGCGCTGAAACGGAAATTGACAGTAAAAGTTTGAAAGGTGTAACAGGAGGAAAACCTCGCAGTTGCACTACGAATCAATTGTCAGGAGAGGGTGGACAGTAAGATGGAAGAAA
This sequence comes from Macrobrachium rosenbergii, assembly GCF_040412425.1. Classification (NCBI taxonomy): domain Eukaryota; kingdom Metazoa; phylum Arthropoda; class Malacostraca; order Decapoda; family Palaemonidae; genus Macrobrachium; species Macrobrachium rosenbergii. The sequence continues at coordinate 40,645,101 of NC_089752.1, read as the reverse complement.
AAGAATTTGAACGGAGTTACAGTAACAGGAATGAAAGCAGTTTAAGCTAGGAGCCGAAGGGACGCTGCAAAGACCCTTAAATAATGCCTACATTGCACCGCATGAGGTGCACTGACAGCACTAACCCCCTACGGAGATATAAAGATGGTGAACAGCGTATTTGGGAGGAATCAAAATGGAGGGATATCCAGTTCTGGGAGAATTCAGAATAAAAAGCGCCGGCTCACGTCTCGTTGGTTAAAGTTAACGTCGCATTTTTTAAGGATTCAATTTCTGATGAAATTTTTTATTAACGCGACGAGATCCGGTGATGATGGAATCGCATACCTGCATCCGAATGAGCTGCTTCGTTACAAAGATATACATACATGGATGTATAAGTGAAATCTCGAGGGCCAATTGTTGAATGATTTTACCTACCAATATATTAACTTGTGCTATAAAGCATTTGGACCATAAAAAAGGATATTAATTATATCATCAGCATAGCATCTGCCAGACGAAAGCATAAGGCTAATTTAAGAAAAATACATTTTAGTAGCGCAAATATAAAGACAAACAGCACCTAGCACAGATTACCGAATAAAAATGTTTAAACTAAATCACGATATCGGATGATCAGAATTGCTCTCAAACACCAGTAGTAATATTAGCGGAGCAATTTCCATCTTGCCTTATCAAATTTCGAAGCCAACGCCCAGCTTTCGTCCCTCCTGACAGTCAGAGACTCGGTTCTATTTCTTGATTACAAGAAAATTCGGAAAACCTCAAAGAAGTTCGTTTCATACAGTCCCCACCCTTTTGATTTCTTTCGGTTCCTAGCGACCTCACAATACATTTTTTATATTTCTTGTACATCATTACAGTATAAATACAGGATTTTTTATTCTACCGAAAAAAAAGATATCAAAACTTTTACAAAAAATTATATACCATGATGCATCAGTAATGTAATTCAGTATTCAAAAACGCAAAATTTGTATTATTAGATAAACTTGTAATTACTCTATATACAAGTTATATCAAAATTGTTTCACTTTTCCTTCGTGGCTGTAACTTTGTTCATATATAGCCTATAATGTGTGTATGTGTGTGTGTGTGTGTGTGTGTGTGTGTGTGTGTGTGTGTGTGTGTGTGTGTGTGTGTGTGTGTGTGTGTGTAAATGCTTGGTGTAACTGACATATGTGAGAAAAAATATTCGCACTTTGCTGCTTACAAATATTAAAAATATTCAGCCATTTCTAAGTTTCATTTATTGCTGAAGAACCCATATAATTAGCAATGGATTTAGATTTTATAAAAAAAAATGAATTGTTCTAAGTTTCACGTCAGTTGAATAGCACTCCAGACAAAAAGCCGGGCAACATGAGAGAGAGAGAGAGAGAGAGAGAGAGAGAGAGAGAGAGAGAGAGAGAGAGAGAGAGAGAGAGAGCATTTTCTTCTTTACATAATGGATTACATCAGAAGGATTACGCAACTGATAGCTGAGAAGGCTACGTGATCAAAGGCAAGTAAAATAGGTGGGAGATAATGACGTGAAATCGTCATATATAAACTTGGGAAACTCTCAGCCCTGAAGTAATTAATTCGAGATCACGTCATGCTTCCACGAATCATCACTATTCACATTCCACGTCACCGGTGCCGTCAACACAACCTTATTAAGGACCAGTATTATATGGTCATCATTCCACGTCATCATTATCATCGTCATTTATTCCAGTTTTTATAGTTCAACATCATTCGACCGTCTAATATTTGTAGACAAACAAATTTCGCGCCCATTACTATCAGGAATCAAGATAGCAAGCGCTAGTTTATACGATCAATTATATCAGTTATTTGGTCAAGTAATCATCTGTGTAAAAAGCTTCATAACATGGCATTGCACGCTTTACAGAGACTTTACATTTCAAACTTGACGTTTAAATGAATAAAATTCGAAAATATATGAAAATAAATATTTGTATCATCAGAAATGTTTACTTTCACACGTGTCACCAGTGCATCTCGGGAGATCATCTTTCTAGTCATGATACTTGATAGGCACATTCATTAGGTAACCTCCTCGAGATCGTTAATGCCTGGGAAAAAGTAGCCCCGAGTTGTTGTGAAGGTTACGGTGGCAATGCATCTGGAAAATGGTCCCCCAAATGAATACATTCCTGAGAAACCTTGCTAGCGCTCCCCACCCCACCCCCCAACACACACAAGTACACACACACATACATGGATGGGTGAAAACTTAATGACCTTTCAGCTTCGCAGGCGGAGAAAATAATAACAGCAATATGAACAATTTCCGAAGAGATTGTGCTTCATTTCCTACGCTTCCCTTAAAACCAGCAAACCAAAAACACTGATACAGCATTAACAAAGCACACCGTCTAAGACTCTAGAGTATCAAGGGAGAGAAAGAGAGGCAGGATAAAAGTCAGTACCAACCGGGTTACCTGTTAAAGGCCCCCATTTACTCGGACACAAATACGCTATCAGAGTCTCACGCACTGACCACCCTGCGAATACATTCATTGCGGAATGCGTCGCACCAATGTTAATGATTCGCCATTTATCATTCTCTCTCTCTCTCTCTCTCTCTCTCTCTCTCTCTCTCTCTCTCTCTCTCTCTCCTGGGAATGAACTAATGAATCATTCTGGACCGGCAATAAAAGACCAAAGAGAAAGTCCAAATGAATATTGTGTCTATATGTACTTGTATTGATTGAAATTAATCATTTCACGGACTAAACCCTTCGCTTACATACAGAACATGGGAAACGCGACTGACGTAAAAAGTATTTCAGCTGTTCAACACATATTCTGAAGTTGCAATTCCGTTCTTCAAAATGACAATATACAAATGCCCCGAAACGACCGACATCTTTTACGAAATACTGTTTCCGTTTCAAGCATCCATCCAAAGACAGACCTAATTCACGAACACATTTTCGAAAAAAATAATGTAAAGACAGAAACTTTCGTTCCTTCGCAAAACCCCAACAAAACAGTCCAATCAAAATACGAAGCCAGATGCAGTGCTGATCAAATACCAAATCCGCTACAAGCATGAAAAATATTTCCCAAAAAGCTCCCATCCTGCACCATCGAATAAAAAAAAGCAAAAAATGCGCCGTGCAATCGAGTTTTCTGTATAGCGTATAATGCTGTATGAAACTTTCAGCTACGGCCCCTGAAACTCTTACCGCGGCCCATAAAACTCAGCTACAGTCCGGTGGTGGCCTGTGTTGTTGGTATCGCTAGAAGTGCCAGAAGTACGATTATGGCTAACTTTAACCTTATATAAAACAAGTAAAAAATGCGCCGAGTTTTCTTCCGTACAATCGAGTTTACTGTACAACCGCTACAGAGTAAAATCAAGGTCATCGAAAATGGATCTATCTTTCGGTGGTTCGGTATAGTGCTGTATGAGCCGCGGCTCATGAAACTTTAACCACGGCCAGGTGGTGGCCTACCTATATCGTTGCCAGAAGTACGATTATGGCTCATTTTAACGTTAAATAAAATAAAAAAAACTACTGAGGCTAGAGGGCTGCAATTTGTTATGTTTGATGATTGGAGGGTGGATGATCAACATACCAATTTGCAGCCCTCTAGCCTCAGTAGTTTTGAAGATCTGAGGGCGGACAGAAAAAGTGCGTACACAAAAAAGTGCGGGCAGCAAAAAGTGCGGACGGAGAGACAAAGCCGGCACAATAGTTTTCTTTTGCAGAAAACTAATAAAACCTACGGAGTCTAGAGGGCTGCATTTTGTTATGTTTGATGATTGGAGGGTGGATAATCAACATACCAATTTGTAGTCCTCTAGCCTCAGTAGTTTTCAAGATCTCAGGGCGGACAGAAAAAATGCGGACGGACAGTTAAAGCCGTCACAATAATTTTCTTTTACAGAAAACTAAAAAAGACCAATAGTGGCAAAAAAACCAATAGTGGTCCTTCTTGATGGGGCCTGAATTGTATTTCCTCTGGACATGGAAAACTCCGGAGATACTAAAAAAATTCGGTTTTTTATTAACATCAAATTTACCAAAAGATTATTAATCAAAAATTAAATAGCCGAAAGGCTAAATTATGTATTTAAGAAATAAAAATAATGTAAAAATGTAGTTTATGAACTAATTATACCAACGTGAAAGCACTTGCACAGCCAACATTAAAATTAAAATGGAAAATTACATTCTAAGTTCCTTGAAAAGAAAAATTCAGCGCTGCATATAACATGTTTACATTAATTAATGTATTGAAATTTAGTGAAAAGATAAAGAAAAATGTGCCCAACTTGGAAGTACATAATTATGATCTTCCACTGTGACCCCATCCTGCCCCCAGAAGTGAGATTTCTAAATGATCCCACACTTTTTTTTTATTGTTCCTTAACTATCCCGCTCCCTTACCAAATGCTACTCTAAAAAAAAAAAAAAATTATGAAATTATTCCAAGGATGGAAAAGTTGATGTAAAACATTCATACATACTGTACATATTTACTTACATGCATATTTACTTACATCCAAGGCAGAAGTAGGTCCCTATATACAAACAAACAAAACAAACGCCGAGCAAGTTTTGGTCAACCCTCATGTGAGATTTCAACTTAACCTCATTACCATATACAAATTTCCTTCTAATCCCCCCGACACAGACATTTAATAAGCTGAAGAACTTCCTCCTCCGGCGGAATGGTGGACTACAGTCCCCAATAGAACCTTATTTTTTATTACTTATTTATTTCATTTTAAATTTATTTTGTCTCCTCTATTACCATGAATATAATTTCCGAACTCTTACACGAATCAGACAAAGGAAGTCAGAAAAGATAAAAGCAGCCGAGTAGCGGGGCTTTAGCACGCTTATACAAGAGAGGAAAAGCCGAAGGAGTTCTATTCCTGATGGCGTTTTTGAAATGCATATTGCACAAGGCTCTTGTGAGTCAGAAATGGAATTAAATATAAGAGACCTTGCTTAGTTTTAAGAATGCACTTATGAAACGACATTTCTCTTCTCTCCAGCAGGCATACAAACGCCATGTCCCAAAACTCAAATACATATGTTGTTGACAGGGGTCAAAACAATAATGGTTACTAATGCCTAATGTACAAAGCTTACTGTAAACTAATTTATGTTTAGCAGAAATAAACACTTTCAGTGTATATGGGGAGGTTGACACGCCGCTAATAAGACTTGTCATTTCTCGGGAGCCAGTCCCGGTTAGGGGTTTGCTGTTGAAATACAGTATATATAATAAGACGCTCTTTACTACCGAAGACAAAAATATACATACATACATACATACATACATTCATACAGACATGCATACAAATATAAAGAGCCTTTGTAAAAAAAAAATAATATGCATGTGGGTGCAATTTTGGGATATCTGCCCCCGATATTGGGTAAAGAAGCATTACTGGTATCTAGATGACTCGAAAAATTAAGGATAGTATTACTCAAATACGAAGGTTAAAAGGCTTCTTTGATATCATATTAAAGCAAGAAGAGAGAGAGAGAGAGAGAGAGAGAGAGAGAGAGAGAGAACGTGCCTAACAGTGCCTAAAAGTAGCCTATAGGAGAACACGCTAGGGAAGATAAGAAGTAAGAACTAAGGTACGAAAGATGTGATAAAGACGAATCACGACCTTCCGTCTGTTGTAAAGCTCATAATCCTTGAACTAATTAGAGATCAAGTTTTCCATCGATAAATCATTTGCGTATTCATAACATGACCTTTTATTTTAACTTAACTTTACCACCATATTACTCATAATGAGCCTGAATGCTGGAACGACGTCGATGACCATAGCCTCTGCAACGCTAGATTACATAATCAAATCCATTAATCCTGCATCACCTTTCTCAACTCATCTTCGTAAGAAAAAAAAGAGTTCTATTCCTCCATCCCGCCCTAAATGCGATCAAAGAAAACTAACAAAGTAGTTAAGAAAGGGAAACAAAGAATGACTAATAACAAGAGCTGGGAGGATATATGATTAAATATATAGGAGATGAAGAGGTCTTCTATGAACAAACACATGGGAGGAATCTGATGAACCCTAAACGGCCCTCTTGCATTAATATTCCATAACTGGTCTGAGATGAATATTAATGAGGAATATGATGAGCTGATCTAAATTATCAAGTATGAAAGGACCTATACAATCTTGTCCAAATACAAGTAACAGAACTTGAGAATAACACTGCCTCTAGGGCAGAGAGAGAGAGAGAGAGAGAGAGAGAGAGAGAGAGAGAGAGAGAGAGAGAGAGAGAGAGAGGCGGGGTCTAGTAAGTATGTGTCTGCGAGTGTAGTCTGAAAAATGACATATAAGTTTGCAAGAATTTCTTAAGTCGAAATTCAGAGAGAGAGAGAGAGAGAGAGAGAGAGAGAGAGAGAGAGAGAGAGAGAGAGAGAGAGAAGTCTGAAAATAAAATGATAAAAGTTTGAAGGAGTTGCCTAGCTCAAAAGTATACCGGAGATCAGTTTTAAAAACCGCTCTCTAATCAAGGAGAAAATTAAGGAACCTCCCGGTGGGACACAGCGAGAATTCAAACTCTGCAAAGGTTCAGTGGAAGTAAATGATTCATACGCGCGTATTGCACATCACATACAAGTAAAGTAAACTAATATGACCTGAAATGGAAATTATATCAAATACCAATATTTCTACGTATACCAGAGGAAGGCTGGGAAATGTGGCACTATAAATTGCATACATAAATGCTTCTGGACTGTATTTAAGTGGCATTAGGGAACAAATTTCGCTCTTGCGTCATACTACTACATAAAAGATCAGTGTCGTAAGAAACGCTTTTTACTTTGCATCTGAAACCAAACACCCAAAACTTCATTCCTCCGAAAGGCAAAACTTATTAAAAACAAGAAAAAATGCGCCGAAGTTTCTTCGGAGCAATCGAGCGTATAATGCTATATGAAACTATCAGACGCGGCCCACAAAACTTTCAGCCACGGCCCGGTGGTGGTCTGTGTTGTTGGCACCTATAGCGTGGCAGATGCGCGATCATGGTTAACTTTAAAATTAAATAAAATAAAAAAAAACTACTGAGGCTGGAGGACTGCAATTTGATGTGTTTGATGATTGGAGGGTGGATGATCAACATACCAATTTGCAGCCCTCTAGCCTCAGTAGCTTTCAAGATCTGAGGGCAGACAGAAAACGTGCGGACGGACGGACAGACAAATAGCCGTCTCAATAGTTTTCTTTTACAGAAAACTAAAAATGAAATGAGAGTCAATCAAAATGATCGTTCCGAACACTACCTCATATGACTGTCACTGGAGGGATCAACTACACTAAAAAAAAACAAGTAGCCTTCAAAAAATTAAAAGTCAAGGGGGAATAAAATACTCACCTCGGATACAGATTGTGGATTAGAGAAGATTAAAAGTCCGTGATCAACATCTCGAGACATGGTGCAGCAGAGAAGTTTTTTTTTAAATATATTTTGACCCCGGTGGCCAACTTCAGCAATTGCCTACGTAAAGTTAAGTTGATGGTACGCGCGAGGCGTTAAGTGAGAAAAAATCAGAATAACTATATATATATATATATATATATATATATATATATATATATATATATATATATATATATATATATATATATATATATATATATATATATATATATATATATATATATATACATATATATATATATATATATATATATATATATATATATATATATATATATATATATATATATATATATATATATATATATATATATATATATATGTGTGTGTGTGTGTGTGTGTCTGTGTGCGTGTGTGTGTGTCTGTGTGTAACTGAATCACGAAACTATGGAACGTGATGAATATATAAAGACAAAATCCACGATGGAAAAGAAACACTGGAGTGCTACGAAGCCTTTCGACTGTCGTCCTTTACTTAGCAGTCGAAAGGCCTTGCAGCACTCCAGTGTTTCTCTTGCCTTCGTGGATTTTTGTTTTTATATATATATATATATATATATATATATATATATATATATATATATATATATATATATATATATATATATATATATATATATATATATATATATATATATATATATATATATATATTTCTTAAAGAAAAACTACTTTAACATATATATATATATATATATATATATATATATATATATATATATATATATGTTAAAGTAATTTTCTTTTATTTCTTATTGTAATCCTTGCCCAACCCAACACAACAAAGCGAAGGAGGAGAAATAAAGTGGAATGGGGATGGGATGGCGACAAAAGGATGAAGATGGTGGATGATGATGATGGTGATGATGATAGCACAAAAATAAATGGCTTTTAAACCTTCTTGGAATATTCGGAACACCGATTAAAAAGGCCAGATACTGGAAAGGCAGATTTTGTTTAACCATGCGAATTTGTTGAAAATCCAGCGGAAATGTCACCCTACCTATTTCTAAGGGGCATGAATGAGTAGCTACCAGGGGTAATGGGAACACCAAAACTTCAAACTGGAATAGTGCTCACAAAGAGCATTAATTAATACACGCAAACTATTGCTGATTTTTTTATGTCAAATTTTCAACACGTCAAATTTTCCAGTGCTAAATAACTTTATTCAACAATCACTTTCCAAAAGGAAATGCGACTCTAAAGAATCTGTTTATAAGGGATCAGAATTCGTACGTCATCTGGCAAGGAGGAATAAGAAGAGCGTCTTTAAATAAACACCATCGCCTATCGATGCCAGTTGTTCTCAGGTTTTAGAAAGAAAAAAGTACAGAAAATAAAAAACCGGGGTAATTAATTCATCACGTCCTTGTTAGCACGCCAGGCTTCCTGCTCCATTCCACACCTTTCAACACTTAGGCGTCTCCTTTGTATTCTCCACGTCCTATATTAATAATTCTCCTACATGGGGTGTATCACTATGAATATGCTAATGTTTCTCACTTGGCAACAATGTTCTAAAACCGGTTTTAAAAAGGAAAATCTCCTTGCTTTTGCAATCTGTCAGCATCCTTATATTTAGTACGGAAAACGATTACAGGAAAGCGCAGAGAAATGTCAATGAACTGCGGTGAATTATGAGCGATGGTTTGACGAAAGAGCAGGTCGCATTTTGTGATATAAAACTTGAGCAAATATCATGGAAACCTTTCCTAAATGAAATAAAAAAAAAAAAACTTGTTCCCATTACTCCAGTTGGCCTGGAAAGAAAATTTTCCATTGTTATGAAAGATATATTGGTAGTCACTTGCTAAATTATTCTTGGAGTACGTTAATTAAATGAAATGTTCAAATACAAAACGATACTACAGAGGCAGACAAAGTCTATTGCACAGAATGGTATTCACAGTGTTATTGACTCCCGGGGCCGCCCAGTGGGAGTTACAGACATAGTGAATTTGTTGAATGGTACTCACAGTGTTACTGACTCCCGGGGCCCCCAGTGGGAGTTACAGACATAACGAACTTGTTGAATGGTACTCACAGTGTTATTGACTCCCGGGGCCACCCAGTGGGAGTTACCTTCTGAAAAGAAAAATAAAGAAAATGGGCACTAAACTGAAGGCAAGAATAAACATAGTCAATCAGCAAATATAGAAGAAAATTAAGCTATACAGAATTTTTTTACATTAGAAATAACTAACTGGATTAAACCAAATTCCCTGGTTTTTGATAAACATTTTTTTTAGCCTAAGAGATGCCAGAAAATAGAGCTGGAAAATGTTCACAAGGAAATTTTCTTACACCTTCGTTTCATCGGCTTTTTACATAAGCTTCATAATTACGCATAAATACAAAACACTTAAATAATTCAATAATAATCTAATTGCATAGGACAACTTATACAGATGTTATCGCCCCAAAATATTAAGGAAACATCATCACCACTACCATCAAACGTAATACTTCTATTCCATCATCATCATCCATACCAACATCATCATCATCATCAAAGCACAACAAAGCATACGTAATTTAACAGAATCAGCTCTACAGGAGAGCCAAAAAGAATTTTCCATATAATGACTTAGGAGAACATTAAGGATATTTGATTATTAATAAGGATAATAAAGGACATCATTCGTTAAACAAAAAGGGGGACGCTAATGAATCCAGAACGACCGCTCTGCATTTAATGCCCCAATTAAGTCTCATGAATATCGATAGTTCATTTGAACAGCTCGTCTAATTGGGCAAAAATGACAGACCCCTGATCAACTTAGCAAAACAGAAACAAAACGGATTCCAAAACGTTGGGATTGCAAGATTCAGCATATATTTCGTACAGGAAATGCATTCTAGCTCCGAGAGAGAGAGAGAGAGAGAGAGAGAGAGAGAGAGAGAGAGAGAGAGAGAGAGAGAGAGAGAGAGAAGGGGGGAGGAGGAATTGTGCAAATAATTATTAATTATTAATCAGAAGATGAACCCTATTCATATGGAACAAGCCCATTAACTTGAAATTCAAGCTTCCAAAGAATGTGGTATTCATTAGAAAGAGGAGGTAAAGGGAAATTCAGAAGAAGAGATCTCACTTATTAAAGAAAGAAAAAGTAAATTAATAAATTAATAAAGATAAAAACGTATTAAAATGCAAGGAGAATACTGTAGTATTAGGGTAGAAATGCACTGCATCTTCGCTTGAACTTTTGAAGTTCCGATTGCACCACATCCTCAGGGAGATTGTTCCACAGACCAACGGTGTGAGGAATGAAGGACCTCTGGAACTAAGAAGTTCTACAGGGAGGCACATTTACTGCATATTGGTGCTGCTGTTCAGCAAATCTGGTCGCTCTCCGTAGGATTAAGGCCACAAAACATGGGCATTCTTGAACTCTGTCTTTGGCTTGTAAGAGGATGAATGGAACGGGTGGCAAGGAAACGGAATGAGTAGAATTGGCATCTGCGGTGGCGCCATCTGAGTTTTTAAGTGATGTTATATACGTTTTCTCACGAAGACCATACAACATCATAACACCTGCAGATTAGGCGAGATACAAGACAGATATGCAAATAATTTGCCAAAAAACACTTGATCTACACTCATGTAATCCTTATGGAAATAGGCTGCTTGACCTTTGTATGTACAGTACAATGTCACCATAGTTTGTCAATGAATTACATCTGTAGAATTTCATTTGACAATAACAATAATAACAAAGATTCCTATGAAAATCAAAGACGAAAAACTGGGATTTCGTGTTGGGGTATAATAATAATAATAATAATAATAATAATAATAATAATAATAATAATAATAATAATAATAATAATAATATCCTTTATTGCAGCTCAGGGCCATATACATGGAATATACAAATACAATACACACAATCTAGAGACATAAGATAACATGACAAAAATACCCACAGAGTTGCCGAAGAAGTAGAAAAAATAGAATTCATAATATTGGTAATGATAGTAATTATATGGAGAATAATAGTCAAAAAATATATTAAATTGATAACAATTAAAAATACAGATTGTAGACGATTAACTTCCAGCCAGGGACGTTAGGTGGTTACGGTTCCACGTTTAGATCCATATACTGCTCTCCTTTATTTTCTGTATCCCTTTATGATGCTGTTCAACCATTCCAGTTCCCTCATTTCACTGTCTTAAGCGCTTAACAGTCAAATTTCCATAGATCAGGCGGTTACGTAAGTCAGGTTCAGAAGGCTAAATACGGGAATTGAAAATTGCAAAACTCTACAATATTATTCACATAGTAATAAAAAAAGGAAAAATACCAATAATAACAAGAAGCGTAGTAGTAATAATAATAATAATAATAATAATTAATGACAGGTTCTGGAGATGAATAAGTTATTTAAGGAACAGACGCTTCTGTATCCCATCTTTTCTACAATTTAGATTTCCTTCTTGCCTCACTGCTTAGGATGCTTTGTACGAGCGAATTGCTGCTGTTTCTCAGTCAGGTGATAAGACTGGACATTGTTCGCCTATCAATGATTTTCAAATTACCCAGGCCGTTTTCTATGAACATCTGCGTGGCGGAGTGATAGCGACGAGCGTTTGTGAGGCGTCTCTGAATGTCATTGTGAACAACAGTGATACGTCTAATGGTCTCTCGGGTATAGTTCGCCCAAAGGGAACAACCATATGTACTGTAGCAGTAAGAGCGGAAGAGCAGCAGTTTCTCGTCTTGGTGACAGAGGGCAAACCTCCTTGCAATTACGCTGCCAGTTGCACATAGTTTACGACGCCTCTTTTCTGTCTGCCGTATCCTTTAGATCGTCCGTGATAATGTGGCCCAAATACGGAGATTTATGCACGAATTCCAGACGATGATTTCCGAGGAAAATTTGCGGTTCTGCAATATGCTTAAGCGATCTCGGGAGCAGCGACATACACTGGATCTTGGTTTCTTTGTACAGGATATCAAATTCCTCTGCATATTGGCGGCAGGTGTCGATGAGCCGCTTGAGACCTTGCACTGATGGGGAAATCAGAACCAAATCGTCGGCGTAACAGAGGTTGTTTATTGTTGTTTCGTTGATTGTGCATCCGATTGGGAGTGAGTTCAGTTTGACATTCAGGGCATCTGTGTACGTATTAAACAGGTATGGAGAGAGAATGCCCCTTGCCGGAGCCCGTTTAGGGAGCTGAAGGTGTACGACTATACGTTACCCCATTTGACACAGAATTGCTGTGTGGAGAACCAACATCATAAAATGCCAATTAGATATACAGTACTGTAGAGGTGTGCCTCGTTTGTGCAGCTTCAGGAAGAGCTTCAGGTAGTTTACTCTGTCAAATGCTTTTCTCACATCCACAAAACATAAGAAAACAGGAGAGGCTGATGATGGGCAGTAGTTCAGCAATTCTTTCAGGATGTAGATGAAGGTGTCGTTTGAGTGGTTTGCTTTAAAGCCGAATTGGTTGTAAGTAGTGGGTAGAATGGGGGAAGTCTCACTAAAAGAACGGACTCAAGTATCTTCGACGCAATTGTAGTAATTGCAATCGTGCGATAACTGCCAGGGTCAGCAGCACCCTTTACCTTGTTTTTTATTAATGGTATTAAGTGAACTAAGAGTAGCGAGTCTGGGAAAAACTGGTGAATTATGCACGCAATGAATAGAGCAGCTAGCAAAATGTTAATTATCGGATGGCAGAATTTGAAAGCTTCTGCAGTTAGACCATCGCAGCCAGGCGATTTATTATTAGGTAGGTTGTTTATGGCATCGTTGATGTTACCTGGTTATACAATCGGCGAAATGAAACTGAATGTTATCAGCAACGAGGTTCGCTATAACCCTTCGGGAGTCTTGATCGTTTATACAATTCAGGATAGTGCTGAAGTGGTCCCCCACATTCTTGCGATAGCCTCATCACTGACAGCATCTCCTACTCTCTGTGATAGCGTTTTAATTTTTGGATTTAGGGATTGAATGTCTTTCCAAACACAAGGGTAGTAGCCAGTTACATTTTCTGGACATTGCATCAGCTCTTAGTTGGTTTTCATTCAGTCTGCAGTTAACGGCAAGTTTGAACTGCGCTCTCGCCTGCCTGATTAGCTGTGCAAAGTGTCCATCCCTCGGGCTACCATTTTGCCTCCAGAGCAAAAACATTTCTCGTGAATGTGTATATAGATCCTTAACCAAGTTATTCCACCCAGGTATATTACGAGAGTTGCCTTGACGAGATCTAAAGGTATCCCTGCCGGAGGCAAGCATAGCGGAAATTACATTCGAATAGAATTCTTTCGGATCTCTCCTGTGATGGTCATTTCTACATTTTGGGTTAGTGCACAGTAAGGCGTCTGCCGGTTGAGCTATTGACCGCATCCTGGTTTCCGTGGTTTCCCTGAAGGATCTGGTTAACAGCAGGTGGGTGATCAGTTAGGGGTTCAACGGTAGGGAGGGATGGAGTACTGAATGACACCTGTAAGGGGATGTGATCATAGCCCATTGCAAGATCGTAGCGAATGTTGCAGGTCACAATAGAATCATGAGGTTGTTGGGACGTGATGCAGTGGTCCAGCCAGGAGGTTATAATTGTGTACGTTCTATTTTGTACATAGGTATAGGAGGAGGGAAGAAGGGGGAGCATTACATCGCTGATTTGGAGAGCATTATAAAACTGTTTTGTGGGGTGAGAACTAAGGTCCAGAATTATACAAATATGATCAGTAGCAGAATCGTGAATAATGCTGTGTGACTCACCTAGGATCATGCAGTATTCATTAAAATTGTTGTTATTTTCCCAGGGCAATAAACATTAATTATTACGATCTTAGAGTCCCCTACTGTCACTACTGTCACTTGAAGCCCCAGCAATGTATCACTCCTACAGGTCAACACATTCACCATAGTCTACCGATTTGTGCCACACGACAGAAAGGCCCCCTTTTGGCCAACCAGCTACGATGTGATCTGTAACTTGCATCGATGAGGTCGAGAAAGCTCTGACGTCTTCATGCACTGAATCGGAGATGGCAAGGTCATGAGGCCAGAGGAGCGTTTTTTGTAATGCAATGATGACTTTGAAGTTTTTGCAGAACATGTTTAGGGAAGGAATGTTCCGCTTGAGGCCAAAAATATTCCAAGAGATTATATCTTGATTTTCTCAAGTATGACTGTTTTGTCGTTTTCCTGCTTTTCATTAGTTCCTCATTGGATGGGTCGATATCGTACTCGGCTAGCACTCTCCTAGTACCGCGTTCGATTCTCCGGCCGGCCAATGAAGAATTAGAGGAATTTATTTCTGGTGACAGAAATTCATTTCTCAGTATAATGTAGTTCGGATTCCACAATACGCTGTAGGTCCCGTCCCTAGGTAACCAATTGGTTCTTGGCCACGTAAAATAAGCCTAATCCTTCGGGCCAGCCCTAGGAAAGCTGTTAATCAGGTCAGTGGTCTGGTTAAACTAAGGTATACTTAACTTTAACTTTTCCTGCGTTTCATATACGGCCGTTCAGGTTCCATGCCGCTAACAGGGGCACCAGGTCCGATGAGATATTCAGCTTTTCTATTTATAAAAAATGCCAGAATGGACAGATTTTTAGGAGATAATCCATAAATCCAAAATCAATTTAATGACTCAACAGAACAATGTTGAAGGAATAATGAAATATGGCCAGTAAACTCGTGAGTAAACAAGTAAATAATGCGCCTAAGTTTCTTCAGCGCAATAGAGTTTTCTGTACAGCGTATAAGCAAGGCCACCGAAAATACATCTATCTTTCAGCGGTCTCGATGTAATGCTGTATGAGCCGCGGCCCATGAATCTTTGACCACGGCCGGTGGTGGCCTGTCCTATATCGTTGCCGGATGCATGATTATGGCGAACTTTAACCTTTAATAACATAAAAACTACTGAGGCTAGAGGGCTGCAATGTGGGTTGATGATTGGAGTGTAGATGATCAACATACCAATTTGCAGCCCTCTAGCTTCGGTAGTTTTTAAGCTCTGAGGGCGGGCAGAAAAAGTGTGGACAGGAAAAATTGAGGACGGACAGACAAAGCCAACACAGTAGTTTTCTTTTACGGAAAACTAAAACGGCAATGAAGGCAATGTTATATTAATTCAAGTTGCAGGTTTTACTATTACATCAAAGTATGAATATTTCTAATCCTTGAATTTTTTTTTTATATGATTCTTTTTTAAAAAGAACTTTACATATCTGTGTATGTTTCACATTTGTGTACCTAATTTTTCATTAAAAAATTTAGGGGGCCGAACTAGGCTATACAGGAATCACACTTTCGTTACTGCAAGTACAACCTATGCTCTTGTGTTAGGATAAAAAATCAAGAAACCCATTGTAATTAGGTTCTGCTTGCAAGAGGAAGTGCGCTAACTTACCTATTAAGAAACCTTATACCACACTGTTATTGATATAAGACATGAAAAAACGACTATCATATGTGATGCCATCTTCACTCGATAAACAAAGTCCGTTATGCGTTACCCAAACTTTTCACGGTAAGCGGGACGTGAACAAAGTTGCTACCAATTTCTCAATGTTTATACTGGTAAGATAAAACCATAAAAAAAATTTCCACAGTTACGAGTTGGGGACAGGAGGAAGGGCGGTGGGAGGGACGGATGTAGATATCAGTCTGAAGTTCTTTTAAGGTCCCTAAACGTCCAGCAACCAGATTGAAAGCAGAGTCAGTAATACTGTTAGTGAAACGGTCATCCCTGGCCGCTGCAAGGGAAAGCATTTGTTGCTTTTCAGAGGTGTTCCATCGAATGAGGGTTGAAAAATCTCACTCCACGAGCGACATCATGACCGGTTTGTGGTCTAAATCTGGAAAGGATTCTTTAACTCCTGAACCAAGAATAATCTGGCGTAGAAACAAAGTGCTTCCGTTTTCTGTGAGTAAAAAACAAATTATATTTTCATAAATGAATTTCAAAATGTTATGGTAAATTATCCTAACCCATATCGAAGAGTAAATGTGGGCTAAGGTTTAATCTTAATTTCATAACTGCTAAAGGGGAATTTTAATCCGTTCTCATAACAAGAGCAACGTCTGTAATTCCAAAATTTCAATAGCTACGAAGACAAAATTTTGCTGCCACTTGTATGGGTTGTTTTCTATTTTTCCTTTCTTATTTGTCCATGTTTGAATCTTGAAGCATACAGCCCTTCTGAATATTCATCTTCTGAACTATTATTACAACAGCATGAACAAATATCGTATAATGAAAGAGTTTTTTTTTTAATTCTCGGTAATCAGATGAAATATTTGGTTGATATATGAGACATATGAATAATATGTCATAAAAAGGTTAGAATAGGTGTAGGGATATATAGAAGTGTTCTGAGATGGCTCGAACACGTGAGAAGTATTGACGAAGAACGTTAGGCGAAAATAAAGCATATACAATACGAAAGTGTTATGAAGATGAGGCGGCCTAGTCAGGGATGGACAGACGGTGTGGAGGAGGCACTGGAAGTGAATGGCCCTAATATTCAGGAATAGCAGGAAACGGAAGATAAAGGCAACTGGCACAATATGTGTAGGAGAGTTTCGCCAGCTGCTGAATGGCTGTATGGAGTACATATAGCTACATATATATATATATATATATATATATATATATATATATATATATATATATATATATATATATATATATATAACATATACACACATATATATATGCATATATATATATAGAGAGAGAGAGAGAGAAATGAATTGGAATTCGTTAATGGTCAAGTTATCTTAAATTTATGTGCCACATATTTTCCTGAATCAGAAAACCATAATGAAGTCATGGAAATTGAAATTCATTCACTGATCTGGGATTTAGTCAAGTGAACACCAAAGTAGGTCGTCAGTCACTCATATGACACACAGATGATATCCAGATGAAAATAAAAAAAACAGAGAGAGCGAGCGAGTTACTTAAGAATGACTATTTTATGAAACTGGAAAGTTACAGATAAATAAGACTAGTATTGCAAGATGACTGAGTAACATGAAGCAGGAATTAAATATCGCAACTAACCAGTAGAGGGAGAAAGTCAGCTCATTTGAGCGGACC
This sequence comes from Macrobrachium rosenbergii, assembly GCF_040412425.1. NCBI lineage: Eukaryota > Metazoa > Arthropoda > Malacostraca > Decapoda > Palaemonidae > Macrobrachium > Macrobrachium rosenbergii. The sequence goes on along the minus strand of NC_089752.1, from coordinate 40,627,569 downwards.
AAACATTCTAACATTAACATCTCGTGAGAGGAAACGACGGGAAAGGCATTCTGAAATCAGTAATGGAGAAGAATTAGAAGGAAACTGAACACAAATAAATGAAGGCCTCTCTCTCTCTCTCTCTCTCTCTCTCTCTCTCTCTCTCTCTCTCAAAAGCCAAGTCAAACACCAGGTCTGAGTAACAAGTTTATTTTCTGTTAAGACAGTCCATTCGGGGCACCTGAAACGATTGGCAAATATTGGATGCGTGGGATGGAGTTCTACTGGCTTAAAGAATGGTCATCATTATTGTTCAAACGGCGGAAAATCAACACTGAAGAGAGGAATCACGTAAAATCGCATAATACAGGTAGCAAGGAAGGCCTTCCTTACTCAAACAAAGTAAAGAATTCCAAAAACAACTCCGAAGAGAGAAAATATAAGAATAACTTCAAAGATTTTCATGAAAAATGTATAAAATAAAACTGCCCCAACCCAAAGAAAAAGGTTGTCATACTTTACTGAAAAAGTAATTAATGTTCCTAGATAAATGTTTCATTTACTGCACAAAGTTGTCAAAAATAACAACATTTATTAAAATGTCCTCATTTTCCTCTAGGGTTGCCATCTAACTAGACAAAAAAGAAGGTCTCTCTTACCCTTTAACATAATACCATACTCACGGCCGCCCTAAAGAAAAGGCCCGTGCTGGCATAAAGCCTTTTTAATATGACACTATCAAAACCTAACGCCAAGAGGACCGCAAAATTCCTTCGCTTCGTAAATGGGCATCAATAATAAGGCGCGTTGCTTTTAACATGAACGTCGTTCTTAGTAGCTCTTACAAAATCGAGTCGTGACTTTAAGACGAAAGTAACAGTTTATAAATAACAAAAATACAATTGTCCTTTGCTTTTAGGCATAAATTATCTATCTCTCTCTCTCTCTCTCTCTCTCTCTCTCTCTCTCTCTCTCTCTCTCTCTCTCTCTCTCTCTCTCTCTCCTGCCTGACAGAACAAAATTCGAGACGAAAAAGAAAGGATGAAGCGTGGAAGCAATGGTGGAAAGTATCGATATAGATGATATGAGGCCGAAAGACAAATTTCCAAATAAAACCAAAAATTAGTAAAATAATGTTTTTTTTTTTTTTGTAAATGATGGAAATGAATCCCGCAGTAAATGCCATTACAAAGATTTAGCCTCTCTTCAGTGATGGCCTCTTACCACCTGTTCGATATGAAATCTCTCTTAAAATGAAGTTCACAGGAAAATAAAATTTTATAAAAATATAATTTCTATTAAAAACCATGAATCGATAAATGTTTCATAAGAATCTCGTTAAAATGTCATCAAACATTCAAGTTCAGCAAAATATCAGAAGTAAAATGTAATTTTCGAACAACGAGAGAGAGAGAGAGAGAGAGAGAGAGAGAGAGAGAGAGAGAGAGAGAGAGAGAGAGAGAGAGAGAGAGAGAGAGAGAGACTATATACCTAAAAACATAGTAAAACTGTACTCTTAATATTCATATTATATTACTTCCGTCTTATAGACACTACTCGATTTCAAATTATTCTTTTCATCTCTCGCACAGTGATTTAAAAATAACAGCCATTATATTATAGTGTAGTTCGAAATCCAACATCTTTTAGAAAAGTAGATATTTTGATATAAACAAAATAAATCAGTCAACTAATCAATTCCAGCAACATAATCTAACCATACAATTCGTTTTACAACAGCTTACGTTTGTGTTAAAAAAAAAAAATTGTAGGACGCTAACAGGATAACATCCCAAAAGTAAACAGAAAGGAACCTTAAGCGACACAATTTTACGCTGAAAAATAGAAAATAAAAAATAAATCCCAGGCTCCAATATTAGGGGTATTACTCTCTCCCAACTAAAGGTATTATAACTAATAGCATTTGCATACGCATTTTTATGTTTAAATAAAAGAAAAAACCGAGAAAATGAAATCTACAGATCCAAAAGATTTCATGTAAGAGTAGTTGAGAGGTTGGAAGCTACGCTGTATGAAACATTTCAATTTTGGAGAAGTTTCACGGAATTATGGTTTTGCATCTTCATCCCGAGTCCGTACGCCTGAGCTCTCTGTCTTTTTAAGGGAGGATTAGAGAGAAAAAAATACTGTACTTTCCAAAGAAGGGTAGAAAACCGAAGGGCGCGTTTTCTGATGACGATGACGTCCAGGCAGGATCATTCTCCATACAGTCGCTAGGGATGATCTGCAAGATTGTACAGGGTCGGAGTTGGCGGGGGGGGGGGGGATCTCTTGAGACAAACAAACGAACAAATGTGATGTGTTTATGTAGTTGGGAGTCACATCTACTACGCTGTCGACGTGAACAAAGAAAAATGAGAACGAACATGCCTCTCTCCTACTAGCACTGGTAACAAGAGGAATATTATACGTATATACGTATGTAAATTCAATGAAAAATTATATTTTGTATATTAATGGAATACATAATCCTAGTGAAACCTAAACATTCATATTTGAATTCTACAAGCAAAGATAACTAATGAAACACAGATTAATAAAATTCTATTTCAGAGAATTCAAAGCGAAGCTGGCTGAAACTGTAAGCATAGGCTAAATACATAAAAATTCGCTATAGACAATCGTTCCATGTAAATAACAGCCTACAATATAAATACACACATATAAATATATATATATATATATATATATATATATATATATATATATATATATATGTGTGTGTGTGTGTGTGTGTGTGTGTGTGTTAGTTAGCACTACAGTCTACATAATATATATACATATATGGTTAACACTACAGTCATTCAACCGCGCCTTACTTTCAGCTGTAATGGAGAACAGGAAACACACCTGCACATGTGCATGCTGAAAGGTACATTTGCGGTATCAAACTTGAGAGAGAGAGAGAGAGAGAGAGAGAGAGAGAGAGAGAGAGAGAGAGAGAGAGAGAGAGAGAGAGAGAGTTCGAAGAATGTTACGACGACTGAAAAGAAAAGTGGGACCCAAGTTTCGTCAAATATGCTTAACTATTTGGACGGGAAAAAATCCAGGAAAGTCTTCAGAAGTTTTCCAATTAACACTTCCAGGATTAGCACCCTAGGTGAGAAAAATATATATATAAGAAGATTTACTTTCCATGTGCTGCCCAAAAGCAAGAATGTTCTAAGAAGGAAATCTAGCAAATTACTAATTATCCCAGCTGGAGAAAATTAAAATCTTAAAGTTACTTTAAATTGGAAAGGCCAATGGCATTGGACAGTTTTATCACTTTGCTAAAATGAGAATATCAGTGACTTCATTTGGAAATGTTCGATTCTACTAATGATTACTCAATTCCAACAGTTTGTAACTCCCTTTTATTTTCTTTCGAATACTATAGACATTACGACACCCTAAAGGCCCAGAAAGCCGTTAAAGAGAATGCCCTTTATGGCAACAGCTTCCACATCAACCCGACAGTCGAAGGATTTCGAAGGTGGGTACTACAAACGAAATTCGCACACCTACTGGTACCATGTACAAAATGAAACAGGACGAATACCATCGTGATTGTTAAACTCTAAAGGCTGCGTTCACACCAGGGGAGTCGCGTCGAGTCGAGTCACGTCAAATCACGATAATTCATGAGGCATCTTGAATCGCCAGCCCAGTTTTAACACAGATTTGTATGGGCCTTTGAAAGAAACCGTTCACGCCGAATGCGTCGAGTCGCTTCAAGTCACAAATAGAGCTGGACCTATTTTTGACGTCAGTCATAGTGAGTCTCACGTGCCGTTTGCAAGTATGCTGTCGAACTACTAATTGTTAAGGATATACGTTCCTCCCTCCGATTCAGCCTATCTAGCTAACTTATTCAGCGAACTTTATTTCACGTTAGCGTCTAGCTGGCGCCAATATGGCGGAACTCCGTTGTTTTACTCATAAGAGACAGAGAAGCGCGCCTTCCAAGCCGACAGAAATGCCCACGCCAGATAAACAAGGGGTACCCCCCTTAAAACAACCCCCCCCCCCTTAAGAATCGTACGATGGGGGAGCCTGTAGGGATGAGGAAGGGCAGAAAGGCAATTAAGGGCTTGTGGGACAGGTAAGTTTGCGTCTATAGGCATATTCAAATAAGTGTGCTTTTCCCATACCCTCCTTGCTGGCTTTCTTGGCTGCTTGCAGGTACAGCTACGTGAATGCGATCTGCTGTTCAAAAAGGAGAACAGAGAACTCCCTGACTTTATCTGGAGCGGTAGCTCCGCGATTCTTCCATCTCCGCTGGGGAATGACGAGCATCGGTGAACAGCCAATTCGACTGTGGGCGCCTATAACAGTTGAACAGGTTCGTACATTGCAGTAGTCATTTAGCCAGCCCTATCCCTTGTTCTACCCTCCTTAATTTCCCCCTCTCTTTATCCTTTAACCTATTCCTCCATGAAAATCTTCCCTTACCCAAATCTTGCCTGTATCCCCTTGCCTTGCCATCCACGTACCTTGAATTCGAGTAACGATCCCGATAAACCATCATTTATCCCTCCACCAGTGCAATCTAAGGGCTATTCTAGCAGTTAAGTTAAAAATTAACCAAGCGATAGTTAACTTTGGGCGCGTACAGTTACGTCTCCATTGTTAGCGCACCCGCGTCGCAAATCCTATTCACGGGCTTTCCTTAAAAGCACCTTCCAGGATAATTTATGTATTGTATTTAAGAAAGTGTTGTGTAATCTGCAGTAGAAAGATTCCATCTCCCTTAGTGTGAGAAGGGCTAACGCAAACCGTCTATTTCAGGACGATACACGTGGTACGAATCGCAAAATTCCATACTTCCATACCCACCTGCCACAGCATTACCTGGTCGGAGTTAGAGAAGTTCCGTTGTGCCAAGCCCTTTTAAGAAGTAATTCCTCCATCCTGGAACCCCATCATAAGCATTACTATTCCACTTAGTCCGGGCAGATTGAAGTGATCATTATCATTGAGTGATTATTGCAGATTGGCCGTTTTATCCACTTATTTGGTTGCCAATCCATGTCATCATTGTTACTGTGCTCTACCATGAATCTGTCCCTCAGTGATTATGTCGTATGGTGTCTAACTGTTAATTTATTAATGTTAAGTTTCCCTGAATAAACCCCTGTAAATTGGCAAAGAATTCTAAATTCCAATATGGCGACCTTCCACCTTAAATTATAACTCCAGGAAATTTCTGAGGTAAGTCTTCATTAACTCCCTTTTTGTTTACGACTGGACTCCCTTAGTCTCGTGGCAGTCTCAATTATCATTTTGTGTGTAAATTCTCATCAAAACCGAGTCCAGTACGTAACGACTAATTAACTTAGTTCGGGAGCGCCCTGCTATCTATAAGGCCAGTGACCCAGACCACCTTGACCGTGGCTTCATTGTCAATTTATGGAAAGAAGTTGCTGCTGCAATGTCATGTACAGGTAAAAGACAACAGTTTTATTCACTTTGAACCATTTATCATGCTTTGAACAATACATTTTGCTTATATATTACTATGAACTATAGGCTAACCTAACTTAATAGATATGGATCTCTCCTCCAGAATAACATGGCAACGAAATATTCGAAATTTTAGTGGTTTTTTAACTTGAAAAAATAACATTGTCAATCCCTTGACCTTCTCTCTCTCTCTCTCTCTCTCTCTCTCTCTCTCTCTCTCTCTCAAAATAATCGTCTAAACTGTCATTACTAGTGCAATGTGTCATATGTTCAGATGATGCACCCAGATTCGAGGTTTATTTTTACGTCTGAGACGACAAAGCCACAGCAAAGCATTAATTTTAGCAAGAGAATATGCGGCCATTCTCAACAAAACCTATTGTGGCACTGTGGCAATATAAAGATGAAAAAGGAGTACAGACTTGACTTATTGACGCGACAGCTTGACGTATTTGGTGTGAACACGGTTTCGTTCAAATGTATCAAATGAATTATCGTGACTTGTGACTCGACTCGACGTGACTCCCTTGGTGTGAACGCAAGCTTACGGTTTGCTTAACAAATATTTTCTTCGTAAGGTACAGAAGGGGCCTTGAACGCACTGTAAAAGGTACAAATAAACAAAAAAAGGTTTCAGAAATACAGCACCGAAGCCTGTAGGAATAAGAATTCCTCTAAGTATAGTCTCGACCTCACTACGCACACAGGTTTAGCATAGTTTAACAGTTACAGTCAAGGCTACATTCCCACCCGAGTCCCGTAAGCACACTGCATACTAGTTTTTGTGTTGCAAAAGAGTCAAGGTGATGGAAAATGCGAGATCTAAATTACTTTATATCAAAATAACATAGCCCACATAAAATGTTGGCAACTTCTATGAACGTATTTTTAGTTTGTTTACGTCGTATTTTACACCTTTTTGACGTTTTAACCTCTTTGTAAACCTTTTAAATCAACATTGAGCTCTTGCACGTACTACGTCTGTAAAAACCAGTATTGTATCAACAATTATCGTCATACATATATAAACTGATATCATATAATTTCAAGGCGCTTAACCAAAACATTAACACAGGTGGAATTCGACGTCTCAAACATGCGTCAGCAACGGTATCATCATGAATTAGAGATATGAATAGGATTATACGCATGAAATTTACCAGAACCCTACCTTCAGCCCTAAATTTATGTTCGTATAAATTAATTTTGCAAATGACTGACGAACATAATTTATTTTATAGCTCATCTAATTCTATATTCAAGGTCTAATTGCTGTAAACTATTAGACTATAACTGCGTGTAAACTTGTAAACTGAGGACGGTATGAGTTATTAGCCTCTTGTTTGTCACTTTTTCATAAGTTGTATTTCAACAGAGATCTTTCACATTCACAAATGATCCCTGATCCACTTTAAATTCCGAGTGCAACCAGATTCGCTGAACAGCAGCACCACTATCAGGTAAATATGCCTCGGGGTCGAACTTTTCAATTCCAAAGGTCCTTTATTCCTCACACCGGCGGACTGTGGAACACCTTCCCAGAGAATGTCGTGCAATTGAAACTTCAGAAGTTCAAGTGAAGATGCAGTGCCTTACCATCCTAATACTAGTTTCCTTGCATTTTAATAAATTTTTATCTACTTATTAACCCATTAATTTATTTTTGGTTTGTTAATTAGTGGGATCTCTTCTTTATGAATTTCCTTTACCTCCTCTTACTTCTTCCTAATGAACACAATATTCTTTGGGAGCTTGAATTTCAAGTCAATGGCCCCGTGGACCATAGACTTGAAATTCAAGCTTCCAAAGAATATTGTGTTCATTAGGAAGAAATGGTTCCATATGAATAGGTTTCATCTTCTGAATAATAATAATAATAATAATAATAATAATAATAATAATAATAATAATAATAATAATAATAATAATAATAATAATAACATAAAATCAAACAGGAAACAAAATCGGAGAATAACAATATCTAAACGCCAACTATTAAACTTATTTCCTGACTTCCTTAAGGAACTTGGTTTCGCCGTTTCCCTGATATTCTTGTGTGGGACTGGTGACGGAAAAATAAAAGGCAGAGAGTCACTTACTTAGGAAACCTGACGTCTATGGCAGCTGCGAAGGAGACAGAAAGTTTATTCCATTTCCCAGGAAAGAAATCCATCAAAGAGAGAAAGAAGTTTCTAAAAGGAACCGAGTCACCCAGTGGGCAACAAATCAGGATCAGTTTGCGATCTCGCATGACAACAGGAAGTTTATTCATGCTGAGTAAATGTTTGAAGATCTTTCATGGAAAATACAATTCTTCTCTTAGAATATACGTAGGGTAATTATGTAAAGGTGGGTTTTTATTATGGCACTGCTGATCTGAACTTACGATAACGAATACTTTAAAATACTGTTCTCGTCCATAAAATAAATATCCATCACTGAAATGAGCAGGTCATAAAAAAGATATATTGAAATTCTGTCCAAATGAAGGTAATATCATCCAATTTATAGAATTTGCAACATGCTTTTGTGCTCTGACTGGATTAATAATGACTAATGGCGGTAGGGTATGGCAAGGCCAAGAGAAAGAGAAGGTCTGCTCACTTCCCCCCAAATCCCCATGTAGGCGGAGCTTTGTCTACCTCCTTATTGCGTCAGCAGATGAACTGCCGTAATGAGCAGGTACCTTTAAGATACGTCATCGCCTACGTAGTTCTTCCAGGTGGGAGGCGACTCTACCCAATTGGGTAGACCTTGTCTCTCTTGGTTTTGGGGAATGGTATAGAGATTGTACCTGTTTGGGTTAAAAAAAAATAGCTAGGAGATTACCGAGACTTTCTTCATATGCCCAGAAAAAGTGAGTGGTAAATTTAACGCGGATTTCAACATTCCACGGATCTCATGGGTTTCACTAACAGATACAGACAGATCCTTGTCTCTCACAAGGCCTACATAAACGAAAAATGTTATGCACAGGGATCACAAAAAAAGGAACTTGAATTTTATATTTCATGTATTGGGTTTGTTCTATAATAAAAAAAATCTGGAAAAAGCTGAATACAAATAGTGAAATGTTTCATGATACTGCCTTGTAAATGTATAAAATATGATTTTTCTTTATATGCCATGTACTCTGTGTAATAATAATAATTGCTGAAATATCGTAGGTAGTATATGTAAGATAATAATATGCTTTTAAAAATAACGTAGTGTATAATCACGCATTTTGTCTCCCAGCAACATGTGTTCGTACTTGTGATAGCGAATGCTTTGTTTTGCTTCGAGTGTCATCGCGAAAGATAACGCGTTGACAGGTCAAGATAACAGCAGGCTGTTCAGTTCTAAAAACCAACTTTGAGTCTTCGTCTTTTTTATAAACATGCCAATCATGATTGACACGTATGTATTGTATCGATCGTGATTTCTTTAAAAGCTTTGTCCCATAAAATTTTCTGTTAAAAGTCACGTATGCCTTTTGAGAAATATGAACGAGTTATTACACCAAAGCACATGGCAATTGTGTCAGTTTAAGATTGCACTGTTCTGATCGGGTCTCATGTGACAGGAAATGACGTCATATTTGTTTTCTAGAATGTTCCATGAAAGTTTTGCTCTTTAACTGGAGATAGAATTCAATTCTTTACAAGACCGGATACGGTGCTTGTTACATTAATTGTAATATCGCTCTCTCTCTCTCTCTCTCTCTCTCTCTCTCTCTCTCTCTCTCTCTCTCTCTCTATATATATATATATATATATATATATATATATATATATATATATAATATATATATAAATATATATATATATATATATATATATATATATATATATATATATATATATATATATATATATATATACGTGGTTTTTAAACTCGTAACGTAAAAGTACAGATTTTGTATTAGTCACTCTTTAGTGTTTGTTAAAGTTTTCTCGTGAAATCTAGAGACTGCGTTCGTGCAAGAAGCGTGAAATTCTGAGCGTTTCGTGGCGCCACAACAGTTGAGGTCATTTTTGGTAACGGCCATAACTGCAGTTTACAGGTATAGTAATATTTTTACAGTTTAAGTCACGACTTAAGAAATGAGGGAATTTACATTCATACGTTTGAAGTGAGTTTACATTTTGCATTTTCATTTTATGTCTTGTGTAATAGTGTGTACTTAATGTCACTTGAATTGTTTGATTCTTTATGAATTATTTGTTTAGTTCTTTGTGAATTTAACACTTTGCCATATTTATATATTTATATAGTGGTGATTTAGCATTTATTTACTTAGCATCTTCAGTATTTCTTAATAGATGAACATTCCATACTTGATTTAATTTTAATTTACTTATATTTTCTTTTCAAATCTTATGTATTTCTTAATAGTTTAAATTTTGCGTGATTAATTTAATTTCTTGATACATTAAAGATTTTGTGATTTAGGTTTGTTTCATGATTTAATTCAAGAATTAATTTTACTTTAGTATATGAGTACTCAGTCATAATTTTATTGTTATGAAAGTTCAGGTATCTGGCTGAAGTGAAGTAAATTTTTTAATTCCATGGTTAGTAGTGTAATAACCAGGTACTTGGAACACTTCGTGAAAAATTCCAAATAATGTAATAACAATCAGTTTGACTGAGACGATGAAACAATTTTGCAGACGGGGGACATGGTAAAAAAATAAAACTTCTGAAAAATTGCCTCTCCTAACCTAAAAACTCCCTTCCTTACAAAGACCCTTGAAAAACATTTCACTTCCCACGCATCTCTTGATCTTCCCTTCTCCCAAAGCCTCCTTTTCTTTTTGTTATCCCGGAGGCTTCCAATTTGCTCCTGGGTCGGATGCTAACAACTGGAAGCCCAACAGAAAACATTCTTTTTCTGTCATAGATTTATACTATCCTACGCTTTTTATTTGTTTATTTTTTTTACTTCCTACAATGCTTTACATTATTTTTCTTACTTCCTAAAACGTATATTTAATTACTGTCGAGGTACTATTGGAAACAAAACGTCTTCCAAAGGTTGTGTGCTTTTGTATTCGAAATATTGTCCCTTCTACTCCAGTAGCATTGTAGCAAAGTATAATTCCTTCTTTTCAGTGGAAATGAGCTGAGTATCTGTATGTGTGTGTGTGTGTGTGTGTTCACGTAATACTCAAAAGAAAGGAAAAATAGGGGCCATGAAAAAAATTGTTGTTCATATGTTGATGATAAAGCAACATCCCTACCGACCCGTGTGTGACAAGCATACTTCCCCTACCTTTGTCACCAAAAATTTCATTGGTTAACAAAACCACACCTGATTGCATTCCCATTTCCCATGACGTGCGATTTCAAACCAGTGTTATTTACCCTCGGCAGTAATATTCATTTGCAAAAGTGAACTGTAACCAAAAAATCTGCAGTCATCTAAACAAATCTGATAAGTGTATGTAAGGGTAACCCAAAAATCTCTCATTAATTTGAGACCTAACAAATCTTTAATAAACTAAGGCGTTGGTCATGCAAAGCAAAGGAGGAAGAAAGGAAACCTCTACGAATGGAGGAGGCACCGAAGGAATAGATTTTAGGGAGCATACAACGCCGACGCGGGGAAAAAAAAAAAAAAATTACGAAAAGAATGGGATGACAACGATTACACTGGTAAGGGACCTGGAAAGCCAAACCCGGGGGGGGGGGGGAGCTGGGAATGACGAAGCAATACGCGTTTCCAACAGAGATTACACTTTACACTTTTCAGCATCATTATTCTGTTTTCACCAACACATAGCCCCATATCGTACAACTGGGAAGGCAGTGATGGTGTTAACGTGGTAGGGTAGTTGGTAGAGAGACAAGAGAAGGTAAAAAAAGGTGGATGAAAGCATCGCCCATGGCAGTGACTGCCATTACGTGCCACGGGTTCAACATGTCTCACTGGCTTGGCTTTTCGAATGGTGGTCATCAGTGCAAGCAGATTCTGAAATCAGCAGACTAAGATAGTGCAGGCATGAGGTCCAAAACCTACCTAGACCTATCAAAACCAGAAGCACAATATCCTGACAATCTAGGTTAATTTCACTTTTATTATTTTGCTTGCTGTCATTTGCGCAAAAAACCAAAATCTATAAGAGTAAAAATCCGTCAATATTTACGTTTCCACGAAACAATAGAGTAAATTACTTCATATCCGAGTTTACAATTCAACGTTAAAGGAAAGTGATTTATATGAGTTGCGTACGATATCTATGGATCCCTTCGGTACGGAAATCGGGGATGTTATAACATATTAAATGGGATCCTGAAACATGAAAACAGATATCAAATTTATCGGTCTACGCCGAAATAAATTCAACCTTACTTTCCCGAAGAGAATTAAATCAAATACTAATTCAAAATGGAGGATCCACAAACAAGCTTGAAAAACGGGAAACGAAAATGATGAAAGTAAGTTGTAACACAAAAATTCTAAGGTGTCAATCAAGCTGCACAAACGACTTCAAGACAAGGATGGCGGAATAGTACGCCCAGTTCCAGAACACCTGCGTACACACATAGGCTAACCTAACGGGTATAAAGGCATATGTCTATGCTTATATCATAAAATGACATCTTCCTGCCCAACAGTTTGAAATTGAAAATAATATTCCGGCGAGGTCACATTTCAATATTTTCACCGTAATGTTCCTAAAATGTAATTGAAATTTATGCACCCACAGCATTAAGTCCACTCATAACTCGAACTTACAAGAGGTATTCTACGGTCATCCATAAATTTGTCCTCTATATTCTACAACTGCTAATGCACATTTATAATGATTCATATGCATGCAATGTCCAAGTAATATTCAAGACGGAGTAAAAAAAAAAAAAAAAAAAAAACTTCGAAATCAACGGGCATAAAAATCAAGCTAAATATTTAGCCTAATACACTTCAGTGGAAACTAAAGGCTACATAATCCTAGGCTGGGGCTGAAACTTTGAGTATTTCATGACTTTCTGTCCGTATTTTGTCCATTACCACTACCTAATTCCTTTCTGCTTAATCTTTGACATTACTGTAAACGATATACAAACTCACCAACGCAAATACGGACGTAGTACCAAAACTGGAGAAACGGAACGGAGTAAACATACACACGCACACTATTAGGTAAAACGTTGACGCCTACTGTCACAGCGACAGCTGAGTCGGCTGACTAGTGAGCAGCTGCGTCGCAGGGCATTATGGGAAACGCCGGACGTTTTCTCTTGTGCTACGGGGACCTAAAGAAAATTTGTCGACCACAGATTTAGAAAATTAAATATAAAATTCGTAAGGTAAAATATACACGTGCTGAAAAAGTGACTCCGGTTATACTCAACTTCCATTTGACTGGCGCAACGCGCAAAAAGTCGAGGTTAAAGCCAAAAGAAACTATAGTTACGGCCCATAGTAGACCTAACACACACCCTAGTTTCATCCCTATTCTTATGTACAGTTTTCATGTACGATGAACGCGAAATACAGTGATTAAAACTGTCTTTATCAGTTTATGAAAGTTGATGTGCTTTGCTTATATTGCTCTTGCCTTTAATATCTAAAATTCGAGTAAAATGTGGCAATAAGAATAATGCTATGCACCGCCGCCATTATGGCGAAAAATCGCTCTTAATGCAGTGGTGTTCGCCTAAAAGCTCATCATGTTACGGGAGAGACGTTATAATAAATTTCTATCACCGAGAACAATGTTATACTTCTTGTGGCAGGCCAAGTAGTCAATGCACCATTTTTTCTGGAGGGCCGATTTAAAGCTTTTTAATATTTTTTGCATCCTGTTAGGCGGCGGGCCAACCAATTAGTGCGTTTGTTTTCGTTTCGCGAGTGCTGATTCGGAGTATTTCGTAAAAAATCACTTTATCAGCATTATTGATGTTATTATTAATCATAGGGCAATAATATTCCCGATATAATGAGTTTAGACTATCGTAGGTTCTATGGAAGTGTGCGTTTTAGCACGGCCGTCCCCGGATGTGTCAATACGGTTAATATTTGTCATGGTAAAGGTAAAGCTATTCTGCATAATGGTTTGTGTTCGGATGATAGTGATTCTGATGATTATGAGTCTTTTCCGATACTAGACCTTGATGGTAGTGTCGTTACTGAGCAAAGCAGTGAAGAGGGAAGCGGTGATAATAATGAGAACTGAAAGGTTAAGAGTAAAGGAAGGCTAGCAATGTGAAAAGAAAGAGAAATAGGTCTTGTTATTAATATTCTAACTACTATAGTGAAACAACTCAGATGACGAGTAGGTGCACCCATATGCCAGTGATAGTGTGTGGAATTTGATGACCACCCCCATGTGCCACCAGCAGCCCCATACGTGCGAGCTGTGTTTCACCCCTATCAGTTTTGAAACCAAGTGACACCACCAATAGTGCTTCCCGACCTGTAGGACCTTCTTTATGAGGCTGAAGAGCCGTTACAGCAGAAAAAAGAAAGAAAGGTGTTTAGTAGACCAGAAACTTGGGCGGCTAATGCTGCTGAGAGCATAGGCGTAGGAGGTGGGATTTATGTTGGGGGGCAACACCAAATTTGCTGAAATTTAAGCAACCCACAGCGTTTTTTTCAAATTGCCATATATCTGTGTAATAAACATAAAACAGCTGTTAATTATGTACAGTAGGTACGAATTTAAAGAAGTTTAGCAAAACCATGTACTCTTCATTCAGTGTTCATGCATACATCTTACGTGTTTTTGTAATCGAATGGGGATATTCTAAAGCAAATGATATATTGATAAACATAATTCATGTGCAATTTTTTATTACCTGGTTGACTTACAGATACAAGTTTATCATCATTTTTATTCTTTTTCATGTTATTTTTTAAATTACAGAATTTTTTCTTCACCCGAATACCCCAACCCATTTGCCCGAATTTTAGCAGATTCCCGAATCCAGGGGGGCAGTTGCCCTCCCTGCCGCCCCCGCCTACGCCTAGGGCTGAGAGGAAAAAAAACCGTCTCCTGTCCTACTAAAACTGTTCCAGCCAAGAAGGAAGAATATTTTTCGAAAGTGGGGATGAAGAGATTAATGTGACATTTAAGACATACCGGTCAATGGTGAGTGCAGCATTGGAACAGCCAATTTCCAAAGAAATATTCACTGAGAGCCTATCAAGAGGACGCGATCTAAGGCTGAAGAAAACAGGAAGAGATGTACACTGAGCTCCTTCGTTACCTTCAAGGGCAAAGATATAAGAATTTGCAAGGCTGCCCTCGTCTCCATTCATTCAATAACCTCTGTGAAGACCAACTTGATATGGAAATGTTGTCTTGGGGAGGAACAACAATTAAGGGCCGGAAGGGGTACGAAATCCAACGCCAGTCAAATATCAGGACATGTTTTAGAGTGTTCATGATCGCATTCAACTTCTGCCAGCTTGTCCTAGTCACTACACTCATGAACGTATTCGAACATTGTTTTGATTCTCACTCATCACCTGGGCAATGTACCCACAAGATTTTCAGTCACCAATATAATATCAGATTTCGCCCTGTAAAGGATGATGCACAATGCCTGTGAGGTGCTCAAGAAAGCTTTTGTTGAACAAGAACAAAAAGCACAAAGTGAAAAAATATCTGAGTTTTCCAATAGCATAAAGACTGCCAAAGTCTGTGATGACCACTATACATGCGAGGCCATGGACTTGCAGCAGAACATACCATGTAATTTTTTCTGTCACCTCGGCGCAGCAAATTGCTGCGTAGTCTTCTCCACATTGCCGGCCTTCCTCCACCCCTCGTTTATGGCCCTTTCCTATCTATGGATTAGTGCAAATAACTACTCTTCAAGACAAGAACTCAAATTTTGGTGAGTAAATTATCTTTTGCCAACTTTTTTCATTCCTCATCATCCATTAATGATTATTATTATGCGTTAATCATCGTTATCTTCATCATAAATCATTACTCATTAGTTTGTTAGGATTACTATTAATATATTCCATATTAAAATATGTACGTTACTATGTGTGATAACATTCATTTTTTCGGAGTTTTTTTTGTGCTAATCACTCGAGAGACCAGGAGGACTAAAAAGAATTAACATGAAGTAAAAAATGACAAATTCTTGTTTCAGACTGAAATTAGAATGAACAAAAGCCATGCTTCCTCCTCCTCCTCCTCCTCCTCCTCTTCTCATCCGCCTCTTCCTCCTTCTCATCTTCCTTCTACCTTCCAACTTCCATTTGTCAAACAAATGCACTACAAGTTGTTGCAAGGAATTGCAAGCGACGTTTGACACAGACCAGACTGTCTTCATGAAGTTTAACAAAAAGGTTTAAATTAAGAAAATAACGACTGGGTTTCTCTCTTATTCGTTTCCTTAAGGGAAGTCGAGTTCATCGGTATTGCTGTTGTTTCCTGACGAAAACCTGCTGCACTTTTGTCGCCTGTATTTGACTTAGAAATGTAGTTGATGTATAGATAATAATAATAATAATAATAATAATAATAATAATAATAATAATAATAATAATAATAATAATAATAATAATAATCACGGAGCCAGTTGAGAATCTTTTCAGCTATGATTAGTACTCGTTCACGCATTTCCTAAAATACTGCCTTTTTTTCTCTCTCTCTCTCTCTCTCTCTCTCTCTCTGTCTTTGGTAGAGCAATTTTCTTATGCTATGTGGAATTTCCAATACGCGTTTTACAGTTTTACAGCAGTTGGTTTTGTTAATTATTTTCATTGATCGGGTTTCTAGGCTCATGCTGAATAATCGTTTTTGGAGAACTGTTTCATATCTGGGTCTTTTCTAGCCATTACATTTGAATAAAAATAATAACTTCTGTCTCTGAGTATCAGTCTGTTCATTCTTCGAAAAGTACTATTTGAATTCTCTCATCAAGTAAAAGGTTAAACGGATAATTCAGTGCAATAACGATGACATTCAGAGTGACATTCCATACTTATCTTTACCCGGAATTAGTTAACGAGATACAACTAATCCTTGGGCATGTAGGGCGTCACTCAGTGATGCTCACGGAAATTGTTTTATCGAGACCAGGGGTGGCCAACCTTTTGTTTCCCATGCACCAATTTTCTTCACTTCTAATTCAGATGCGCCACACAAACTTTAACCCCCTTTCAGTCCTTTAAGTATGGTAATTTGGACATATTTGGCAGTTATACATATAATCATTTGATATATATATTATATATAATAGTGTGGACAGATGTAGCAGTTGTAAAGGAAAGAATTTAACATAGATACAAGGTAAACTGTAATTACTTTATTGACACTTTGAATTTGCATTGATAATATTCATTAGTTATTTCTGAAAGTACTAATAAAAATATGTGAACACAATTAGCAGTTTTAAAGAAAAGTAATTTCACATGCAGGAGAAATAAACATAACTAGGTTTAATGAGACTTTTGACTTTGCTTTGCTTTCACCAAAGCTGTAATATTAGGAGTTAAATTAGTAACTGAGAGCAACAGACAATTCTTCAGATTTGAATCGGATAGTCGCGACCTCAGTTTGTTCTTGGTCATTTTCATGGATGAAAATGCTTGCTCGCATCTGCATGTTGTTCCAAAGCGACAGGCATAACTTTGGGTAAATTTTCTCAGTTGTTTAAAGAAGATGACTAATAGATGCACACGGAACAATAAAATCAAATAAAAATTATTTCTATGTTTTAGATTAGAACAAATCTCAGTAAAACTCACTTCTAGCTATAAGTTACTTGAATTCTTTTTTGTATTTTTTTTCTAGAAATCAGTATTATTATTAGTATTATTACTTTTTCTTTTTTTATGAGCAGGCATGTTTTTTATTCTTTTATTATCTCTGGGGTATAGTGCGCCACTTGTAATCGTGCAATGCGCCACTGTTGGCGCATGCGCCATAGGTTGGCCACCCCTGAGCTAGACTGTAGGCTAAATGAGCATTGTTCTAATATATATATATATATATATATATATATATATATATATATATATATATATATATATATATATATATATATAACCTCAATACAGCACGAAGGAACGCTTGCTTGAGAATATCACTAAGTCCACGTCAGAAGGTGAGTGAAAACCGGGACTTTGAACAAGTACTTTCGTAGTTTATTCTACAGTTTCAAGTTCACACTGAATACAAAAGAAGTTGACAGAGGTTCATATACAAAAACAGAAGGTGGGGGCGGGGTTACAGTTTGTTAATCTGGGCATCATGTTCTTTAAACAAAAAAGACAGGGACAAAGGATCAAGGGATAATCCAGGGTGGAGATTAACATTCCTGGTGGAAGTAGCTTCGATAAAGACAGTCTATAGCAGATTTCGTTTTCGATGGTCGTTGATCTTGTAGATGACCGTTGACTTATCCCAGTTCATCGTATGGTCTGTCTTAAGCCAATGATCCACAATGCCATTATTTGATAAGCCTCTTGAAATGGCATATTTGTGTTGGGAGCTTCTTACTTTTAAGTCCTTTTGATGTTTGACCAATATAAATTTTATTACATTCTTTACAAGGAATACTGTATACAATATTGTTTGAATTGGGTGGGCTGTTCTTAATTAGTTTATTTCTCAAAATATTATTATATTTAAATACTAAGTTAATATCAATAGTTTTTAAAATGGGCACTGCAGGAATGAAATTAGGATGAAATGGTAAACAGAGAATATTCTTAAGTTCGTTGTGAACACTGGCTGGATTACAATATGACTTTTTTGCTTTATTTTTACACAGTTCTAAAAAATATGGAGGGTAACATAATGAATCTCATATTTTATCAATAATTTTAAGCTCCTTTTCCAAAAATTCAGGACTACAAATTCTAAGAGCTCTAAGATCGATACTGGAAAATGTTGACATCTTAATTTGTTTAGCATGGTTAGAGTAAAAATGAACATATGACAAATTATTCGTGGGTTTCCTATATACTTTAAAACAAAAATTGGGGTTATTCCTAATAACTAAGACATCCAGATATGGTATACAATTATTTTCTTTATATTCTATTGTGAATTTTATGGATGGTACAAGATTATTAATTGTTTGCAAGAAATCTGGAATATTTACATTTTCTTTAACAATACAAAAACAATCGTCTACATATCTAACCCAAAACACCTTAGAGAAGAGATTCCTTGGAATAAGTCTAGACTCAAAGAATTCCATGGAATTCTTAGAGTCTAGACTTATTCAAGGAATATATATATATATATATATATATATATATATATATATATATATATATATATATATATATATATATATATATATATATATATATATACACACCAACCCATTTAGGTAGCATTGCCACTCCACGGCTAGATTTTGTTCTTATGAGGGAATTGTGTTAAATGCAAAGCCAGTGGACTTCAGTAGCTCTTCACTAATTCCCGTTAATGTCTCCGATTCCTTTTCTAGAGGGAAGTTCATTAACGCATGGCAGAGGTCCTTTGTTTCTGCTATTAACAACGGAGGGCGGTTGGGAAAACAGCAGCAGGTCGTGCCGCCACCTGGTGTCGATTCGCTTACAAAAACAAATGATACCAGTTGAGTTTGTATATATTTTTTATATATATATATATATATATATATATATATATATATATATATATATATATATATATATGTATGTATATATATATGTATGTATATAAATATATATATATATATATATATATATATATATATATATATATATATATATATATATATATATATATATACTCTTTATATATACTATTTACTATATATACTCATACATATATTTAAAATATGCGTAAAACAATCCACTTATTTTTACTGTATACTTACACAAATTTGCATCTAGTTCTTGTATATATTGTACCTTTATGCAGGTTCATGTAATGTGTTTAGTATACACTTGTAAATTTTATCCACCGCGCAAGATAACGAAATATATTTATATATTCTTAGAAGTCCTCGTGGTCTTAGTTCCAGACCCCTGACATTTTCATTTTCCTAGATGAGGCATAATTATTAACCTTTGGAGTGCCGACCTGGTAGGGACTTAATCCTAGAACAAAGGCCACGTGCCTAAACATTATCCCGATCTGCTTTCCTTTTTTTATTTCTTTAGGTGCAACAAGTATTCTGTCTGCTCACATCATGAATTTTTAAACAGTGTCAAAGTAAGTGATTCTATTTTATCTTTTGCGGTATAAAATTTTCCATTCCTTTATGTACATCCCTCAGTTCTTAGTTACCCTGTCCTATTTCTTATTCCTTGGTTAGACATGATATCCATCACTCATTCTGAGTATTTCCTTTTCCCCTTCCACACCATTCACCCTTCTCTCCCCTCCTCTCTCACCTTCTGTCTATCAGCTGTAAGGGAGAACTTCAAAGTACATCATAAAATGTTCATCATGGTATAGGAAATTTCTCTTCTTTCTCTGAGAGAGAGATAGAGAGAGAGAGGGAGGCGGTTGGGGGGTTGGGGGCGGCAGTGGCACCCTGAAGAAATCCAAGAGCCTAGCTGCCCTTTCGAACATTGCCTGGCTTTGTACATTGCTTCCCCTTAGGAGACTCGCTTTTCGCCAGTGACCTGCTTCATTCTAAGGTTTCATCTGGTTTCTTTTGTAGTCTCAGTTGTTTTCTTCATTTTTGGCCTTTGCATCATTGAAGTCATATAACTAAGTTTATTGATTTAATTAAGCAAGGGTACCGTAATATTCTTCCATCCATTGATATTTCGTTGATGTATGTTTAAAAAAAATGTATAAAGTTAATGATTATCCGATCTCAACAAAATTTAGCGCGATCATAATAGGTGCCTTAAGATTAAGTGACCAGTTGAACATGTAAAAATGGTTTCCATACTGGATAGTTGGAGAGTAGCATAGTTCTTTAACCTACAAATAAATTAATATAGTAACCGGGTTATATATATGGTCGAACTGCAGTGGAATCTCTCTCTCTCTCCAAATACAAAATGCATTTCTCCTTAAATGATGATGGTAATCCAACGTGTCCACAATCGGGAAACGTCGTGCGTCATTTCCATCGACAGCCGGGTTGGAATTGGATTCCGTTCCTCAAACACTCGTTAAGAATGTGGCATAATGGAATAATGCTGTACGCCACCACTATTATGGTAGAAAATTTTGCTTTTAAAACAAAGCGTTTTCCCCTTAACGCGAGCGATAGCTTGCCATGTTTCAGAAGTCATTATGAGCAATTTTTTTATTGATAATAATGCTATACGCCATGAAGCGAGCAGTTAGCCTGCGCAGCATTTTTCTGGAGGGCCGTTATAAGGAATTATTGTTTCTGAAGATAACTAAAATATAGCTCCAGGTGGTTAGCCAACCAACCATCGTTTGTGTGATTGTTGCGTGAGAGTCAGTAAGTGCGAGGCAAACTTCTTAAACAAGAAACTTTGCGGCTTATAGCAGGGCTGTTTTATAATCATCAAACGATAACATTATCTCTTCAGTGAGTTTAGGCAACGTAGACGCTATCGAAGTTTGCGTCTGTGTGAAAAAGGCAAAATGGGAAATATCTCTGTGCGTGGTGGCTTCTGTGGTAAAGGTAATGTTTTTTGAATGATGGTTCGTGTT
Organism: Macrobrachium rosenbergii; assembly: GCF_040412425.1. NCBI lineage: Eukaryota > Metazoa > Arthropoda > Malacostraca > Decapoda > Palaemonidae > Macrobrachium > Macrobrachium rosenbergii. The sequence continues at coordinate 40,606,546 of NC_089752.1, read as the reverse complement.
CAGATGATTATGATATTGCTGATTACGAACCTATTTTGGTATTCTTGGTGACTGTTATTTAGCAAGGCTGTGCCATAATAGGAAAGGGTAAAGAGGAAAGCAGTGGCGTCACTGTTTTTAATGTGATCCTCGAGCCATAATTTCCAATTGGCGTCTACGACTTGCAGATAACACACCCCCAGAGAAAATTAAATATTAGCAGGGAAAACATCAAGAGGGAGCGATCTCAGGCCGAAGAAAGCAAAAAGTTACCTTGGTACTTTCAGTGCAAGGGGATAGCAATATACAAGGCAGCCTTCGTTTCCATATATCCAAAAACCACCACGAGGACCCTGTATACAATGGAAAATTTGTCTGAGGGAGGAACAGCAGTAAAGGACCTGAAGGGAGCAAACACCAACACAAACACCAGGAAAATAACTGGTGTTTTATAGTGTGTCCGTGAACACATACAACCTCCGCTGGTTTGTTCCAGCCATTGCAGCTGTAAACACTCCCCGAACTGCCAAAATTTGGAGTCTTGCCTCAGTATCATGGCATTGTAAGAAAAAATAACTTGGTCGGACGGATGTCAGCCGTCGGGATGTCGCCGTGATTAATTTAAAATGTTACAAAATGGTCTTCATTCCCCATTAAAAGGTGATCGGTTTTCTTGTGTAAAGGATGCCTGCAACACTTGTGAGCGGCCATCGAAAGTTCTTGTTGAATAGAAGCTAGCTGGGGCAGATGTCTTTCACCTTGAACGAGAACAAAAGACTCAAAGTGGAAAAATATCTGTTCCAGTGCCATGAAGACTACCACACTCAGTGACGACGACTGGGTTTGCGTCGCCATGGCCTTCCAGCAGACTAAGCCACGCCCTCATCTTTCTGCCAGTGTACAACCAACATATATTGTGACGTAGTCTTTTCAGCATTGCCTGGCTCCCCCAACTCCTTGTCGATGACTCCTGCCTGCCTAAGGATTAATGCAACTGACTACTCCACAAAATGAAAAAGGCAAGGACTTCTCAGACTTTGGTGAGTAAAACTATTTTTTGTCAATATCCATCATTTCTTGACTTCCATCCATTAATGAATATATCTGTGTTAATCAGTATCTTCATTAATCATTATTCACAGGCTTGTTAGGATTATTATTAACATATTTAATATTTATTACTTTATTAACTATGAGTGGAAATGTTAAATTTTTTTAGAATGTTTGGAATATTTTTCATTAATCGCTCTATTGTCATAATTAATCATTAATCACAGGTCTGTTGTGATTACGCACTCCATTACATATTTATTATTATTTATCGATGCGGTTTTGGAGCAAAGTTTTTTATTGTTGCCATACTATAGTGTTAAGCAACATAACAAATAACATTTTAGGGATTGTATACAGTTAACACATGATGAAATATATTTTAATGCATAATTTTTGGGGAACAAATTCAACAACAAAAAATGACATACCCTTACATTGTTGCAAATATCTGTGAATCAATTACATAGTTATAACTTATATAGACATAGCTTCATTTTGAATATAATGTAAGATCGTAGCGTCAAAACAGTGATTTTATCGCGATGGGAAGTCGATTTTCATTCTCGGTTTACTTAGTTTTTAAAAAATGGCGCACAACATGTCTCTGAAGTGATGGACTCATCCTACCGCTGTATATTCAAACTCTGTCGGGAACCATGTGATTACGCACAGCTTCGCAGTCACCACCAATGTCAGTGTTTATGCGGCCTTAATGCGGCCTTTCCATTACAGAACTGGATCGATTTTGTTTATTTTGAGGCTCAGTTTCGCCAGGCAGTCTATATTACTACTACTACTACTACTACTTAGGTCTTTCTTCTCTAGATCGAGAACGGGATATGCTGTATATCAGGTCCACAATAATATTCAATGGTATTTACAGAACGGGATGGGTCACCGCTAACAATGTTTTGTAGGAAGAGGAGAAGCAATTATTTTGGAGTTGCTCAGTTTCGTCCCAGGCACTGGTTCCACACTTGAAACCGGATCTAACATATTTACTTATTATGCCAATAGTTACTGAACAGGGTTACTGCAACCTTTTGTAACTTTTTTTTTTTTATAAAATTAACAAGAATACCATTGAATATTATTGTGGACCTGATATACACTACTACTACTGCTACTACTCTCTCTCTCTCTCTCTCTCTCTCTCTCTCTCTCTCTCTCTTTGGTTATCTTACATAAACCGATCTGCTACTGAGATCCAGATTTGACAGCGCTGGTAAGGCGTACGATGAGACAGCCATGATGTTGCATTCTTTTGTTGCATTTTTAATAACATTTTTCCTTCTAAGTTATAAATTTTTTTACATTTATGAAGTCTTTTTTTTTTGCCTAGTTGTAGAGGTTAGACTTGTTTTTATTGGCAATACAAACACAGTGAAATCGCAGAAAAAAGATAATGGAGTTTCCCTTTCACGGAATAGTATGAACATTATTTTGATAATAATAATTTTCTCTGAGCATCTAATGACACAAACTGTGAGATTTATTCATCTTTCGGTTGCAATAATATTGTCAATATTCTCTTTATGTAATATTTATGACATTGAAAGTTTGCAATGCAATAGAGCTGAGGATAATAATGATTCATTTCGAGTACGTATTGGTTTTCCTCATTACAGATTTACGAGGAAAACTGCCATTATTATCTTCATTGCCATTATTATGTTTGTTGTTTTTGTGTTTGATGTTCGCCACCTCAGCCACGTCTATACGGGGAGATATAGGAAGGAGAGCAGTAGCTCGATATACATGAATAATGATGCCTTTGATGACACTACCTCCGGTATTATTTATAAACATATCTCATTAACGCGACCTCGATGGACATAGCCATTACGATAACAGATTACATAAACAACTTATTATACCAGTCTCATTAGCAGATCGCCTCTTCTCTTATGCGCGGATGCTGGTCATCAGAAGATTCCAACTGACACTAACGCCGATTCCGTTCCTTGCTTTTGTGCATCTTCTGGGGAATGGTTTACTTGATGGATGCATAGTATATTGGATTTAATACTTCTTTCTCTCCCTTGCGGAAGGGAACTAACCGTCAGACGATATTGCTTTAAATTAAGAGTCGTGTTGCTTTAACGGGTCTAAGCAAATAAGCATAAAATTCCGGTTGTGGTGGCATTGGATAGCGCGGGTCGGCGGTGTTATTGGTACGGACGATATTTTGAATTTGAATTTGATACAAAATTAACCGTCTATTTTTCTGCATCAATTACGTTGAAAGTTTTCATTTTGTCATAAATTTTCCCCACAAACTTGACATTTTTGAAGGATGATTTGCATCACTGAAACCCATTAGTGGTTGAAAAAATGTTCAGGAAAGGCTTTGTTTTCATGGGGCAGTTTGAAATCATCCTTGTTATCCCTGTTGTAATATTCTCACCAGGACCTTGATTATTAATTTCATATTTCAAGTCTTCGTTATTTCATTTAATCAAAAAATTTTTCTCCTGTTTCCTGTCAATTCACCAGCTGAATAAGGGAATAGGTTATAAAGTGTATTTTCCATTGAAATTCGCATGTTGCTTTCTGCATGCGATAACGGCAGTTTTCGTATTTAGGCTCCCCATGTGAAAAATGTTTAGTAACCAGATACCTTTAGAGTCATGTACATTTTGTGATGCAAGAATTTTATCAGTAAGGAATAAGTAACTGGATGCTGTGTTTTCATTAGTGTTTTACTGTCATATTTTTATTACTATATAAAATGCTTAATTTTTATAGAGGTCGGTTTCAGATGCACCTGAAGGGGCTTGATATCCATTCTGTTGGTCTTTCCAAGGAGAAAATGATTGCTTTTCGGACAGTCTTTGGCAGTCTTTTTACGCTCGACTCTTGTAATGTCAGGAGGTGTGTTATCCAGCTGTGCAACAATCATAGAAATTTATTTATCGCTGGTTCTTTCTTCGGCTGCCTATTTTAAGCCTAAAAGGGAGCAGTGGTTGTCGTCATCCACTATTTGCATACGTTTTAGTAATATTCAGGTAATGTAATGTTGAAACATTTTTACCAGGTAATTTCTTTACAGAACCACCACCCTTGAAAACAAATTAAATAAACTTTGTCAGCGTCTGGTCTCAAACATATGTGGTTGAAAATACAAACTAACGCAAATGTTCTTTATAAACTTGTTATACGAAAATGTATAAACATTTTTCATCTGTTACTAGATTGGTGTTCTTTATCGCTTATATACGATTGTTGGACCACACTTGAAAGCCCGTTTGAGGAGTAAAGTCGCATCATCTATGATCTTGTGATGTCTTAATGGGCAGTCAGTCACGCGTCCCGTCTTCAATGTCCATCGATCGTGTTGATATAGATTCTAGACGCTTATTAGTAAAGATTCTATCCTTGACATGGGTCGGCATCGATTAAGATTTTGCTATTATGGTGTACATCAGATTAATTTGCAAAATCAGTCGGTCAGTCCTTGATAGTCTACAGTATGTTGCAAGGTCACTTCACTTCTGAAGACGTAGAGAGAACGTAGATTTAGAAGCGTGTTTCTCCTTTGTTATTCGAAGCACTTTGTAGCTAACGGCATTACCACCATAGTGAAAAAATAATGGCAAAATGAGAGAGAGAGAGAGAGAGAGAGAGAGAGAGAGAGAGAGAGAGAGAAGAGAGAGAGAATACGGTATTGGGACGCAACTTGATAAAAAAAAAAAAAAAAACAACTCTCAAACAACCGAGCGTGGCTAAAGAAACAAGCCTGAGGGTCTTCTGATCTCCTGTTGTCTCCCAGAAGGGACGATTCATCTTTTAGTGCCAAAGGAAGATGAAGACATAAGGCCCTTGTCATAAAAGGTGAATAATTGCTATTTATCGACGGCGGAGGGAGAGGAGGAGTTCATGGGCTTGCGAAGATGACGATGGCAACGAAGATAGGTTTGTGATGGGTTCCTCTCTCTCTCTCTCTCTCTCTCTCTCTCTCTCTCTCTCTCTCTCTCTCTCTCTCATACGCGCATTACTAACACTCCGATGAACATTTCATGATCGCAAACAATGCCATTATCAAACCGTCCTCGCAATTAATCACTAATAAGATTGAATCAGAAACCACCGGCGCTTGATTCGGGCTGAAGATTCGAGAATCTTCATCTCTTATAGGAAGTATGATAGCCTTTTCTGTAATCTGTTTATTCTCTCAGCGTCTGTTCTCCCATCCCCACGTCCCTTGGCCTTAACGCCCCACCTTGCCTCTTTGGTCAGGAAACTTTGAAGAGTTTTCCTTCATGTTTCGCGTGTTGTTGGTATGGAAATGGCTGTTTTCGAGGGTTTACCCCGAAAGAAAGTTATTAAAGAATATACTTTTTGAATGACAGTGGAAATATATATGTATATATATATGTATATATTATATATATATATATGTATTTATATAAATATATATATATATATATATATATATATATATATATATATATATATATATATATATATATATATATTTATTTAATAGCTCAAGAGTGCATGATGGAGAAATGAAAGTGGCACAATTGATGTGTGAATCTTACTTGCTGTTGATAAGCTTTCCGTATGGGTATATGAATCATATATATATATATATATATATATATATATATATATATATATATAAATTATATAAAATATTGTATCTATAAGACTGATATATATATATATATAGAGAGACAATATATATAATCATATATATGGATGCTGTCGAGAAATTAAATGGCAGAATTGATGTGTGAATCTTACTTTCCAAAGCTTTCCGTATGGGTATATGAATCAGCCGTTTTGATTGTGGAAAAGATACAATTGTAAAAATTTAGAAGTGACTGTGTTGGAGAGAGACAACCTTGTAATCATATTTTGGATGCTGAGAGAGAGCAAGATATTGCAGCCTCTGATGAAATTTTAAACATTTAGAGTGGTGGGTGTTGAGAGAGAGAGAGAGAGAGAGAGAGAGAGAGAGAGAGAGCTGGAAGAAAGTATAGGTGGATAAGAGGAGATTATTTTCTTGTAAGACTTATTAGACCACCCTCCTAAGTTGGATTAACTTAATTTGGCCGGAGAACGTGGAAAGATGGAGCCCTTTTTTTCAGATTACATGGGATATTAAAAATTAATTGGCGTTAGTTTGAGAACTAATAACTTTTAGAATTTAAGATAAATTATTGTCTTTTCGAAAAGATATTAACGAAAAGAGGATTGCATTTTCTTTGAAATGATTTTACTTCCTTTATATGGCTTGTAGGAGAATGAGAATATATTGGTTAGGATCAAGAAAATGACTTAAAAGATTACAAATAAAGTTTTGTGCCCGATGGTGGCCTCAGCCACGGCCCACAAAACTCTTAGCCGTGGCCCATGAAGCTCAGCCACGGTCCGGTGGTGGCCTATGTTGTTGATACCTATAGCACTGCCAGAAGTACGATTATGGCTAACTTTAACCTTCAGTAAAATAAAAACTACTGAGGCTAGAGGGCTGCAATTTGGCGTGTTTGATGATTGGAGGGTGAATGATCAACATACGAATTTGCAGCCCTACTAGCCTCAGTAGTTTTTAAGATCTGAGGGCGGACGGACAGACAAAGCCGGAACAATAGTTTTCTTTTATAGAAAACTAAAATTAAGTATAACATCAAAGTTTGAGAGAAAAATTGGTCTCGCTTTTCCCTATTATTATTCCTTCCCACCAGTCTCGCTGGTATCTCTCTAGTGCCTTCCTCTCTCTTGGGACTTAGGTTAATTTATTAAGTTTATTTATAAGAGATAATCAGGTCTTTTGTCCTGTTTGTTAGGTTGGTTTTTGTTTTTTTTACCCCTTTTATAAGTAACAGTGTACTTGGGGTTTGTTTTCTGCCCATACACACTTATTATTACTGAAAAACTTTTGCTTTTCTTCAAGTTTTTGCTCAGTGTCTGCGCTCTGATGTTTTCAATGGTTTCAGCTTTTTCAATTTCTCCTTAGACATTGTTCTATACATTATTAGTTTTAAGCTCATTAGCAATTCTTGCAATGACAATCGTATGAAATTCCATAAACACAAGTTTTAGTTTTCTGTAAAAGAAAACTGTTGCGCCGGCTTTGTCTGTCCGTCTGCACTTTTTTGTCCGCCCTCTGATCTTAAAAACTACTTGAGGCTAGAGGGCTGCAAATTGGTATATTGGTCACCCACCCTCCAATCATCAAACATACCAAATTGCAGCCCTCTAGCCTTAGTAGTTTTTTTTATTTTTTTAAGGTTAAAGTTAGTCATAATCATGCTTCTGGCAACGATATAGGACAGACCATCACCGGGTCGTGGTTAAAGTTTCATGGGCCGCAGCTCATACAGCATTAAACCGAGACCACCGAAAGAGAGATCTATTTTCGGTGGCTTTGATTATACGCTGTAGCGGCAGAACAGAAAACTCGATTGCGCCGAAGAAACTTCGGCGCATTTTTTTTTTTTTTTTTTTTATTTCGCAAGACTGATTATTTCTGATAATTAACATTTCATCCACTTTATTCCCTACTTCTGAAGAACCTCTTGGTCTAGATATAACAATGTTTGTGAGCTTATGCTGCAGAGCTGCTCATCTGCTTCATTGGCCCTCCTTAAAGACATCCCCATTTTAGGACGACTTGTATCTGCTGATTCGACCTTCTCATTTATTTATCCCATGATTACCTTGGATTCAGTTCATCTCTCCCTCCTATCCGCTACTTCCACCGAAGGTTTTTAAAGCTCGTTTTCGAACTGAGAATCTTTACAGTCAACGCCTCCTATACCTTTCCACCCATCTCTCTCTAGAAAATGAAGTTTGAGGTGATTTCAAGTCCTGGTTTTTAGGACTGTTTTGCCTAATATTTTTCATATTTTGTATTGTATTTCGTATATTAGAATAACTTCATTTATATCTTTGAAATGTACTTATATCATGTAGTTGCATGAGTTTTATTAATTTATTTTTAAACTGACATTTGTTACTTATTTCCATCCATATATGTATACATGTACACATATACACATTATATACATAAATAATGCATACATGTACATACACACACACACACACACATAAATATATATATATATATATATATATATATATATATATATATATATATATATATATATATATATATATATATATATATATATATATATATATATATATATATATGTATATATATATATATATATATATATATATAAATATATATATAAATATATATATATATATATATATATATATATATATATAAATATGAATATTTATATATTATGTTTGTATATTTAGTTTGACTTCTATAGAGATCCAAAGCGCTTGACAGACCCAGACAAAATTTTGCACACAGACTCTATGTCACTCCAGAAAGCAATGATATTAATAATTTTAACACAAAATCAAACCCCTACCCCGTGACAGACATACAAACACAGACAAACAAATGAAATTTTTGTTTTTATGTCACCTCTTCCTTCAGTGTTTCTCAGTTAATTCTCATTTTTCTTCTGACACTCCACCTTTTATTCCATGCGCTGTCAGGCAAATGGTTAATCTACAACAATAAATCCAAAGCCCCTATAACAAGTTTTTTTTATCAATTTACGTGAATTTTATCATAATTTATGATGATTATTAATATAAGTTTTAAACATATACCTCACTACTTGGTTGTATTGCTAAATCAAATATTTTTGCCTTTGTTACAAAACATATTTCATAGCTATAGAGCACTGGTCCAAAGATTTTTGCCCTAAACTCACACATGCCAGTTGTCCCCATTCGCACATGTGTAGTAGGCGCTAGGTCAATTCGTCCCCGGCCAATTCGTCGCCGGTCAATTCGTTCCCGCCAGTTCGTCGTCAGCCAATTCGTCGCCAATTCAATTCGTGTCGTTGGGCATTTTGTCTTCAATGAAGACACTAGGTTGTTTGTTTTTTTCTTATTATTTTCCTGTTTTGGACAGTTGAAAACAAAAGGTTTTTTACTTAGATCGAGTTATTTCTAAAGAATACACTCATCCAACAACATGGCTACCTGCAAGATTTTAACGTCTGAGAAGGAAAAAAACAAAGTGGTGGATCAAGAGAATTATATTATACTAAGAATAAGGAAAGTGCTGATAGACTGAAGATCTACTGGAGGTGTGAAAGCATTGCATGCAAAGACTTTTGATGAAACCTATACAGAGATTAAGAAGGTTGTATCCACAATCACGCTTCAACCCAGAGGTAAATGCGAGGACTGCGGTCTCAAATATTAAAGAAAAATCATCTCGTGTAGCTCAATAATTGCTGGTGAAGTTGAAAAGTTAAACATGCTTTATCACAAATTCCTCGGCTGGAACAACTCGGTAAGTATATCAGACGTTGACAGAGTTAATTATCCTGCAACCCCACAAACAAATGTTGGGTTCTCCATTCCAAGTGAATTTTTAGACACTAATGAAAATTTTTTACAGTATGATAGTGGAATCGAAGATTCAAGCAAAATTCTGATGAAGTGCTGAGACATTTAAAAGTGTACAAGAATTGGGCGGCAGACGGAACATTTAAATGCTGTTCTAGTATATTTTTTCAATTATATATATACGTACAGATCGATACTTTAAGTGTACCACGATTGTTCGCATTGCCAAAATAAGTGAATTTCATTATGGATTTTGAAAAAGCAGCCCATAATGGATTTCTATCGTTTGTATTTATCGTTTCATTTATAAAGCATATCGTTCAAGAAGGAATGGCAGATTCACCAAGATGACAGGTTTAAAATGCGCTGTTTTGTTGCCCTTGCCTTCTTGCCGGTAGATGATGTTGTCGATTACGAGGAACTTGTAGATGATGATGATATTCCACAAACATTTTTCACGATTTGAACCATATCCATTAACTATTTGGAATGTTTGGGATAGATGGTCATTGCTAGTCTAGTTTTGCACTAAAAGACACAGTGAATATGAGTCATCCAAATATTTGGAAGCTCATAGATGTTTTGAAAAGTGAGGAAAGATTTGCTAGTGCCAAACTGCAGAAATTTATTCTAGGAGATGATCCAAGGCAAAAGAAAAAATACAGACCGTATAAAAATGTCATGGAGAAATATGATCCCAACCAAAAATTACTTTTTGAAACAACACATAATTTTAAATTTTAGAAATTAAACTTAACAATTTTTTTAGAATTTTAAACTTTATTTTTTTCATTTTATAGTATCTTGTACGTTGACTATAAATTTAACTGAAAATAAACATTATTTCCACATTTTTTATTGTATTTATATTGTAAACCTCCTTTCCTAAAAAGATACAAATAGAGCAAAGTTTCTAAAATTTTTTTCGTTTTTTGTCTGAAGGTCAGAATGAGAATGCGAAAATAAATCATTCAATTTGGCATTGGCTTGGGGACTAGTTGGTCAACGATGAATTTTTATTCTGGCTTTTGACGAATTGACCGACGACGAATTGCCGTCGTGGAGGCGCTGCTAGCTCAACATCATTTGCAAGATGTACAATGACAGTACTGTATATCCATTTTTCTTTATTATTTCAAATGCGAATTTCCTCATTAATTTGACTGTTTCTTCATATTTACTTTCGGAATTCATTATAGCGACTACTTTGTATATCTTTATAAAGTTGGTTTAAAAGAGGTTTACGGGGTGTTTTGGCAACAACACTTCGCCGTATACCTAACGCTGCAGGTCAGTCTGTTGTTCCAGCAAGAGAGACAGACCTCCTCCCCTTCCACACACACCCACAGACCAGTTCCCCTATTTATTGTTTATGTTCAATGAAGATGCTTTTTATTCTCCTCCTCTTCCCCTCCCCTTCCTTCCCCTCTATCTTCCCCTCACCCTCCCATCCCCCTTCTCCCAGTTCCCCCTTCCTTTTTCCTCCCTCTTCCTCCCCTCCCTCCCCTCCCTCCCCTCCCGTTCACCCTCCCCTCCTCCCCTCTCCCCTCCCCTTCCTCCCCTCCCTTCCCCTCTTCCCCCTCCCCTTCCCCTAACCGTAGACTGTCATTCAGAGTTTTTCCGGGCAGCATGGCGTTGGTTAGTTGTATATATATCTATGTATATTGGATGCCAAATTTAGAGATCCTCAGTTGGGACCTTGCATTCACTACTAAAGATTTCAAACCTACTACTCTTACCACTTTTTTTCGTTCCTCTACAGTTTTCATTTGAAAACAAAGATACATGCATTTGTGAGTAATATATAATGTTAACAAATATATCATTCGTGTGAGCCGCCTTTTTAGGTATGTAAAGTGGCTAATTTCTTGATTCGGCAGTTGAAGGAAGTACTTTTGTTGCGAATGTTATTAATTTTTTCTATCTACTTTTATGAGATGGGACGACTTTTATTGGTGAATAGCAATGATAATAATAATTTGTCCTTCCATGCATTCTTTTGGTTTTTTCAGTCCTGCCACACTGCTTATTCTTTCTTATTCTCCATCTTCCTTTATTGTTATACGACTTCCCTTTACTCCTTTTATATTCACGTGCATTTCAGGCAAGGTACTAAGACTGCAGCATGACGATGCCTCTCTCTCTCTCTCTCTCTCTCTCTCTCTCTCTCTCTCTCTCTCTCTCTCTCTCCTTATTTACATGTTATCTTGGTTCAAATTTCCCTCACATCGCCCAGTTTTATTCTTTTAGTTTCTATGTAATTTTTTTTTCTCCAGCCGCCTATCTCCCCAACTCCTGTTATTCACTGTCACTCTGTTTTGTGACTATTTCTGTCCCCGAGGAGAGGATTAACTGGTGTTGAGGCTCTTGTTTGTTTCTTTGCTATATCAAAGTTCATTTGTGTCTTTTCTTTCCGTTATGTCTTCGTTCAGACATCTATACCGTGTTTAATTAAAATCCACTTGCATATATAGGTACTGATTAATGTTTACGGTTTAAATTTTCCCAGTTTATAACTGGGCCAACTCGGGAGTTTGTCATTGATACCTTTTGCAGGCAACATTTTCTTTTGTTTGTTTCTTGGTTGATTTCTCCCAGATCAAATAAGTGCTGAAGTTCATTACTCTACGTCTTGATCGGCGAAATTTCGTGTTTATTATTTGATAGTATATTTTTCAACCGAAACATTAAATTTGTGTAGATAAGAATATACGTTGTTTTTACTGATGAACATCATAAAAATGTTATCTGAACTATTTTTGTGGAATATAAATTCATTTTAGATCTAGGGGAAAATGCATGCACAAACTACTTGCAAGTAAACGAGCTTCAGTGAAACCTTGGAAAATTATTGCTAAATTTTGTTACTCAGTCTCGTTACATTACCATATATTTGCCTCTATTACTCGAAAGTTCGGTGATTTTGTTGAATTGTTAAAAACATATTTCATTGTTATTGCTATCACTGATGTCGTTGAATAGTGATAACAACAAATGATAGTGTTCATCAAGTTAAGCATAACAGAAGTCCACGCCAAGCTTAAAGTATTACAAATGAAACTAATCATTTACAGTTATCATTTTTGTAACTGTTCTTAAAATTGTACACGTAAAGTGTACATGTGTTATTTTTCTCAAGATTATGTTTTGTTCTACAAATGTAGAATAGTTTAATGGCTTATTTTCCTATAAAATAGTGTCAATATCATTTTCATCAACGGGCATTTTGCTTATTGTACTTGCATCTATCAGTCTCACCAGTAATTGTTTTCACCTTCAAAAGATGCTACATCATAATACCATTTAATCATAAACCAGACCATAATTCCCCGAATAACAGAATATTAATCCAGTGTATAGTCTTATAATTTTGGCAATATCGTCGTTTTTTCTGGCTTTCACTTTATAGTTGAAAATAAACAGACTTACAAATGTAATAACAATTTGGACAGGGACCTGGGTAGATTCCTGATGGGGCTGTTTATTTAATATAAAATACACTGATGTATATTAATCTGGCTCCAATGATGTTTATGTTTATACATACACAGACACAAATAATAAATAGTATATATATATATATATATATATATATATATATATATATATATATATATATATATATATATATATATATATATATATATATATATATATATATATATATAATATATATATATATAAATGACGTTTTATCACATCACCAATATTCAAGGATATCTAAGCTTCTTTAATTATATGCAGCTTACTGACTGAATTTGAATCACGGTGATGTGATAATAAAGATGGCTTCTTCACTGGTTCTTGGCAATATCGTATACAAACACATCATTAAGGGAAGATTTCCAATACCTCTCTTGCTGGCCGCGTGGGATAAACTGCGTCCACTGTAGTCCTGAGACTATATATATATATACTTATTATGATAAAAATTCCCCTTTATAAAATATATTATTTATATATATAGATATAGGACGTTTATATATTTATATATATATATATATATATATATATATATATATATATATATATATATATATATATATATATACACATATATATATATTGTCATAATGCGTTCACGATGCATTCCAAGTACCTGGTTATTACGCAATTAATCACAGATTTTAGAAATTTACCTCACTTCAGCCAGATACCTGAACTCTCATGACAATAAGAATTACGACTGAGTACTCTAAAGGTAACAGTGATCCCATAAAAAAAAGCTCATTAATCATGTGAAAAATCAAACTAAGTTTATCAAAACAATTGTGAGGTATCAACAATTAAACAAGAAACATACTAGAGTAAAAGGGCACCACTCCATCAAACAACTTTAAACTGTTTCCCTGGTCTTAATTCACTTCATCAAAACTAAAGGAACAAAGCATGTTTATCACTTTGCCTTATGAACACAATTAATCCTATTCACTGGTGGTCAATAAATGAAACTCTGTTTTTTAAAAACATTAAATACAAAAATTTATATTTAAATTCAAAATTTATGATTAGTATTCACAATCTGAAAATTTTACTATTACTTGAAAACAACACACGATTTGATTAATTCTTGAGTTAAATTATTAAACAAAACCAATTCACAAAACTTTAATTTATCAGGAAATCAAATTAATCAAGCAAAATTTAAACTATCAAGAATTACTCAAGATTTTAAAAGAAGATCTTAAAAATGTAAATAAAATCAAGTATGCAATGTTAAATTGTCAAGAATTATTTAAGATGCTAAGTAAATAAATGTTTAATCACCAGTATAAAAAATGTGAAAAATCAAGAGATTGTAAACACAAGAACACACAAAAATACACAGTAAATTTATCAGTAATAATTTCACTAAGGGAAAAATTCTCTTAATATACCTTATTATACCATGGTAATAATAAGTAAAATTCACTTTACTTTACACAAGCTTGTGAAAACCTTTGTAAAATCACTGGCAGCTGCTTTAGATTCACAAAACACACTTCTTTATCAGGCGCTGTTACCAGATTTTAAAACTTTTTTACCTTAATAATTTCTCTGTTTTGAAGAAAGAAAGAGAGGGAACCAATATGAATGGTCTCTGAAATCAGAATGAGCAAATTTTTTTGGATTCCAGTAGCACATAAAATATTCAGGGGACGTCGTTAAGGCATTTTGGGAACGAGATATGAGAGAAGGTTCTAGAAGAAGGATGCAAAATGTTTTGAATGCAATTGGGACAATACATGACATAATCGACTGAGACATGTACTCTCACCCTCAAAAGGGCACACGTGATTCGAGCAAAAAAAAATTCACATGGGACGCGATCAGAACAATAGGTGATCAGAGTAATGCAATCTTAAACATGACACAATTGTCATGTGCTTCAGTGCAATACTGGTTCATATTTCTCAAAAGTACACGTCTTTACCCAAAAAAAATTGTATGGAACACACGTAACATTGCAAAATCATTCATCTTCTTCTTTTATGAGACAGTGCCTTTACAAAAATCTTTACATGATCAAATGGACTGCAACTAGCTAATTACAACTGGAATGTTTTAAAAACAAAATGAAAAACCCAAGTTGGTTTCCAGAATGGATCAACGATTGCTATCTCGACCTGTCAATGCTTTATCTTTTGCGATGACAGCTGAAGTGGAACAAACCCTTCTCTACGACACACAAGTGTTGCTCATATACTATGCTACTATTAAAAATGCATTATTAATTCTAAAATAGCTGTTAAGTTATCTAAATCACTAACTCTCTTGAGATCTGACATTACACTACATATGATATTTCAACAATTATTATTATTACACTTAACACATGATAAATACAGGAGTCAGTATATCAAAACTATAGGATATAATTTCCAAGTAGCCCTTCTGCACCCTTAGCTTAGACATAATCTTTTTGGAATAATTAAATGAAATTTTTCCAAAACTGAACTGCAATGCTTTTGATTTCGACAAAGTTTGTGTAGCCATTTTCTGTCTTACTTTCAGATCTTGATAGCATATACTTTAGAAAATGGTAAAGTAATTTATGAAATATCATATGTGTTTGTATATTCTTATTTGTTTTTTGTTTTTTGATTCCTATTTCAGTCTGTTTACCATTAACCAGTCCTTCTGTGTTTCCAAATAACTCGATAGAATCAACGATAAGCCCTATGTTGCGAGTAAACATTCATTTCTTTCAGCGCCGTCGGAGTAATTCGTGTCAACAAGAGATGCAAATAAACCTCAGATCAAGATTGATCAAAAGGTCTCATTCCTGTCACTCAGCTCGTCGGGGCGTAGCTGCCTCTCAAACAAGTCATCTTTGAGGCAGATTTGATTATACTGCCTCTGATTTTATGGTTCTAACTAGATTGCCATTTAACTGATTTGATACATTTGGGTGACATATGCTTTAGTTTTCTGTAAAAGGAAACTACTGAGATGGCTATTTGTCTATCCGTCAGCACTTTTTCTGTCCGTCCTCAGATCTTAAAAACTAGTGAGGCTAGAGGGCTCCAAAGTGAGTATGTTGATCATCCACCCTCCAATAATCAAACATACCAAATTGCAGCCCTCTAGCCTCAGCAGTTTTTATTTTATTTAAGGTTACAGTTAGCCATGATCGTGCGTCTAGCACCACTATAGGTGCCAACAAGACAGGCCACCACCTGAGAGTTTCATACAGCATTATACGCTGTACAATTAACTCAAATGTGAATGCTCCTAAGCAACTTCTGCGCATTTTTTACTTGGTTATTCTCTTGTATGTATTCCAGTAATTAACTTTTTTCTGCGTCAGTGTATGGGATATATGATTTTGTCAATATCACAAATTTACTGCTCAGTTCTCTGGCAAAAAACAGACGAAAGGTTGTAAATGTGAAAACAGTCATGCATTCGTCGTTTCATGTATAACTTTAGTTTATAAAGCAATTTCGAAGATAACTGCAGAAACGTGAACATTCCTAGGAGACTGTTCTGAAATATTTTCTGATTATTTTCATATTTATAATTCACATTGTTTTATTTCATATTATTTCATATATTCATCTTGTTCCAATGTTTTTCGATAAGCATGCTTTTTAAAACCACACCCGTAAATGAATATATATATATATATATATATATATATATATATATATATATATATATATATATATATATATATATATATATATATATATATATATATATATATATATATATATATATATATATATATACACACACACACACATATATATATATATATATATATATATATATATATATATATATATATATATATATATATATATATATATATATATATATATACATAAATGGATGTACTGTATGTATGTATGTATGTGTGTGTATTTGTGTAGGTTCCAGCATAACTCTGAAATATATTGAGCAATTCCAGCCAAACGTGGTATACATATGACTTACTATCTTGAAAAGAGTACTGTGGGGATAAGACATTACCAACACCAAAGGGGGTGGGGGTGGGAAGGGTTTCCCAGAAACGGGCCTGGTTCTGCTCATAGACTTAGTCACTAAATTAACTCATTTTAGTATCATATGACTCAGCATCTGGAAAAGAATACTGTGGGGGTAAGACATCACTGGCACCAAAGGGGGTGAGGGTGGGAAGGGAGTGACGTGTAAAAGAACTGAAAACGACTGATATTACTATCTAATCCACAGTTTTCAAAGTCACTTAGGTGAATGGTCACACTCCCAATGCCCTTTAAGTCCAAGTTCAGCAAAATTTCCTATTTGGAGGTAAGAAGAAGTGAAATATAAAATGTCAAAAATGCTGGGCAATGCAATTGAAGCAACTATCTTAACAGAAAAAAGGAGAGAGTGTGAGAGAGAGTGAGTGACAGGGAGATGAGTTACCAAGAGTTACAAGGATTAGGATGGCTCAGACTTTTTAGTCCATCTGAGGAGACATCATTTGCTCACTTATCTCTAGGAGCAGGTTTTACTGTTCACTCAGAGTGTTCTAATGATTTTGACTAGCTTTCTTTTAAACTCTTCCACGCTGTTGCTGTTGGCAAGATCTAAGGGAGTTTATTCCATGTGTCACATATCTTGTATGCAAGTTACAATGAGATGTGTTGTATCTCTTCAGTTCTAGTTTTCATCCATTATTTCTTGCCTGGTTTTTGTTTAATGTGAAGAGGTTGCTGTCTACTTTTGTTATGCCTTTCAGTATTTTGAATGTTTCCCTGAGTTTCCTCGCAATAGTCGTGCTTCCAAGCCATACATGTTCAGGCTCTCTAGTTGTCTTTGGTAACCTATTTGCCTGATGGATGGAATTAACTTTGTGGCTCTTGCTTGTACCCCTTCTAATCCATTTATGTCCTTTCTTAGTGTTTGTGAGCAAAACTGTACTACATATTCAAGACGAGGTCTAACTGTGGATGTGTGGAGCTGCAACACTGTTTCCTTGTTTCTGTATCTGAACTGCCTCTTTATGTATCCCACTAGTTTCTGTCTTCTTTTCAGCTTTTATGCACTGTTTTGTGGATTTGAAGTCCTTGGTAATAATGACTCCAAGGTCCTCTTATTGTTCTACATTATTTATGTCATTCCCAAGCAGAATATAGTTGGCATGAGGGTTGTTTGTTCCTATTTGTAACACTTTACACTTATCCAAGTTAAAAGGCATTTGCCATCTTTTTGACCACTCGCCTATTTTCCTTAGATCATTTCTTAAACTTTCCACTGTATCTGGGTCTGCTGCATCTACACTTAGTTTGGTGTCATCTGCAAATTTGGCTATCCTGCAAGTTAGGCCTACATCAGTGTCATTATTAGTATAAATAAAAAACAAAAGTAGGCAAAGGACAGAACCCTGTCACATCTGCCCATTCTGATTCTTCACCGTTTATTATGACTCTGTTTTCTATTAGTTAGCCAGTTTTCAATCCAGTCTGCTATTTCTCCTACAATTCCTAAAGCTCTAACTTTTATCATTAGTTTCGTGTGTGGAACTTTGTCAAAGGCCTTTTGGGAATCTAGTAGAGCATATCTATTGCTCTACTACTTTCGTAAATACCAAACATGTTATGAAAAACCTCCAAGAGTTTTGATAGGCAGGATCTGTTTTGTCTGAAGCCGTGTTGACTGTTTAACAACATGTTGTTTCTATCAGTGTGATCCATAATTTTATCTGCAATTATGGACTCAAAAATCTCACAAAGGACTGACGTTAGACAGAGTGGTCTATAATTTCCTGGCTCTTCTCTTGGACCTTTTTTGTAAACTGGGGGCACCGCCTAGTTTTCATCGTTTTGGTGCCTTTCGTTGTTCTGCAGTTTTTCAGTAGAGTTTATATAGGTAAGGAACTATCTTCTCTTTTAACTCTTTAATTTCTCTTGGATGAATCCCATCCTGGCCAGGAAATTTAAACATCTCCTTCTGTAAATATTATTTTGTCAAGTGGTTCTGCCCCCTCATATTTAATAGCTGTTTCAGGGATTGAGGTAGTGACTTCAATTGTGAAAACACTAGTAAAAATTTTATTCAATAAGTCCGCTTTTTACAAGTCTGAGTTCACCAGGTTTCCTCTATTGTCTCTTAAGGGGCCTATGCTATTTTTTTATTGGCTTCCTACTATTAACATGCGCAAAGAATTCTTTTGGGTTTTCCTTACAAATTGATGCAACTGTCTTATCCTCATTTATATTTGCATTTCTTACTAATTTGTCCACCATTCTCCAGAGTTCTTTATGCCTGCTTGCTTCTTCTGGTGTTGGGTGTGGAGTCATTGATTTTGCAATCTGCTCTCTTTCTCTTATTTTATTTTTAATTTCTTACGAGACAACCACTTAGGCTGAGGGTTGCCGTTTGTTTGTATTTGCTTTAATGGTATACATCTGGAGCGTTTTTCTTCATATTCTTCTAGAAAGGCCCCCAGTAGTTATCTAAAATGTCTGAGTTCTTGTCCTTCAAGATTTTTACCATAGTCCTTTAGTTTTTTTATGTCGACGACGGTAGTCTGATCTCTTTGGGGATCTTCTTTTCTTTTTCATGGCGAATATTGATATGAAATGTAATAATTTTATGGTTGCTTCTGCCTAGATCTGCATCTACTGAAAGGTCAGACACTAGGTTATCTTCTGTTGATAGGACGATGTCTAATATGTTGTCTCCTATGCTGTTTGTATAAGTAAGAAAAACAAATACACAAAAGAAGAAATGAATGCCTTTGAGAAAAGTAAATTAAGTTATGATAGGTGGTTATTGAGAAACTTATTTTTTTTTTTATTTTAAATCCATAATAATTTGTAAATCACTGGGAGATATATATAGATATATATATATATATATATATATATATATATATATATATATAAGGAGTATATATATATATAATGAAGGGATGAGCGCCCTCAGCCAGTCAAATTCACGTTACCTGGGAATATCTCCGATGGAGAATCAGAACCCGAAGTATGAATTTATATGCAGTGATAAATGGGTCCTGACTGCTATCGTCCCGACGATGATTCATTTATCACTTATATAAATTCCCTTCAAATTCCATTGGAGGGAGGTACTGAATTGATATCATGCCCTCCTGGTGGAGGACCATGATTGATATAAATCCGTGTGATAAAGCTTTCATGTATATATATAAAGATCATATATAGCGCTATATATATATATATATATATAGACAATATATATAGATATATATATATGTGGGTGTGTGTGTATATATATAGCAAAATGGCTCAAGTCCGAAGGGCCACCAGCACAGCCAAGGTACTCGATAATATATATAGCTGGAATATATATATACGGCCCTATATATATCTGGCCATATATATATAGTAAAAATGGCTCCTGCTGCACTAATATGTGTGTGTGTGTGCTGATACGTGGGATATACCACCAGGAGGGATCAATATATAGGAAGATCTGTATATATATATATATATGGGGGGATCTGCTCCCCAAGAATGGGCATCGCAGCAACCTATATGTGTGGGTTATATAGGAAAGTCGGGCATTCCATATAGCAATATATATAAACAAACCATCATATATTTAAATATCTCCTGAAATATATATATATATATATGCGCCCTCCACATGGGGCAGTATATATAGATTTTATAAAGCTATTATACAATATATATAGGTTTATATATACTATATATATCATGGGCAAAATATATAAAATTATAAATCAAATACTGTGTGTGTGTGTGTGTGTGTGTCATGAATTGAGTCCCTGGGCCCTGTATATATATATATAGGTCCCATATATATATATATATATATATATATATATATATATATATATATATAGGCATATATACGATATATATATATATATATATCCCTCATATGAAGGGACTAGTTATATATATTATATATATATCAATATACGATAAACTCATCACATATATATATATATAAATAGTTCATAAATGATATATATATACGGTTCAATATATATAGAATCACAAGATATCGCCAATATATATATACATACAATCTTGTGTGTGTGCAAGTTAATATTCTCTACAGTAAAATTGACGTCCTCCTGGGACAGGACTTTCGAAGAGCAAATGGCTGTCCATATAGTAAACTCCTCTCATTTTTGGCCTTCCTGTATCCTCCCTCCTCTGCTGTCAATATCTTGTGCCATTATAGGTTGCCGAGGGAGTGCTGCTGCAAGGATGGGAAGAAGAAATGCCTGGGAGGTAGCCATATTGGGCCCTAAGGAGATCCAGCTTCCCAAGTTTGGCTGTGTGCACCAGGATTCATTCTCCCAAGTGTTTTGGCTCTGATAATGAGCAGACGTCCATTGTTCTCGCTCACCCATTCCACAGGTCCGCATACCCGTGCCCCATGTGTGATGGATACCCATATACTGGATTGTTCCTTTGGACTCTTATGGTAAGCCTATGACAACTCGAGTATTTTGGCGGCCTGTTTTTCTTCCTACTGAAATGTTTCTCTACTTTTTTTTTAAGGAACCCCTCCAGGTAAATCCTGTGCTCTACCACATGTATTTCTCTCCCTCCATTCATCTCAGTAAACCCTCCTTTTGTTCCCTAGTCCATCCCTTCCTCAGCCACTGCCACCCATCATTTGCATGTTAGTCTAATTCCAATTTGTGAACAGTGAATTTCGATTGACTGTGCCATTCGTGGGCACATTGTTAGTTAAGGAATCCTTAGTATTCCAAGTGCATGGTATTAGGACTTCAGTTCTCATTGATCCCATAGTTAATCTGACACCTTCTCTTCCAGAAGGATGCCATTATCATGAATGACCAAGGAAACCCTCAGCTCGCCCTTGCATTTATCATCTGGACCTATCCACGTGCGGCGAGGAATTTCATCTTTTATGGCACTGCTGAATCCTTATAATTGCAGCTCATTTATTATTATTCACATGAGCCCCTAGTATTAATTTGTAAACTGTTGTTATTAATTGTTGAGTAAATGTTAATTGTTCACTGAGTATAATTATGCCTTGCAGTAACTTGAGTAAAATGAGTACCAAAGGTTAGTAATCTTTCTTCCATTTCTCAGTTTGTTTTTAGTATTACTGTCAGCCATTTTATAGCATTCTGTTGCCAAGGCCAAGGATGGCATGTAATAATATATTTATATATATATATATATATATATATATATATATATATATATATATATATATATATATATATATATATATATATATATATATATATATATATATATATATATATAATTTGTATTATTATTATTATTGTTGTTAATTGGATCAGAAATAAAACAACCAAAAGATATTCATAATTAAGCTTTGCTGAAAACCCAATACTTTCGCTCCGAAATTAATTGTGGCTGTTGTTTCATCGGTTTCTTTTCTCGAGGAGACAGGCGGTGCCGAGTTCTCCGAAGTGAGATGATATCTGGCGTATTCCGTGAGGCGCTTCATTAGTAGAGTAATATGTTGTTGGCTGATTTCAAACATATTTTTTCATTCTTTTAATTTTTTCAGTTTAATTTTCTTAATTACCTTCATAATTAATTACTTTCATGATTAATATTATTAAACAAGCTCTCTGCTGCACTTTATCATTGTTTTATCCTGCTCTTTACATTCTTCATTTTATTATTATTCTGACTTTTAAGCGTTTCCCACTCCTGTAATTTTGAAGAAATAACTGCAAAAAGGAAGCACGAGACCATTATTAGGGAACGAAAGTTCCGATGGGCCTCCCCTTTCCTCCAGTTTCCGCCTCCAAAAATGAAGACCTGGTTAGGATCGCCTTACATGCTTTTTGTTAGAGAATATCACATGGTGCACTGTAGACATTATTATACGGTGTTTGCAACGTTCCTTCAGTCCCCATCTGTACCCTCTTAAAAATTTTAGCCATTTACTTTACATCCATTTCGACCTCTTTTCTTCCATCTCGCTGCCCAACCTCTCTAACCATGACCTGTTTATGCCACAGTGAGGTTTTCTCCCAGTTTCACCTTTTCATTTTCACACTTTGTTTCATTTAATATTCTGGATCTCACCACCTTGCTCTGCGCCCACTCCAACTCTATTTTTTCGTGTTTTGAGTTCTGAATGATCGAAAGTGCCCAGGTGCTCTGCTTTTATGATCATTCATTTCCATTTTACGTCTATAGACTCAGCCAGGACATTTTTGTCTGCAATATTTTATCCTTCAGTAGTTGCTTTCAGTTTATTTTCAATATTTCTCAAGCTGAGTGCTGGTGACCTTGGACTTGAAACTGATTTCTTCTAAAAAGATGTCGAAACATTGGCTTTTTTTTTATTTGCCCGAATATCCACGAAGCCACTGTGAGTGAAATTGTTAATATTGTTTCAATAAAAAAAATGTTCTCCAGTCACTATTGCCTTACACTTTCTTTTCTTTATAAATGCCGTGGTACATGGGCTGGGGTTTCCATCCACATAACCCGATCTACTTTTAGGTGACCTCAGGACTCTGGTTGACATATGGGGTTGTAATTTATCAACACTTGGTGTCCAGGAGCATTCACTTAGTCTTACACTGACCTGCCCTAGAGTTGCTTACCCTCGAATCTTTGAGGACCCAGTGTTTAGTAAACACGTTCCTTCTGTTATCTGATAGAATGCCAATAGAATGGAAAGAACCGTGTAATATGCATAATTTGTTCATTTTTTTTATCAATGACTACATTATGTTAGTAGATTTCATGAAGTTTTTCTACATGTATTTTATGTCAATTCTCCCTGCCAACATTTCTTTCTACTTTTTATTTCGTATTTTTTACTTTATGAGTTGGTCCTGCTTTCTAAACATTGCCCCGCATCCCCTGTTCATTTCCATATTCACTCGTGGCTAATAAAAAAGCGTTTAGCGTTAAATGCTCGGGGAGGTGGGGTGAGATTTGAGGTTAACTCCCTGGCCACTAAAAATTGAGGGAGTTTTTCCCTGTCTTTTTCCCAAGACAATTCCATTTGTCCTTATGTTAAAATATGCTTTTATATTTATGAAAAGAGTGCGTGACCTCCAGTGGTCTTACTATACTGGCTATGGGAGAACATGGGAGAATGACCAAAATTAGATTCGTAGTCAAATATATTCGTTTTGAAACGAAAGTGGTAAAAGCCCCTGGGAGCTGATTCAGAGTTGCGATCGATCGAGCAAGATTAAAGGTTTCACGCCTTCGTCTTAATAGTAATGACCAGTAGCAAATTGGAAGACTTTGGGATTTAGGGCCTAAAGGACGTAAAAGCAAAGGTAAACTTGAGTACAGAAAAAAAGGAAAAGAAAATATCACGTGAGAGGACAGTTTCGTTAGAGGAGACATACTTGGGGAAGGATAAACAATCTTACTTTTTTTATTATTTTTGTTCGATTTCATGCCGTTCGTTTTATTAAATTTCTGCCATTATTATGATAGTAAAAGCCTACGGATTAGCTTTATGTGCCTTCTTAATTTTAATTGAAATCTCTTCTTATATCTTGCATTTTATAATATGAAAAATAATCGTTTTTGTGAAGGTGTGCAGAACAATGTCACTGTAGCTTCAAAAGAGGAAAACACTTGATTTTTTTTTTTTAATGTCACGGTTTATTCGCCTCATTTGGCCCTTCGTAAAAATCGCCTGATCCCCTCCCGCCCCAACACACTGGTTTTCTAGCTTAATACCCTCTCACCTTTACTCCAGCCTCTCTGGCGTGTTTAATCCCAGAACGTTGTATTTTCTTTTCCAAAACGACATGTTTCTTTTTTAATTCATTTGTTTTTAGGTCATAAAATAGGTGCTGTTTCGTGCTCTCTTCTCGAATTTGTTTTCGTGCTATTAGAAATTATTTTTTGCAAGATTTGCTTCACTGGAAGTATTGTCGCAGTTTCTCTTAACCTTTAGTGAAAGTGAAAAAGTAATTTTATGTGCATTACACATTTTTCTGTTTGAAAGTCTTCCCGTTCCACCTGGATTTTTTACAACTGCAAGTTTTACTTAGTCAACAGAAATAATCGCAATATAACCAATTCTCCTCCAAGTATTATTTTTGCCTCTGGAATTTGTATTATTTCCATGATACAATAAATAGATTTGGTTATGCATCTGTCCTTCATTTCTTGAGCACAACCGAACTTGCAAGTCGTATACTTCATCAATATTTCAGATTTCAGCTAGTAGTCCATACCAGATGCTATATAGATATGACTGTATCTTTCGAATGATTTTCCCAAGTAATCTGGCAGAAAGAAACGTGCAGGGTTTTCACCGAAACAACCTTTAAAATAACCATTAGAATAATTTTACTTGACGTATATTTATAAATTTTGTAACTTAGAATACTTCATGTTATTTGACGTCATCAAGTATTTTCCCGTTGACTTCAAGTTAAGCCAAAGGACCTGAGAAGACAAACAAGCATAAATCATTTACATGGTCAACAGTTAACAGTTCATAATGTGTAACTCATTTTGGGATTTCGCTTTCGTTTGATATTTTGCTTGGAGCATTTGTTTATTGTGGACTGCACAGACATTGCGAGAGGGTTACGAAGATACGTCATTTTTGAACCTCGAGTTGCCTGGTCTTTTTCCTGATGAGGAGTGTTTTCGAGAAGTTAATCACGCTCATTTTTAAAGGCTATTTTTCTGTTACTTCATTTTCTCTCTCTTTCTCCTTCTGTCTAGCGGGCCCAAATGTCGGTACCTTTTATGAAGTATGAATTTTTTAAACTCAGTTGTCAGTAAAACTGGTTTTATATTTTGACTAGTTGGTCTAAGTTTTGTTGTATCTGCATAACTGATTTTTTTTTGTTTTTTTTTGTTTTGTTTTTACGAATAGCTGATATTCACTTGGACCTGCTTAAAAACATTAAAGCTAAACTGTAATTTCAAGTTTATGTCCGTTGTTTGCTTAATAAAGCTATCTTTACCCTGCTTATTGTTTATCGCTACACATACTTACCAGTATCTTATTACTGAATATTCGTAATAATGCTCTCCCCTAAGGTATAATCCCATTACTCTAGCTGCGCTGGTCTTTGCTGATAAAAGGACTCAGTTAAGTTTACCCTTAAACACCAATGGAAGGGACGAACCTTCGATCTAAGAATTGGAAGATGGGAAGAAATAACGGTGACGTTTTCTTTGGCATGGAAGGAGAACATTAAAAGCTGGTGAATCTTGATAATAAAAATAAAAACAAACCTCTTTGAGAAGTTTTTTATTAAATATATTCTACCATCTTTAGGAAAAAATAAAGAAGCATTAAGATGTATACTCTAAACTATTTTATATCATGAGGGAAAATTTATATAAGGGTGGAAGAATAACTCGGAATGAACGAACCTGAAATAAGTATAGTATATTCGTAGAATGGCCATTAAAACGTACGCGAGACATATACTTCAGGATGATGTATACCACTTGTAGTTCATATTTACACTGAGAGGACACCGTAAAATACCCTTTGTTAACTATATAAATGTAAATGCGTTATAATTTTAGCTCTGATGGCTTAATAAGCATTGCTTGTTTTTTTAAGTAAAACTGCACCCTACTGTCTTCCCCAGTGACCCTGCATCCTCACTTTCAATGAAATCTTTTATATTCAATTGTAACTGAATTTTTGGCATAATTTGCATTTTGATGCATTCAAAATATTAAGAATATAATGAACAAAAAATCGCTATGACAATTAGTAGCTCAAAACACCGTAATTGATAACACCGGGTTATGAAAAGTCAAAACCGTAACAATTTCTTGATAATTCTTACGTCACCCTTCAACTCCAGAATATCGTTTTCTTTTAATATTCATTAAGTAAATGGAAGAAGATGAGCTGTATCTCCCATAATGCTATGGCACAACCACAACGTTAGTTGTCAACAGTCAAACGTTTTGTTTTGTGCAGCCAGTGTTAACCGAGTGATATCATCTTTGACAATCGTGCACGGTTAGCGATGAGTCAAAAAAACCAAATGCGTGCCGAAGCAGCCTTTTACGAAATAGAAAATGAGCAAACCATTACACAATTGTAAAATGGAAGACGTGATAAGGGAAGATTTGCACTTGGCATGATCCATTTATCTAGGACTGAATGAGTAAGTGTCATGGCTTATTTTTATCATAATTTATACATTAGAAATTAATTTCTTGGTTTTTCAACCATCTTGCTGAGCATTTTATGCATGATGAGTGTTTGGAAATTCGATTACGAAGAAGTTGCCTAGACCTCTAGGCTATTCCAAGGCTGAGACAGAGGGCTTGTTACTCTTCCATTGTACAGGATTGATTATCCAGTGTTATTTTATTTGGTTGGACACTTGCACTGGAAATGTTATATTAACGTTGGTGGTCCGTGGTGTATCCTGTTTTACTATTTAGCCAGGATGGGTATTTATTTGCAGACTGATAGATATTTTGATATTACTTATTCATGCATAAGGATGCTTCGCTAATTTAAGATATTTTATCAACTTCCATTTCATCATTACGCTTAAGCCGGAGATCAAGGACTTTATATAGGAGGATTGGTGTAACTGTTATAGGTGTTGGCAAATTATAAACAATTATGATAACCATTCCCAAGTCCCTGAGCTCTCCTTGAATCATTTAAGGTTGTAAAATTCCCATAGTCCAAGCGTAGGTCTCAATGTATTAGCTCACTACTCTAACCTGACGGTTCGGTAACAGGGACTGTATATCAGTGTGCTGCCTCGCACGTGTGATTGTTGCGAACCCAAACTAAAAGGGGTGTACCTTTTCCCATATCTTAATCGTAATAAGAACACATGTTTATTCTCCCTATAATTACGAGTGCTTGCTCGGCAAGTGATTTATGGTTATCTGGATGGAATTCTATTATTCGTTGCATATGATCATTCTCACGTTGCAAGTGCTTTGTTTTGTTTATCACAAGCTTTTTCTTTTAGATTCTGTGATTTGGAAACCGTACTGTTTTAATAATTTTGTCATTATTCGTTCATCCCATTCGTGACGTGCCTTACTTTACGTGTGTCTTATTTAGAATCGTAGTACGGTTTCTCCACTTGACTTTGATGTTGTAACAAAAAATGTAAATATAGTTGGACAGATAAGTGAACGGAGTAAAATGAGCCTCTTGATGTATGGTTTGCAGATGAATTCTTTAGCGACTATATCAAAGCGTATTTATTTAGTTTTTTACATTTAAGACATTTTTCTCCTACAGCTAAATCGGTATAATACGCACTTCTCGGGAGCCGTTGATATCCTACACACTACTGTTCTGCCCTATGTTTGGCTTCGTGGTAATTACAAGTTCACATTAACCAATGACAAATGCATTTTTATACGTTTTCATGAGTCAGCCATTTTTTCTGACATCTCATTACAGTGCATCACCGGTGACTTGTCTCATAATTTTCTAAGAATATCTTTAGTATTAATGTTGTTTAGTTGCAATAGAAAAAATATATGGTGTCTGTGGACTTGATGAAGTGCCTTGATTGTTAAAAAGATTGCATTCAGAAAAGAATACAAGTTTTGAAACACTTCGACTAATTAAGAAGCCAGTGATTTTAGAAAAGGAAAATAATATTAGTGATAGTTTTAATGAGATTTTGACGAACATGAGTCTAGTTTACTCCAAAATTTTTGGTTAGCCCATTACAATTCATTGTGTATCTAACAGTAATCAGGATTCATTGTGGAAGACCAGTCTGTCAGGGACAGAATAGATTTTATGGGAAGACAGGGACAGCCATTCCCTTCTGGGTATAGCGAAGAAAAGTATTGAAATAAATATTGTATCTTATGATTTGCAAGTTGACATCGTCTTAGTTCGGTAAGTGGGGTCCACGCCCTTCCCTGAGTCAGGTAGGTTATTTTAGGTTTGGAGAATTTGGTCAGGATGCGTACCTGTATTTCTCAGTATGGTTTAGGGCGTCCTTGGCCAAGTAGGTTGGGTTAGGTAGGGGTGGGAGTTGGAATGGGACGAAGCATCCTCTCCCCCTGGTCAAGCAGGACATGGCACATCGTTATATTTAATTTTGCGCCCCCTCACCCGAAAATCTCGATTTACATTGTGGACCCCCAAAATTGTGCAAAAATACAAAAGGGGATGCATGCAATAGGTTAATCAAGCATTTGTGACGGAAATGCCTGTCGGGTTTGTGTACAGAATCACCATAAACACTATCAGCAGAACTGCTTCTCATTAGTATTTAACCGAACATTATTCACTGCTTGTACTGGATTTCATTATTTCTGTCATTTGTTTTCTATTTTGCCACACACTCTCTCTCTCTCTCATTAATTATTCGTTTCTGCCGATTATGGCATTTGCTGTATTTCTCATCCTCAACAGGAAATACCATGTGATGTCCCCATTTTTTCCAGTCTCATGTAACGTCCAAACAATTCTATTCCTGCCTTAAAAAAATCCAAACTTGATACAGGTTCAGCGACTTTTTATCAGTATCTAAATACTGAGGAGACGGTATCAGGTTTTGAACGGTTTTATTTTCTTTTTGTTAGTCATATGGATCTTAATCCATTTTCCCGAGGCACTAATGCTTTATTAGTATTGTTTTCCCATACGGCAGCAATAGTCGTCGTAACAGTCGTAGTAGTAGTCGTAAATTTACGGAGTTATGTCTCCGGCAAATGTATCTGAACGCCACCTTCTAGTTTAAAATAGGTGCAAATGAGCTCAAAGAGGATATCAGTGAATTTAGCTGTTTTCTCTCTCACTTGCTCCTTCTGGCAAACTTGCTTAACCAAGAAACATTCGAAAAATTAGTTGCTGAACTTAAAAGGAGCTTTCCTGTACCACTTCCATCTCATTGTTCCCGGCAAGTCGAGGTTCAGAGCTCTGTACCAACTGGCGATGGTCATATCGAAGATTTAACCAACTGTTTATTATAACTCCGTTTAGGGGTTTGTGCAGAAATCACCTTGTCTATCTTTTTATATCTGCCTGTCCATTTGTCTCTCACTTTCTTCGTCTGGGCGGTAGGCCTGTAAGGGATAAAGGTTCATACTTAGCTCAAAGTTTGTGTTGACCAGGAGAACCAAGGTCACCTGAACAAAGCCCTCTTATATTTATAAGGAAAATTTTATTTCTGCTATTAGTGTATTTATTTCTCACTCTTTGTCCAATAGAACGCCTCTGGCCAGGTATTCATGCTCAGGTTTACATGTCAGTTCACCAGTGACTGTTCGACGGTAAAGAGTAGAACTGCCAGTCAGACCGTTAAATCAAGGTCATTGTCCTCAGTCCTCAATTTGCCTTCATCGTGGCAACACTTTATGGCAGCGATGAAAACTCTGCTGGCTGATGAGGAGGTGGAACTGTATAGACTAGCTGCTGTGGCAACTCACTTAACATTAGGAAAGAGACAAAAAGGCGTAAAAGAGTATGGTCTAAATATTTCTTATTGAAAAAAGATGCATATTCTCATACAATATTAATGAATGAGTTTAATTTAGAACCTGGGGGTTAGTTCACTCATTTATGAAATGGACAGTGAAGACTACTTTTATTATAGTAACACTTTTCTTGAAAAGGCAGGACACTGGCCTAGGCCTAAACCCAATTGTCTGTATCACGTGGAAATATTGTTTTAAAATTTTATTATATTATTTTGACTCATAATGGCCAACAAATAGTGCTGCAGGTCTAACAATGAAGTGAGCTAGGCCTATACATCATTTATTCATATTCTGATCAGAACGACTGAGATCCTTTCCAAATGAAATCCAGCGGCGAACTGTCTCGAAATCGTGTCTTACCCTTCCACACATGCAATCACTTGTCATTGGATGACAGAACTTTAGGTAATTCCATCGGTTCATCCGTTCTGGTTTAGTGGACTGACTCCGCCCACAAACTGTCGTCTACATGTAAGCTTTAACGTCAGATTCGATGAACTGACAGGTAAACCTGAGCGTGAATACCCGGCCATTCTTTGCTACTGTTTTCACATTTCCCTCCATTCTCAGTGTGTGAGGACATGTTTTACTCCGATAACACCGAGTTTAAAGGAAATTATGTGCATCTTTTTACCTCCATAGTGAATTTTCGGGTCATTTAACCATTTCGAAATAAACTGCCTGTGTCAGTTAATCAGGGACTCTTTTTATTTGACTTACATTTCCACAAACTGGCATTTTTGAATAATGGATTGCGTCATAGATACTCCATTTCAAGGCAATTAATTAATAATTAAGGAAAAGGCTTCTTGTTTTCTCAGCAAAATGAAATCACCCAAGCATTTGCTTTTTCAGTATTTTTTATAAATGGTAATACTGTTAATCTTATTATCTGTTAGCTGCGTAACCTTTAAATTGATCCATTAATTGAATTTCATAAACATTTTAGAAATGTTTTTACGGTTTAATCATGTGATATCAAAATACAGGCCGTATATGAATGATTCAGTATGAGAATATTCTCTCAGGGCTTTGGTCTTCTTGGCAATATTTTTTTTTTTTTTTGTGAGATGGAGGGATTTCTTTTATAGTTAACGGTCCTACCTCTGTCCCTTTCCCTTACTAGCACAATGTTCCCTTATGGATCAGTTCTTTCCCCTACTTTTTTTTCATCCATGACTTTCATTTTTTCATTTGCAAATGGTTCTTTGGTTTATAAGATAAAGTCATTTATTTCTTGGTCTGGAGGGATGTGCACATGAGATATTTCCTCTTCCCGTCTACTAAGCTTCGGTGTTCACCATATCGTTCACATTAACATGATGACGAACATGATTCCTGTGCATTATCATTACTTACATTGTTGTTGAATTATCGTTTGACTTCAGCTTTTTATCCCTTTCACTGTTTATTAATTAATTTGTATCATAAGTAACACACTTTTTCCCCCCGAGTTGCTTCTCCTAAATTTTAGAACAGACAGTACAGGAACAATAAAGATTTTGTTACAATTAAAAACCTTTCTCCCCTCTTCCCTTAAACGTTTTATTAGCTTTGAACTAAGGTCTCTCTCTCTCTCTCTCTCTCTCTCTCTCTCTCTCTCTCTCTCTCTCTCTCTCTCTCTCTCTCTCTCTTGTTGTATTCGAAGATGAATGGAGGAGTTCGTTTTAATATACCTTTCATAAGTTCTTAATTATCGCAGTCGCCCACGTATTGAAGGTAAAGCAAGTTTTGTGGAGAGAGAGAGAGAGAGAGAGAGAGAGAGAGAGAGAGAGAGAGAGAGAGAGAGAGAGAGAGAGAGAGATGCCTGAATTTTAGGAGAATGGGGAAAGTAGAAAGAGACCGAGATTAAATATTCATATTTTTCAGGGCATTTCTAAATTACTCTAGTTATGAGAAGTGAAAAATAAGGAAATTCTCGCTTTTGTTTTGCGAAAGTTGCAGGGACAGACAGACGCAGCCTGCTATTGATGTTGTGCACGTGTTTGTTAATGCACTTCGTTCGGATAGTATTGGATGGTCATAAGAGAAGTCTTTTCTTGCAGAATGACTGGGCTATATAGTGTTTCTTTCTTCTTATAAAGCAAGGCAAAACCTTCAACAGTTATAATCGTGGGGATATTTTAGTTTTCAGTTAATCACATCAGTTTCCACAATTGTCACTGGAAGTTCCGTTGATATGGCTGGACATTTGCCACCGGAAGTGACGGAGGGAAATCTTTCTATAAGGTTTGCCATTTGTAACTAAATTATAGTTTTATTTGTTGTGCGGTTTTCTTCGTTGTTGTTGATATTTTGAGCGGTCTTTTATGATTCTGGTTATTGGGCGTGTATGTATTTAAAAATTACTTATTTCAGTGTCATGTAAATGTTTGGCATTAAAAATGATAAGGGCGGTGACTATCTTCAGAATTAATGGCGTCAATTAAAATATACAACATAATTTAATTTTGAAAGAGGAATGTTAGCTAGACTTTTCTGAAGTATCCCGCATAGTTTAAAGAAAAGTACTGAAGCATCTCAAATCCATTTTTTTAAATGGGCGAAAAGGGAGCGCCGTGTCCCTAGTAAATGAGTTTTGAGAGTTATACGTTCATACATATTTCGTTTATTCATTGAAAGTTGGGGTTGACGGTGTTGAATCTAAAAGACTCAAAACTGAAAAAGGAGTTTAAGAAAAAGTGGTTTTTCATGTACCGTGAAAAACCAGTTTTAATTTTTGAACTTCATGCAGTGAATCCAAAGAATTGTGGATACTGAACAAATATTTTTACTCCACCAATCTACTTGCGAAAAACATGAGGAAAATAACAAATGTACCCCGAAATATTAAGTGCATGGGTAACGTTTTGATAATCACGCCATAACCTATGAAGTTTGTAATTGGTCAGATTCAAAAAAAATTTTCGTTCAGAATTACTGACGAATACTGTGGGGCAATTAAAACATTTTGTCGCAATTTAACTCCGAATTATCCTGGTTTTCTTCAAACCTTTTAAAGATTTTAATGAGGCAGTGAATAGAAGTCTTGAATTCCGCTGAAGCCTGTCATCACAGAGGACAGAAAAATTATCAGAGATTATAGGTCCAATGACTGTTATCGTCTGTGTGTGTGTGAATGGAACTCCCTCCGGCTCTTTTATAACAATAATAAGTAAAAGTGATAGTTTCCCCTCTGTGAAGCATTTGGAGGAGGCAAGAACATTTCAAATGGCGAAACAATGCGTAGCTAGTTCAGGAAACCTTGAAGTATTTTGCTGGAGGAGAAATAGACTCTTCCCACTGAAAAGTAGTACCTTTTTACATGTTTTTATTATGCACTTTTATTTAGCTTGCTTTTTTGTCTGTTTGTTTGTTATTTGTGTTGGCCAAATCTTGTAACTCAATTTTCGACCTGTTCCTTTCGTCCGATGGACTTGAAATTTTGCATGATTACCCAATCCCGGTGACAGTACAACCGTACAATGATCAGTAGGTCAGCAGTGATCTCTAGTGACCCTACAGTGACCTTTCCCAGTATCAGGATTTGTATGAAACTCTTCGGATTTTTAGCAACGTCTTTGACTCGGTAAATAACTCTACGGATTTTTCAAACCTTCTTTGGCTCAACAGGATATCAATTTCGTTAGCTACAATCATAAACCGGTTACAATGTCTGTCAAAGCTAAAAAAAGTATAAAAAAATAAATTAAAAACGCTTTTATTAAAATGCACTAAAAAGTAAAAAATAAATTTTTTGAGATACCTGGATTTTCTTACAAAAATACAAAAAAAATGTGGCTGTGCTCAAACATGCTACAACAAATAAAGAAAATATATTTATATTTTTATAGCATTTCCTTCCATGTTTATATATTTATATTTTCATTTTTGTGGACATGATTAACTTTAAGAAAATGGCCTTGTAAGATACCCAGGACATGTCTCAAACAAAAAAAATTATTTTCAACTTTTAGTGCAATATAAAAAAGTTATATTTGATGTTAACAAGGTTTTTTTAAATTTTATTTGTTGTTCCCATACCTGTAAAGAAATCTGGTGTCATATAAGAATATTTTTGTTTTGATTATCTTCATTAGGGCATATAGTTGAGTAGAAAAAACATGCCTTTAAATTTGGAACACAAAGTTACAGGCCCAGAAATTAATGATCAGCATCAGTTGATGGAAATGTTTTGGGTACATTACCACATTTGTAGGGGCGTAGGGATGACGGCGTCTTTGCCGAGGACCACCTTTCTATTTTATTCCTTCGGAAAAGATACATGGGATGATGGACATGCGCAGTTGGTCAGAACACGTTTGGCTTGCATTTGTCTTCAAAGTCCATGGTTCGGGGGCAAGGCCTGCAGCCTGCCAACCAGTCGATCAAAATGTGAATCTGGTAGGGGGTGGGGTGGTCATGCTGTCAATTAAATCTCAAGAAATGGTATTTGCATCTTTCTGTACCAAAGAAAGCATTGCAAAGCCTGAATGCTATTATATTCTCTGAGCCCTTATACCCTCGGACTTTTACTGTTCATCCAAAGCAGGAAAAAACAGTTTCATGTATTTTATATATACAATATATATATATATATATATATATATATATATATATATATATATATATATATATATATATATATATATATATATATATATATATATATATATATGTGTTTTTATATTATGTGTTTGTAAACGTTCTAACTTGTATGCAGACACAGTATTGGTTAATGTGGATTGTTGTATTCCTATTTGGCTTATTATGAGAACGCATGTCTTTATTTTTAATGCTTAATGTAATCATCCACAGTTCTCTGTTCTGTCCGATAGGTAGCGACCTTGCCATGAATACAAAACATTAATGGCAGCAAATTCTTATCACTTCTCAGTTCTTTAGAGGGGCTTATGCGAGGTTGTGGTCATTATTTAGCCAGGGAAATCGGAAGCTATTAACGTTTTCCCGAGATCATTACCATAGGATTATCCTATTAACGCACCTCCTCAGCTAATAGTAGGTTTTACTCGGTGCGATTATCGCTCAACGATGATCGTCAGTCGTTCAAAGCAAAATAGCCCAATTAAAAAACAATAAAATTAGTGCTCTATAAATCGTTTGACGATCATCGTTAATCCATGAACGATCATCGTTGAGCGAAAATCGCACTGAGCAAAACCAACATTAACTTACGTAGACAGGACCAGGAAGTTGTACAGTGTAAGTAAAGAGTAAAGATCAGAAATCAAATGTAGTGGTTTGTTGCCTTTCACTCTACTTTTTTTTGGAGGGGGTTGGGGGGGGATCACGAGCAATGTCATTCAATAATACATTAATAATTTATTGCTAATCCACAGCGAAATATCTACAACAGCAACAGCGTTTTATGAGGATCCAAATAATGCAAGCATGACGGACGATCATTAAAGTAATGCACCAGTCGCAAGAGTTTTAATGACGTAAGAAGGATGAAGCGAGAGAAGGCAAACTCGGATTAAGATGTCATTTATCATATTTATCAGTGATCCGCAGAAATGCTGCCAAGAAACAAAATTTGTATTCAGTAATACTAGGGCAATCAGCCTGTGGTAAATATAGGGCGAGGAACATATTAATTATGAGATAAAAATAGACGTCCGCTGTATCTGTCCGCCATTTATACACACACTCGCGCGCGCGTATATATATATATATATATATATATATATATATATATATATATATATATATATATATATATATATATATATATATATATATATATATATATATATATATATATATATATATATATATATATATACTCTCATGTTCGTTCTCCATACGCCATTTTTCCATCTGTAGAGGTTGGCTCTAGAAGGCGAGCGCCTTTTTTTCTCAGCAAGCTTCTAGGGACGAGGCTACTAACCCCCTGCACTCTTCTTGATTCTAGCTGACGCTGATATCCATTGACAGGAAGGCTGGTATCAAACCAACGAGCTGCGCCTCATAATTCTGAAAGAGGAATGACTGATTTGTTCGTCTCGGGACCGAACTTTTATGGGAAACAACTTCATGTACAATATAGATATTATGTATATATGTATATACATATTATATATACACACACACACATATATATATATATATATATATATATATATATATATATATATATATATATATACAGTATATATATGTGTGTGTGTGTATACAATATATACACACACATATATATATATATATATATATATATATATATATATATATATATATATATATATATATATATATATATATATATATATATATATATATATATATATATATGTACATATGTGAATGAAACAACCTCCAAATTCAATGATCAATGTATCAAGGAGGCAAACCATTTCACCATTACATCACTTCTTCCACTTCTATCCATCCTATAATGACTATGTTGAATACTGTATTTATGAACAGTAGCTGCTCTTCCTAGCTTCAATGGGTGGTGTGATGAGAAAATATCGAAAGATGAGCTTTATTCCTCTGATGATTATTAATTTTTGTATTCTTATAGTTTTATTCTCAGCTCATATTTCATGCATTTCGATCAAATTATATCATCTGCAGGGTTATGCCACATCGATGCTGTAATTTGTTTTGATCTAGATTAAGCCCATAAATCTGCCTAAAACGCTTTGTTTGATCTTGTTGATTTAGGACTTATAACTGCAATTTTCCACCATAGCTTTGGAGTGGTTCCAGGCTTTGAAAATCGGCAGATAAGGTAGAAATTAATTTTATGAAAATTGAACTTTATTTTTAACTTTCTAATCATTATGGTTGAACTGGTGAAATTTAATATGAATATCTCTTTTAATTATTATTTTGTAAAACCACGTTTGCCATACCAGCTACATTTTCACTTTCCATTATTGTGTTTTGTCCATTTCAATATTTTTGGGAGTTTGATATCATGTTTAATTCTTTGACAGATGTCTGTGGACTTGTTGGAATAACATGTGGGCTTGTAAAATTTTTAACTTTTAGTTATTGATTTGCCTGTGATTTTGTTTTCATAGCCATAAGAGACTTCTTTAATCAGAAGTGTTTTGCAGTTTAAAACTGACTTGATAATTCATTTATTATGCATTTTAATCTTAGCTTCATTTCATTCATTTCTTGTTGGGTTATTTGAATAATAAACCTATTTTTTAAGTTATTGTTTCTTTAAATAGGCCATTTAATTACAAGGAATCAAGATTCAGGAGAAAGATCTGTGGAATTGAAAAAAATTGTGATCATGTTGAATCTTTTCACGTCTTTTTCCTGAGGTCCGGATATAAGATCACATACACTTCTAAAACAAGTGTTGATCTGTTCCTTGTAACAACTGTATGTTTAACAAAGCTGTTTTCACAAGGGAGGTTTGAGAAAAAAAGCTTTTAACTCATGATTATTAATTTCTGATTCTTATACTTTTATCCTCAAGACGGGCAAAAATGATTATCAAGTTGATCGATGCTGTAATTTGTTGAATTGTGGATAAGCCCCATATAAGTCTGCGCGCTCTTTGTGTACATGTTTGTTTAGGACTCCTTTTTCTAGGACTAAGCCTGGATTGAAATTAATTTTTGTTTAATCTCTTATGGTTCGCGTGTTCAGGAATAGATTAACTTAAAAAATCGAAATTCAGTTGTGGTTCGGGTAAATTGTGAAATCCGTTGATGTCGCGGTTGTCATTTGAAAACGCCAGTGTAACAAACGTGCCTTTGAAATAATTAACTTTGAATTTGCCTGTATGTTGTATTTTCATAAGAGAGAGAGAGAGAGAGGAGAAAACTGGCAGTGTATAACTTTCGTAGCGTCATTTTTTGTTCCTGACAAGTTAAAATAAGTTATTTCAAGGGATCAAGACCGATAGTCTGAGGTTAATTATATTCTTGAGGCTATGCCTTTTGCCGTTGGTGAATATCCTCCATATACTGAGGCTTTTCCTTAGGGTAATGCAAAGCGTTTTGCGGATTTTCACAAAAAAACTTAACTCATGGTCTCTCTCAAGACGGGCAAAAAATGATTACAAGTGAGAACGAGATGTATAGATCTCTCTCTCTCTAGGACTGGATTGTAATGCTTAAACGAAGTTGGTAGTAGGTTTATTTTATAATTACCAGTATAAAAACTTATGATTGTAGTTTCTAACCTTAAAGATTTTTGGACAATTATGATTTTCGATAGTCTGTGAGACAAAATAAAAATTATAAATAAAAGCGTGGTCCTGTAGGACTGATGTCCACTTTCCCCTGCCTCTTTCAAAAAAACGCCCATTGGTAAAAATCGTTCACTTACAAACTGCATTTTGAAACAAAAAAAATTTCTTTTGATTTTGATCGAGATATGATATTTTTCAGATTTATTCTCTCTTCTGTAATGTAACTGGTAGTTTAGGTTATTAGATATATAGTTTCAATTGGGATTAGTTTCATGTTTTATCCTTTATCTGCCCTTTAAACACTGGTTTGGTACAAAATCACTAGCTGAATTTGTTTGATTTTTGATAAGATTTATTATCTTTGGTAACTCTTATACCATTTTTTTCTGTATTATTGTTGTTATTATTTGGAACTAAGTGTTATCGATCATATGAGCAGGACATTGAATTCTCAGGTGGAACCAAGCTCTTATAATGATTACAAGAAAGATCTGTTTATAGAATTAAAGCTTTCATTTAGGTTTACTTAAATGCTCAGCACTAAGATTTTTTGCCAGGCATGCCCTGTTAGGAAAGTAACAAATTACGGTGTAAATAATAATAATAATAATAATAATAATAATAATAATAATAATAATAATAATAATAATAATAATAATAATAATAATTTATTGCAAATCATAAGGTACATCTCAAGTAAACAGAATATCAAATTACCCCTGATATAGTGTTCTACATAGGGTATACATAGTGCCACTTCTATAAGATCTCTACGAGAGATGAAGATGAAAGAAGCGTTCCATATGATAGAGGTTGAACTAGAAGTGCGGATCCGTAAGAGCGACGGGTGTGGCCCTCATATGGGTAGAGATAAAGTTTCAGTTATAATTTTCATAAGGTATCACGTCCGGAGCATTCATTTATTGCAAATATTAAATGTATTCAGTGAATATGGATTACCTAGGATTCGACAACTTTGTATTTCTTTCTTTAGTTTTGTGTGTATTTAGTAGTTAATTACTGTTTATTACTTAGGAATTTGGGCTTGGTCATCGATAATTCATTTCGATAGGTCATCGAAATTTAATAAATAAAGGGTCGTGACGAATCATATTAGGTAGCAGAATAATAATGACAAATATCTGGGTCTCTGTTTAGCGAAGCTCACTGAATGGACATTTGGCAGTCGGTGGTATTAATAACTTTTTTCAGACGTTCCTCTTCGTCTTCATAAAATGAAGGTCTTTTATATGACCTAGGTCACCCATTAGTATTTCGTAGGAATAAATGTATTCTGTATATGTTTAATGCAAACATAATAATTTTCTATAAAGAGGATCGTAAAGTGTATTTATAAATCAAAATCTTTAGAAGGCCTACAGAGCAAGCAATATCATCACGTTCGCTCTAAAATCTAATTCGTTCTTTGAGCGTTGTGATAAAAAAAAGTAAAAAATACACCGAATTTTCTTCGGTGCAATCGCGTTTTCTGTACAGCGTATAATGCTGTACGAAACTCAGCTACGCCCAGTTGCTCCCCGATGCGGTCGAGTGAAGTTTCGCCGGCGACGCCTCCGGAAAGCGCTGCTAACTCTAACCTTAAATCAAATAAAAACTACTGACGATTGGAGGGTGGATGATCAACATACCAATTTGCAGCCCTTTAGCCTCAGTAGTTTTTAAGAACTGAGAGCGGACAAAAAAACTAAAAAGTATAAAATAGAAAAT
>NC_089752.1:40548861-40561361 GCF_040412425.1 Macrobrachium rosenbergii | reverse complement strand
TTTTGAGGAAAAGTGAAACTTCAGAGGGAAAGTGGACATCAGTCCTACCTGTTGCCACGTGTTTTATTTATAATTTTTATTTTGTTTCACTCATGACCGAAAGGTAACAACTGATCGTGCATGTACGAGAACATGAGAGAGAGAGAGAGAGAGAGAGAGAGAGAGAGAGAGAGAGAGAGAGAGAGAGAGAGAGAGAGAGAGAGAGAGAAGGGGAAAACAGGATTTATATAACTAGTAATTCACCTTACATTTCACCAGTTTTCAACGTTAGGTTTTATATATCTTCACCTAGAGCAGAGGAAGGGGTTGGAAAAATGGATCAAAGAAGCAGATGAGTATAAGCTGAGGCAAATAAGGCCAGTAGACTTAATAGCTGTTTAAAAATCTTGCCCCGAAAAAATGCATTTTTGGAAGGTTTTCATTTTCACGACGCACCTGGCTCCCTTTCTGAAAATTCTGTGCTCCAGATATTAGGCATCTTTTGAAAAGTGTTGTTGCGCATCATTTTTCCGATTGTCATTATTTAGATGATTCCTCAAAACCTTTTATGTTAGAAAAACTTAGTAAGTTAAATTTTACGTACTTTGCTGTCGGTAAGCATGTATCCTTTTTGTACGTTTATTGGTAAAGGCAAAGACTAGGCTATAAATTTTTATGCAGCAAGAAGAAAAAATAAAGAATGGAAATTTCTTGTACTCTCCAATAACAAGAGATTATTCATGATATTGAAATAATAGTAGATTAGATTTGAATGTTTATAAATACGCATAGGGTATCAGTTTGTTTAATGTGCATATATTTTTGGGGCTCACGTAGGTGTTGATGTCTTTTCCTTCTATAAGATTTCCGAACCGAATTTCGCAAAAGATGTAGCGTAGGTTTTCTCAAGACTGTTTCCGGACAAAACTGGAAAGGGGATTTTCTCCACGACTGAAATTCAGGTTTTAAAGAACGGGATTTTCGCAGAGGAAATCTATTGAACCTCCCGCGAGATGTTTCTCTCATTGATGTTTGTTCTTTTAACTTTCGGTATTTTCCAATTTTGGTATCTCTTTTCATTTTTTTTTTTTTTAATCTGTCAATAAATTAATCATTCGTAACTTTCTCTCCACATAATTTGCAACTCTCCCACATAATTCTTCTTGGTCTTTTTCATGCACTGTGTATCTAAAATATTTAATTAACATTTCAAATCAAGTGACTTTGACATCTCCTTATTGATGGCTGTAAATTTCCGTGGGGGGAAATTGGAGTATTTTTGTTAGAAATAGATAAAAATAATTAATATAAAGATCATGTGAAGTAAACAAAAGAAAAGAATTTAGCTTTCCGGACTACCATAATGTCAAGTAATTAGTCGTCCAGAGGAAATAATAGAACTTCCGAAAGGCTCCGCGAAGTTTGAAAGAATTGTTGAGAAACTCGTTAAAAGCTTTTGTCGAATAAGAAATTCGTGGTTTTAGAGAAACAAAGTCGAAATTGTCCGAAGAAATAGGAGGAAGGAAAGGAAGACTTTTGTGCTCCT
The DNA here is from genome assembly GCF_040412425.1 of Macrobrachium rosenbergii. Taxonomy (NCBI): domain Eukaryota; kingdom Metazoa; phylum Arthropoda; class Malacostraca; order Decapoda; family Palaemonidae; genus Macrobrachium; species Macrobrachium rosenbergii. The sequence goes on along the minus strand of NC_089752.1, from coordinate 40,559,836 downwards.
TTGAACTCAGTTCCAACCTCCAACCTCCAACTGCCTTCTGTGGATGCTCATATGCATTGTATGAATAATTACTCTTAGAATGACATTTTCAAATGTTTCTTAACTCCTCATCTTCGTATCGATCTCTTAATTTTTATTGGATATTCTCTAATTTTTTCCTTTTTATGTGAATTTGCATCTTGCTATGGCAATATTGCCCGTTTTGGCTATTTTTCCCTTCTCGGAGGTTAATGAAATTAGTCTGGTGCTTTTTTTTTTATTCATATATTTATTTATTTCTTGGGGAGGCTGGTTGAATGTTTTTGGGTCCGCGGAAAATCCACACCAGCTGCTGCTGCTGCACTGGCCTTCAGAATTCCCTCTTATTACATACTGGAGGAGCAACAAAAGGCTCTTCAGAGAAGGCAATCTCTCTCTCTCTCTCTCTCTCTCTCTCTCTCTCTCTCTCTCTCTCTCTCTGTCAGTTTTTTCTACTTGCTTTCTTTTTTCATTTTCATATAGATTTTGTTCCTCAAAATCTTAAGATGGGAAACTTGGAAATATGGTTTGATGACTTACGGTAGGCAGTTTAAACTTTCAGAAGGTCAAAGAGCACACCCCTTTCTTTCTTCTAAACAGCATTTTTTGGATTCCTCCTGTTTTTTTTCTTTTATTCAATGAATGCATCTGTAAAACACCAGTAATGAAGGAAAAAAATTTTAAATTTTAAATATCATATCTAGTCAAGCCACCAGTTCTGACGAGCAAGCGTTGACAGAGCCAATGACATTGCAATCCTATTTATTATTGGAAGATTATCTCGGAACGCTTAATCGTATGCGCGAAATTAACGGGATTTTTCTCCCCTGTGATTTCTTTTGCTCAAAATAACTTTTAAACTGAAAATAAAAAGCCTGAAGTTTTTATTATGAATCTCGTGCGAGGGTTATGATCAGTTATTCATGGGTTTCGAAAGGTTTTGAAATCGTCTAGGCTATGACAAAGCTATTTCCCTGAGTTTTTTTTTTTTTTAAGCACGGTTGAAGTTTCTGGTATATCATTCATGAAGAATAGACCTGTCTTTGTCGTTTGAACAAGAGGATGGTTTCAACATTTTTCTGATATTTTCGCATTTATGGGTCTTGAGCATTTCTTGACATCTTTGTTTATTTTCCTTATACTGTCTTTTTTTAGGATTATTATCGTCTTCCCTCTTTTAGGTTCCATAGAACCTGACAGAAATTCATGACAATTATCGTTTCTCTCTCTCTCTCTCTCTCTCTCTCTCTCTCTCTCTCTCTCTCTCTCTCTCTCCAAACACGCACACGCACGGCTACAAAAGCTGTAGATTCGTGATACAGCCGTTTCGTTACTCGAGACAGGATGATAAAAAAGGTAGAATGATATTGGGGAAGTTGTCTGTTTGATAGTTTATTTAATTTTTCGGCAATCTTTTTTTTTTTTTTTTTGTTTCCTAGTTTTCCCATTTCATTATCAATATTATTTCAGTTGAAATATTGCTACTGTTTCTTTCCTTAATTTAAAGTACTGTCATACGTTAACTGGAATTGTGGTCCAGTCTATACTTTTACCAAAGCTCTCCTCCTCGTCATCCTTATGGGCATGCTGACTAAGTGAGATGGTAATTTAGAATTTGGTATTCAGAAATAACCATCATTGTTTCCTTTGTCCCTTTCATTCCAGTGAGAGCCTCGCCTTTTTGGGGGGTGATGACGTCAGTGGACCTAAGGGTGTTTGCAGCGTCCGTTTGGCCCCAAGCTGCACCCATTTTTTTTCATTATTCTTTACTTTCATTCTCGCCTTTTTCTCAGTCTTGCTGGGTTTTCTCCCAGTTTCACTTTTAGACCCTTGTACTTCATCTCAATCATTTTCTTGGTCTTTATCTTGCTATCCAACCACTTCCTTTCCTTGTCTTTTTAGCCTAAATTCCGGATACCTTAGGAATTTTTTACTCGATGATTTGCCTCGGAAAGACTTCATTTCAGTTTCTTGGCATTGGAACTCCCCAGTTTAACTTTTAATTATATCAGTTTCTTGTCAGCTGTAGTTACCGTCAGCGACGAAACAGGAAGCTTATGTTGTCCATCTGTGTGTGTTTGATTGAGTGTGCATCAGTAGTATGTATCATTAATGGTTAAATTGAAACATTCACTAGGTGACCTTATCATGTTCTTATCAACATTAGGGAGTATACGGTTTTAAGGTCACGATCAGAAACTGTGGGTGGTTTAAATGTTTTATTGCCAGTTATATATGGGCTATCTCGTTTTCATACCCAGATTTTATTATCTTAATACCCCAGTAATTTATCAGATTTTATCTCATAAGGTCAAATGTTAAGGTTACAGATTTTTTGGCAGTTTCAATGTTTCATATCAGGTTATACATATTGTGGCATTCTTTTCATTTTTATACAGTAATTCTCAAATTAATTATGTTTACCCAGTTTAATCTTAGAAAGTCAGAGGTCAGGGCCTGAAAGAAAATTACAGTACCTGATATAGTACTGCTCTGTTGATGAGGAAAATATTTCATTTATTCACCGCTAATTGCCTTTGTGCCCTCTGCTAAGTGCTCTTGTCGCGCAATTCATATTTTAGATAATTTTAGGAGGAAAATGTATGCTAACTCTTACTTCATTCTTGCATACATTATGATGAAGTGGTATATCAAGAATTTTATATTGATTCTAAGTTTAGAAGCAAAACCTTCTTTATTGTATTAACATCATCTTGTGACCGAATGGGATGCAAATTTAGTAGACTTGTTCCCTGAACAAAACTAAATGCCCCTATGCAGTAGGAGTGATTGTCCTGACGAAAGAAAGTGGTTTTTGAGGGGAGATCAGTAGATATACGGTATTTCATGGATATTATTTGAATATATACATAATTATTTTATTTCCATGAGCAAGGAGGCTTGCCCTCTTTCCCCATTGTTGGTTTATTTGGATGTTTGTTTGTTTCTTTCTGGAGTTCATTCCTTTTCGTCAACGTTTTGTTTATCTCTCCTCATGGCTGAGAGCTGCATTGCCCTTGACTGCAGTGATGTGTTTGTCTTGGTCCCCGCGGAGGAAGTCTTCAGCGTCCCTTTTCCTGAGCGATGTTATTTGTTTGCTCCTTCCACTGGGAAAGGCTCTTTTTAGCTTTCGAAATTTATTCGTTTTGGAAATCCTTTATTATTTTATCATCTATGTATTTTTTGTTTTTTGCAATTTAGTTCTTCGATTTAATGTAGTCTCTTGTTCTTTTTTAATGTTTTAGTACTTTGTAATAATTTGGGAGAAATATATTTTTAGCCTCTCAGTTATATAATTATTTTTTTATGTTTTATGAAATCATCTCCTAAGGCAGAGCACTCTGTTTAGTTATTTGCCTTCTTTTTTTTACGCAAGGAAAACTTGAGCAAGTTGGCTTTTTATATGCTTAATGACAATGTACTGTGCGTACGTACCATAGTAGTAGCATTAAAGTAGTTTAACCAGATCAGTAAGATGATTTTCAGCTTTCATAGGGCTGGCCCGAAGGATTAGAATAAAATACCAGGTCTAGGCCTTAGGCCAAGCACTGGGACCCAATAGGTCATTCAGTACGATGATGAGCGAATTAAAATGAAATTAAAAACTGCACATATATGGGCACATGTTCTCACACTGCAACACATACACCCAATAAATACACTTACTCATGCTTCACTAAAAAGGTTTATTAAAATTCATAGTAAGTTAAGTAATACAGAAAATTAAATTCGACAAATGCTATAAGGGTTTTCGTGCTTTTCTTATTTACTTACTTTTTTATATTTTATTAATTAAGCCACAGTTCCTCATGAACAACAAAATCAGAACAGCTGAAAATGTAAAAGATTCTGACAAAATTACTTTCATTGATTTATTTCCAAAAGTTGACAGTGGTTGTTGGTCATACTTTGGACACACATAACACATGTCTGACCGTAATTATCGCCTTGCACTCTGAGCACGAGGGAGCCGGGCCACGTGGGCTGCTCATTAAGTGTCCATGTGTCAGACGAGTATGGCCTATTCTGAGACGTGTTAAAATTACTTTTGCATGTCTCTCTCTCTGATATGATGAACTCCATTTTTTAACATTAAGTTTTATTTGTTTTAATTTATTATTTTCAGGTTCTTCATTCCATATATATTGCCATTTATTTATGATACCCCCCTTTATGTGTGTTACATAATCAGTAACAAAGATATTCACATTTGATCTTGTCATGTGGGTTGTTTCTTTGGCTGCTGTATCTGCCTCTTCATTTCCTTTGATTCCGACATGGGCAGGGATACAACATATTTCTACATTTTTCCCATTATTATATAACTTTTGGAGAAATAATTTAATTTGTTATACAATATTATTTTTTGATTTGTAACTCTGAATAGCTTTTATAGCACTTCTCAAGTCACTAAAAATCACAAAATTATTGTATGATGTTTCTTTAATTATTTTTATAGCAGATGGAATTGCACACATTTCTGCTGTGAATAGTAAAGCATTATAGGAAAAGAACTGATTCATTGCAGAAATATCCAAATCAAAAATGATATTGTGAGTAACTTTTGATAAAATTTCAGGTGTGTACAAATTCTCAATTGTTAGGTGACTTTATTAATTATATTTTTCTGGCGACTCAAACAAAGTTCTAATTGGGAAAGGAGGTGGATGATTGTTGATAAACACATCTCTTAATCCAAATAATTTTTGGTTGGAGAATCATTTGTCATTCTCAGAGCACTCCTCATTTTAGTCTCAAAAAGACAGTAGTTCACCACATTCAACTTGTAAAGATGAGTGATGATTTTTGTATTCTAAGGCCTTTCAAATCTAACATTTTTTGTCTGATGCCGAGGTCTTCCATAATCAATGATAGACAGCACTGTTGCTTTATACATTAAAGTAAGGGTATGCATTATCGACTCCAAAGTAGTGTTGATAGTTTTTTTAATTGGGTTTAAGCTCTTTTTCATTTTGAAAATGTGGGCTTTGTTTTACTAATCCCAAGAATTTTGCTGTATGGCCAGTTGGTATGGAATGATTTCTGATTTATAAATCCATTTCTTCTTTTTTCCACTTTTTATTTTTATAAAAAACTTGAGTAAAGAAATTGTTCATCTGTTTTTATTATAGTGTTATTAATGATTCGCTCTGCATTGAGACTGAATAATATATGGGGATTTTTTCCAGTAGATTATTACTGATATCATTTATTGCTAAAGTAAACAGGGATAGGAATGAATTATGGAAATGTACTTGACAATACATCATCAATTCTCACAGTGCGATTTGTCATAAGTAAACCTAGGTAAATGTCCACGGATGCTGTTTTTACGTAATGTTTTTTATTGCAATCTCCATGTAGCATCATATGCCTTTTTGTCAAAAAGACAGCTATAGTAATTTGTTTTCGTTTAAACCATGTGGTTTCAAAACAAATATTGTGACCCAAATCCAGGAGTCAAAATCTTGTTTTTTATTGCCATGTTTCAACTATTTTCTCTAGTAATTTGCATAAACTTGTTAAAGAAATTGTTCTGTAATTGTTTATATTAAATTTTTCAGGTTTGGGGATATAATGATAGCTTATCTATTCATCAGGAAATAAGTTTGTTTGGCTATGAAAATTTACTTTGTTATTACCATTTCAAAACAAATGTTGTTTTTATTGCTGTTCAACAGAGCAAATTCCAACTCTTCCATATTAAATATTTTATTATAATATATATCTTCTATTGTTTCAAAATTTATTGTTATTAATTCTATACTATTTTTCATTGTCACTACTTACTTTTTCGCAAAATTTTCTCGTATTACATTACTTATTTCTTTTGGATCAAGTATTCTTTTCCCCGATCTTTTAGTATGGCATGTCTAGGTGGTTTAACATAGGTACCATTTATTTTCCTGAATTTTTCCAATATTTTTTTGTATGGGAGTATTATTAGAGAGATCTGATACACATTTCCTCCATGAAATGATTCTTCCTTGAATTACTTCTCTTTTAAAATTTGCAGATATTTTGTTATATAGAGGTTTTAATGTATCAATTTCTAATAATAATATAGTCAGGTTTTATAAATTTTCTTCTAATATCAGTAATGTTTTATTTATTTTATTTACTGAACTTTCTATTCAAATTATCTAATCGTCTTCCAATCTGGTGTTTTATTTTTATTAATTCTGTTAGTTTTTCAGACCACCATGGGAATCTGTGTTTTGTTGGATGAGATTTTGATTTTGGTATTGCTTTATCAGCTAGTATTTTTAATGAAATCAGCAAGAAATGTATTAGTTTCATTAAAGTCTTTTAGATATTCAAATGGTGGGATATTCCTGGTGTGGAATTCATATTGCTCCCAATCTAAATCTTTATAAATGTTATATTGACGGACATGCTGGGTGGGATTATTTTGTAATAATGAAATTAATATTGGGAAATGATCACTTGTACGCAAGTCATCTGCTGTATTCCAATCCAATCTGTTTACTATGCTTGTTGTACATAGAGTTAAGTCGATTGAGGAAAATGTTCCATGTGTTTTAGAAAAATATGTGCTGATTTCATTATCATTTATACAGCACGCATCATATGAATCTATGAATTCTTCTATTTTACTGCCTTCTCTATTTGAGTCTGTACAGTTACAGTCCCACATCTGGTTGTGAACATTAAAATCACCTGCAATTAATGTAGGTTCCTTAGAGCCTCGATGGCCAAGTCGGTTAGAGCAGCAGCTTCGGACTTCATAGAGGTCTGTGGCACGGGTTCAAATCCGCAGCCGACCGGTCAGAGAGGCAAACACTTTGCTATCCGTGTAGACACCCCGGGATTATGTATGTAATCAACAGATAGGTTTGCTTAAAAGCAAATGGGTGTTACAGACTAATAAAGACTAAAAAACAAACAAAGCCAGCTCTCCTAGGGGCCAACATTTTCTTCTAGCAACGGGAAAAACGAGAAATGAATTTAACAAACACCTCCAACATCTCTAAAAACTGTCTACCTAACCGTGCAACAACTTCTCGCTGCTGGGAGAAAGGGCGCTGGTGACTGATACAATACACGTACATACACTACTGGGGTCTAAGCGATGACAGGCAGGGTAGCCAATCGAGACTACGGTCTACCCCAAAGCCAAATCAAAGTCCTTCAAAAGAAGGCAACGTGCTTACCCCATACAAATGGGAAAAAAGCACGTTAAAAGAAGAAGAAATTAATGTAGGTTCTTTGGCATTATTAAGTAATTCTTTAAGTTTGTCAGTGTCGTAATTTTTATTAGGTTGGTTGTATAAATTATAAATTACATGATTATCGTTTTTTATTCGAATTTTAATACCTGATATTTGCAAGTCAGCGATGTTTACAGGTACATTGTCATAAACTACTTTTTATTTACATATTTACCTAAATTTCCTTCTTCCTCTCGTGATGTTGATGCTAAAGGTATATTTATCTTTTGTTGACACAGTTTTGTTGACATGTTGTAAACATAATATCATTGGTTCACATTCTTTTAGTAAACTGTTGTACTTCTCCTAGGTGTAATCTGGTCTGTAGACCATTTACGTTCCATTGTATAATATGGCTATTGAAAATATTTTGTTATAGTGGTCGAGTTTTACTCTCTTTTTTTGTATTATCAACTTGGTTTTTTCTAATAATTTACTTACGACATTCATTTGTTTATCTTTATAATTTATTCAGTGCTCAATGCGCATGCAACCTTTTTCATGGGTGCTTAAATCAGTGGTCTCTTTTTTTATATATTTCATAAAATTTCTTATAATGTTTGTCAAACTATCTTTTGTTATGTTTTTGTTATTATTGCAAAATGCAGTGGAACAGTCATTACATCCACATGTGTTATCATGTATATTTCTTTCTTTATTCGTTCTTGTTGTACCAATTGTTGGTGATGGAGCAATCTCTTCTCCCTTGACATAGTCATTGTTATCTATGGTACAGTTGTCTTCCACTTCTTCGCTGTTTTGGAGATCTGTATCCATAGATTTTACTGTTATTTTAGGAGATAAAGGTATATTCTGAACTTGTTTTCGTTTTTGTTCTTTCTTCATATCTTTTGTCTTTGGTTTGACCGATGTTTCTCTAATAATTGTTGGTTTCTTTGTTTTGGGTGGTGTTCTTTCCAAATGCCTTTTTTTATCTTTATTTTCCAGTCTATCACGACCCTCCTCTGTTACTTCCGTAGTAGAGTCCATATCATTTGTATCTGTTTCTTTATTCTTTACCATTTTACTTTTCTCCCATGAGCTTTAATTTCTTCTTGTGATTTACTTTTCTGTGCTCCATTACTTCGATTTGTATGCATTTTTGTTTCATTATTGGTTCCTGTTATTGAAGAATAAGTATGTTTCTTAGATGGATCTTGAATTCCTCTCACTTTTAATTCCATCTTAGCCTCTTTTATAGACATCCCTGTTCTTTCTTGTAACATTTTTAATTCTGTATTATAGTACATACATTCTTTGGACCTTCCACGATGATCTTGTCCACAGTTTACACATTTTGGCTCACTACATTTCCATTGTGTGGCATGTTCGTCAGATCCACAATAAGCACAAATAAGCTCATTTCGACAATTTTTCTTCGTGTGTCCATATTTACTACAATTTTGACATTGTAGTGGCTCTGGAACATAAGGTCTCAGTTCTCTATTTTGGCCCAAAATTTTTATTTTTTGAGGTAGATCTTGACCCTCAAATTTTAATTTTTGCAATTCTTAATGCTTTATTATTTTGTTTACTTGGTATTATACATTCCTCACAATCTTAGACCTTTCGTATATCTCATTTTAAGAGTCTTATCACCTGGTTCGTCATTATTTTCAGGAAGTACAATAGTACTCTGAATGCTGTTCGTAGTGTCATGCTTCTTTACTTTTGCATTCACATTGTCGATACTTTTTATGGATAAATAGTCTTCAGACTGGTATAGAAGCCACGTCTTTATTTTTATTTGTCTGAGCGACATCTCTGTCGTTGAGTGTCTTTTTAAATCGCTGATCTCTACTGCTAAGGAGAGATATTCACGTCTTGCTAAGAACCTTGAGTTGAAAACTCAGGATATGGTTGACAGGAGCAATTCAAAGCCAGACAGAGTTAAAGTTGCTGTGGGGGATAGGGTTTTTGTGAAAATAAATGTTAGGAATCAGTTGAATTATAAACTAGGTCCTAATTTTGAGGGTCCTTTTTGAGTTGTAGATGTAAAGAAGGGGAATAGATTTGTGGTTCAGGATGAAAATACGGGAGTGTCTTGGTTGACACATATATCTAAAAAGACAGGTTGATTGGAATCGGTAGGTTAATTCCTGCGATGTACTGTTGTTTCTGATCATTTTCCCCCTCTCTCTTTTGTTTTTTTAATAGGTTTTAAAGGTGTGTGATTTGTATTTTTTTTTAACTGAGGAGGAAGTCTGTCAGTAGAGTTATACAAATCTTTAATAGTACAAGTTCAGTTTTTCTTTTTTTTTTTTTCTTGTCTGTGTAAGTGCAGTGGTTTGGAGTGTGTTGCATTAGGCGCAAAATACTTCAGAGTTTTATAGATACTTGGGTTTCTCTTTTTTGTTTACTGGTTTTTTTTCTTGTTTCGGGATTTGGTAACTTATAGGTTTCTTTCCTTTGTTTTTTTTTAGATGCTGAAGTTTCTTCTGCTCATGACTTTAGGGGTCGTGGCATGGGCTAATTCCGTAGTGAGGTTAGGCCCAGGTGTTATTATAAAAGAAGACTATGATGCATGGTTGTCGTCTGACTCGGTAACTTTGAGTATAGAGTTTGAGGATATAGGTTCGGCAAGGAATGAGCTTGAAGCATCCCAGAATAAAGTTCAGTCGCTTAGGAATTCATTGGGTGAGATGAATACCAGACGGAATCTGTCTGATCCATTGCGGGGTTGGTTAACCGAACTTAATGCTACAGCTGTTAGGGTCCAGGATAAGATTAAGAAGACTTTAATATGGCTTCCAAATTTAGGTTCTTCAACTTCTCAGGTTTCTTCTAGAAGGAGTACAAGGACTGCACTAGGAATGCTTGCTAGTATGTCAATTGCTAATTTGGTGAAAATTGACCAGGAATCGGCAGAATTAACTAGCCAAGGTAAAACTTTGATGACTTTACGAGATAGTAATGAGAAATTACAAGAGGGTTTTGAGACATTAAGGACTTCTTTAAATGGGTTATTGGTCACAGTTAATAGGATGGTGGGAGACTTAGATGTTACGATAGTTTTGTCTTCTTGTCAAACTACCTTGTTGAATATTGAGAAAGAAGTGAAATGTGTATTATCGAAAATTCAAATACAGGTTAAGGCAGTGGTTGCTGCTTGTAAGGGGCGAATTTTTGGAGACATTTTACCTCTCGGGTCTTTAGAATTGACTTTACTGAATGCAGCATATCTGTATGGTTCACAGGTAATTTTACTATGGAGAATTTATATCACTATTATGGGATTTTGAAGGTACATGTGTCTGATAGGGGGTTGCTTGTGGAATTTCCAGTTAGTAACTTGAAATTGTTTCATAGTTATATCATACGACCTTTCCCTAGTGGTTTTAATGGTTTGGTAATAGTATGGGATAGTGAGAAGACTATGTACCTTTTGGGAGACCAGTTTCAATCCTCGGCTGTTAACTATAAGTCAGGGTGTGTTTTAGTTCATGATAGATATATTTGTGACAGAAATATCTTTACATTCATAAACGTTGATTGGTTAGGATGTGAGAAGATGTTAGTACATAACCAGACTCATTCTGACTGTGACTTTCTAACGTTCCAACATGGGTACAAGGTGGCCTCTACAAAGACTTTCAATAAGATGTTCTTCAAAAACTGTCAGATGTCCATTCAGTGCCATAATTCATTGGATACGTTCCTTCTGCGAGGATCCCGCCTCTTCGATGCGGCATGTAGGCTGGTTGCACAGAAGTTTCGAGTCCTGG
>NC_089752.1:40408861-40543861 GCF_040412425.1 Macrobrachium rosenbergii | reverse complement strand
CTGCTTCCTTCAAATTTTTTCTGGCTCATTTTTTTCATTCTCTCTTTGTCTCTAGTAGCTGAAGTGGTAGCCCGTCTAGCTGGCAGCTGGAAGACCAGCTTTTGAAACCCAAGTCTGATGAGGAGGGAATTATATGAATGCCTTCTCCAGTAAACTTCTGGAGAGAGGAAAAGAGTACATGAGAGGAAGCGAGGGAGAGCGAGAAAAAACAAGAAAACAATGCGCCGAAGTTGCTTCGGCCCAATTTAGTTTTCTGTACAGCCGCTACAGCGTGCAATGAAGGCCACCAAAAACAGACCTATCTCTCAGTGGTCATGGTATAATGCTGTATGAGCCTCGGCCCATGAAACTTTAACCACGGCCCATTGGTGGCCTATCCTATATCGTTGCCAGAAGCACGATTATGGCTAAGTTTAACCTTAAATAAAATAAAAACTACTGAGGCCAGAGTGCTATAATTTGGTATGTTTGATGATTGGAGGGTGGATGATCAACATATCCATTTGCAGCCCTCTAGCCTCAGTATATTTTTAAGATCTGGGGGCGGACAGAAAAAGTGCGGACAGAATAAAGTGCGGACGGACAGACAAAGCAGGCACAATAGTTTTCTTTTACAGAAAACTGAAACATCAGCATCCACACAGACATCAGTGTAAGCACCTCGTCAGAGTGTATACCACCTAACCCCACCTAGTTCAGTCATTCATAAGATGTTCTTTATCCCTTATTTCTCAAACACGTATGTATATATATATATATATATATATATATATATATATATATATATATATATATATATATATATATATAGTATATATATACTGTATATATATATATATATATATATATATATATATATATAAAATATGATCTTTCTTATCTTCTTATTCTTCGTCTTAGTTTCAATATGGAGCGTGCAATTTCCTCCTTCCTTTCTCTTCCTGGCCTGGAGTTATCTCTCTCATTCATATATTAAGCTGCGCCTCTCTCTCTCTCTCTCTCTCTCTCTCTCTCTCTCTCTCTCTCTCTCTCTCTCTCTCTCTCTCTCTCATATTAGCTTAAGGTACGAATTCTTTTATAGTCTTAAAATGATGCGTGCTATATTAAACCCAAGTGGAAAACACTTAAAAACTAGTTTCTATTTGACAGAGAAAGGTCGGTGCGCAGCGTTGAGGGCTGTCTGGAATGGTATAAAAATAATAATACTTACAGTGTATCTCTAGCCCAAGTAATTCCAAAGGAAATGGGGCTGCAGATTTATTTCTCTCTCATTTTCATCTAAAATTTGGCCTTCGGGATTTTTTTAAGTGTACATGAGGGATTTTACTCATTTCAGAAGGGGATGGACTGAAGGGGAGAATTAATAAAAAAATATGTCCAAAAGAATAACTTTTTTTTTTCAGGGACCTTACCGAATTTGTCAAAGTTTTCCATGAAATGTACCGAGAACTATTTCCTTTTTCATGTGAAGGCGTTAAAGATATTTTCTTGTATGTATGCGTTTTTTTTTTTTTTACTGAGAATGAATAGTAAAATTTATCGGAGAATAGTCAAATTTATTGGAAAAAATGCTCTGTACCTTTTCTGATTGGGAAGCTTGACACATCAGGGAAAGAAGAAAGACTGCAAATCTGTAAAGTTTGGAGTAACTGATCTTTCAGTGAAAATCTTGTTTACAAAAATTGTGCCGTTTAATCTCAGACTATCGCTGACGTTATCGGAACATCTTGATTTGAAAATTAATTCATTTTTTTATGCATAAAGGTAATAAAATTTAATGTGCTGTTAACTATGAGATGCGTTAAAATTTCATGAATATTTACGAGTGTGTGTGTTTAATTCGACAGTGCTGAAACTGTAAAATGTTTTGGGTGGAAAATAACAACTATTTTTCTTTTTTGTTGCTGGCTTAGTATGAGTGTGAAGTCTTAAATTGGTCAATGGAGAATTAACAGTTTCAAAGAAAGTTAGTCTACAGCACATTTGCTGTGAATACCTTTTCTTTGTAAGGAAGGCTCCAAGTTAGTGTTGAATAAAAGTACATTTCTGTCAGAAAAAAAATTTAGAAAATTAGAAAAGGGGTGTTTTCCAAGATATAGCATTCCCTTTATGACTTTCTTCAAATATGTTTGTTTTTCATCCGTAAAAAGATTGTTTATACTTCCTCTAACATGGCACATAAAGTTCTCCCCATTTACGCAACAGGATTAAAGTTAATATTTGTATTCGCAGTACGCTGGTGTATGCTATTATATATTTATATGTGCTATAACTGGTGGGACAAATCTTCAATGATCGCTTGAAGACTTAGAGGACGCCTTATCTTCCACCTCAAGTTCCTTAAGTTCCCCGATTTAAGGATGTCAGGAGGCGGTTTCGAATAGTGGATCTTCGGTCTTCTTGAATGACTTTTCTCTTTTCGTCTCAACTATCCTTTAATCCTTAAATAGTAATTTTCAGTTAATTATGTGTTTTTCTCCCTTTCTTTCAAATATTAATATATATACAAATATATATTATATATATATATATATATATATATATATATATATATATATATATAATATATATATATATATATATATATAATATATATATATATATATATATATATATATATATATATATATATATATATATATATATATATATATATATATGTATATGTATATATATATATATATATATATATATATATATATATATATATATATATATATATATATATATACATATACATATACATATATATATATATATATATATATATATATATATATATATATATATATATATATATATATATATATATATATATATATATATATATATATATATGTATATATATACTGTATATACATACACACACACCCACATAGACGCAAACACGCACATCCACACCCACCCGCACACGCACACAAACACACACACACACACACATATATATATATATACAGTATATATACATATTGTATATACCAAAGCTAGGCTATATAGGATGTACACGAAACTTGTATAGAAGCATCTCTTATGCTTCCTTTTTATTCAGGTAAGTGTTCTAAAGTTATCATTCTTGATTAATAGAATTTTTTATTAGCGGCTTATATTCTTCTGAACTCTTTTGCATTTTCAGTATTGAAATCTTGCGCTTTGTATAATTAATGAAGCTCTTCATGCCACCCAGACCCCTCCAGTGGGAAATTCGTTCTCTTTTTCCCGTAGATTTAATCCCATTGAATTAGGATTGCTTTGTCTTTGAGGATGAAGCGGATGAGGATGATGAAGACGACGATGGAAGCCTGATAAACCCTTAGGCGAAGGTCGGAGCTGAGATGAACGAAGGGGAGACTTGATGAAGATTGTTTTTTAATGAGTCATGATGGAAATTGTGGTGGTGTCGGTGACAGGAAATAGAAAGGGCCATATTGTGGAGGTGATATGATTGTGAATATGTGATATTTTACCTTCTTGAGCTCTCACATGCATACTCCCTCCTGCTGCTTAGTTTCGTATGTAAGCATCGTTTCTTGACTGTCTAGTCCCATTCCGGTTTATTTCAAAAATGCGTTCTCTTCTAAGATCAATGTCTCTTGGTATTGTACCATATAAATTCTTTTTACTCTCAAGTTTTTCATTGGTGCTGTTACTTATGTCGGTATGGTGAACATGTAATTGAGGTCATCTTTGTCACTATTCACTATTTTTATGTAGTTTTATTTTGTTTTCTAGCTGTAATGACATTTGTTTTAGATTATATATGTAAATACACACACACACACACACACTATATATATATATATATATATATATATATATATATATATATATATATATATATATATATATATATATTATACAGTGATCAAGTACCTGGTTATTATATATATTAAATAAAAAAATTTATATATATATATAGATATGAAACCTCATAACAATAATATTGTGGACTGAACACTCAAAAGGTTATTACACAGTGATTAAATTAAAAATAAAAAAAATCAATCTAAGATATCAAGTTATGAGTGAGGTATTAACTATTAAGCAATAAATATACTAGAGGGGAAAGTGCATCACTCCATCAAATAACTACGATTGTTTCCCTGGTCCTAATTCACTTCAAAAAACACGAAGAGCAGAATATGTTTATCACTTACCTTGTGCATACATAAATAACCATATTCACTTGTGGTCAAAATGAAACACTGCTTTTAAAACTTTAAATACAAAAATTTATTTCTAAGTTCAAAAGTTATAAGTGGAGTCCACAATCTCAAAAAAATTTACTATTACCTGAAAACAACATAAGATTTCATTAATTCTTAAACAAGATTAATTCACAAAACATTATATGTATCAATAATTTACATTAACTAAGCAAAATACAAACTATTAAGATTTACTCCAAATTTGACAAAGAAATCTTATGAAGTGCTAACTAAATCAATGTTAAATCACCAACACAAAATCTTGGGTAACACTGTGAAATTATAAACACAAAAAACATGAAAGAAATGTAAAGACAAGAACATGTAAAAATGCACAAAAAGTTTATCAACAATAATTTCACTAAGGCAAAATCTGTTTAAAGATTATATCTACCCTTTTTAAAAAGATTACATTCACCTTTTAAAAGATCACATTCACCTTTTTACCATGGTAAAAAAATAAGTAAATACCACTTTACCTTATGTAAGTCTCTGCACACAATTACACAAACTCCTTTTTCCTCAGTAAAACCACTTGTACCTCAGGCCTGTTACGATATGGTCTCTCTTATATCAGATTCTACCAAGGGAGCATTAAATATTATTAACAGTTCACAAAACTTATATGTTTGGGAGTGATCACAATTTTACAATCTTCTCTATGAAGAGGAGATGAGAGAGAGTGAGAGAAGAGAGAAACCACCTTATTTCTACCAGGTCTTTATCTGAACTGACTTTATTTTACCAATATCTCCTATGAGGTTAAACCTGGGTTGCCAGTTAGGCATTTGTAGAAAGTGGTTACCCTAGAAGGAACAGGCATAAACTGAGTTTCTTCCCTGGGAAAAGAAAAGAAAAAGCAGATTGTTCTCCTGAAGAGGGAAAAAAGACAGGGAAATTATTCCCTGGCTCAGAGAATTATATAGGCCTGGCACTTATCTGAATGACTGACAACTTCCTGTTTAAACATTTGTCCAAACACACAGGCCTCTGAACTGGCCATGGATATCAATCCTATCAACCCATCTCCCTTTTAACTGATAACATAAGTGGCTTCTAGGATCTCGCTGCATACTCACATCCTGTCCACCTGAACAAACAAGCCTATAGGAAGACACATCTTATCTTATCACACAACCAACCAACCCTTTGTAAGACTTGACAAATAGCATCACCCAGAAACACTATTACAGTTATTACAGTCCATATATGACAAACACAAAATAAAAATATATAAGCATTGCACAAAAACACACATATTACAAAACCACCTAATCATATTTCACAACATATGATAAATATAGAAAACAGCATATAAAAAATACAGAAAACATATATATTTCTTTTATAGAATACACACATATAAGACATATCATTATAATAGATAGATATTTATAGATAGACAGAATGTTGGATATATATATATATATATATATATATATATATATATATATATATATATATATATATATATATATATAAATATATATATATATATATCCATCTATCTATCTGTCTAGCTATATCAATAAATATCTTTCTATACACACACATATATATTTACATATATAACGGAAAAGCAAATGACATTACAGCTAAAAACAAAATAAAAGTAAATAAAAATAGTGAATAGTGATAAAGATGACCTCAATTACATGTTCACCGTATGGACATATATAACACCACCCATGAAAAACTTGAGTGTAAAAAAAAATTATATAGAACAAGACCAAGAGGTTTTGGTTTTCAGAAGAGAAAGCCTTTTTTATAAAACCGGAATGGGATTAAACATTCAAGAAACGGTGCTTATGTGCGAAGCTAAGTATCAGGAGGATTAGGCTATGCGTGTGGGAGCTCAGGAAGATAAAATATCACATCTGAATCACAATAATATCACCTCCACAATATGGCCCGTTCTATTTCCTGTCACCGATGATATATATATATATATAATATATATATATATATATATATATATATATATATATATATATATGTATATATATATATATATATATATATATATATATATATATATATATATATATATATATATTTATATATTCAATAAATTTTAGGTTTAAGTTCTGGAGGGCAGTTGTTTATCAGTCATAGCTATCCTTATGGCTGTTGTGTGTATGTGATATATATATATATATATATATATATATATATATATATATATATATATATATATATATATATATATATATATATATATATATATATATATATATATATATATATATATATATATATATATGGCGCTAGGACCATTGCCACTGGGAACATTGCCAATGGGAACGTTGCCCATGTGGGAATATTGCCAATGGGAACATTGCCACTGGGAACATTGCCCATGTGGGAATATTGCCCATGTGGGAATATTGCCACTGGGACATTGCCCATGTGGAACATTGCCACTGGGTACATTACCCATTTTTTTTTTTTTACTAGTTAATGTTATTTACAGCCTATTTTTAGAAACTAGGGAACTTTTAAACTGCCATTAGATTGTTGAAAGATGTAAGCCAAACATCTACTTTAGTTTTATTTTGCGTAGGGTTTTATTTATTTTCAGGAACAAAAGATAAGAATTTTTTATTTTTTTAGAAAAAATCTCATTGAATCTATTATTTTATTAGGGAATCACACATTTTTTGAAAAAATCACAATTTTATTAAAAACAAAAAGAAATTAAAATCATACATTTTTTGACAAAAAAAAAAAAGAACTTAAGTTTAATTAGAATATGTGCATGTTATATGCAATGGACCTCAAGTATGCTAATTGATCATGACCATTTCTATAATTATCAACAATGTTCTTTATGCGTGCATTAATGTCGGCATATTGTTTATTTTTCGGAAAAGGAACACCACGTTCAAACTGAACACGCTTTGTAAAGGCTAAGCTTTCCCCCTGTTTCAATGCAATGATTAATTTCCAAAGAGTTGGGTGAGAATTAGTCACAGATGCGTTCAAAGCATTATGAAATGCTTCGACACTTGTTAGTCCTAGGTAGAGCTTGTTGAGTTCGAGTATACATTCAGAAAGTAATTGGGTACATAGGTTGATCTCTGCGTCGGTTGTTTCGTCTTCCTCTTAATACACCTATGTAAGTAGTTTCGAAATAAGAGATAAATTCCGATGGTATACGATCATCTTCTGATAACTCTTCAAAAACTTCAACGACTTCATCGGAAGGTACGAATGCAAGTGCTGAAAAATACCTCATCAAAAGAGAGAATGCATTATCGTTGTGATATTGGTGTTTAAATCCAAGTTCCACAACCTTACAGTATAATGACTTAGAAAAGTGAAATAAACAGCCATTTAAAATTGCATTAGGGTAAACGTATTTAAGCGCATTAATAGAAGCCCTCTCAAAGTCAACAGTAATATTTTGAGGCTGGTTGTTATCCAATAACTCTTTAATTTTTTCATAGCATGCTCTGTATGTTGTTTCGGTTTTGTTTGGTAAAAGAACAAATGCTCGAGGAATGCTAAAATTATCCCTTTGAACATGAATAGTTAGAAGCTGGTAATATATTCCTGGCGTCACTTTGAATGTTCCGTCAATTGCCCAGTTTGGGAATCGTTTTAGATCTTCCATACCGCTTGCTGTCATAAATATAAGCATCCGATTTTCATCATTCAAACCCGCATCGTATTACAGAAACTTCTCTCCAGAGTCGAGAACAGTAAATTCCTCTGGTATGGCGTATCCTGTACGTGACATTGGAACAGCTGGGAAATTGGCATTTTTTTGCCTCCATTTTCTGACATTTCTACTTATCGTACTCACAGAAGGTAGCTGCGAAAGTGTAGCTTCATCTAACGTTGCAGCCGCTTGCGATACCAATACACGACTTGATTGATGTGATGTTGCAGAATTCGTTTTTAAAGTAGTTTGAGCAATTTTAGCCTCGACTACATCCTTAGTCGCAGAGTGGTTGTGCTCACCAACATGCTTTATAATCTCACCATCTTCCGTGTGCAATCTTGCTTTGAAATTATTTCTCTTTCTTCGAGAACATTCCCAATAAATGATTTTCCCAGTCTTATTTGTGCTATGCTTATGATATATGTATTGGAGCTCATCTACGAGCATATTACTTCCACGTTCGCTATGTATCACACGTGCCATTATGGGTCTTAGGATGAACTAATTTCTGTTAAGCGATGGGAAGACTGGAAACACCAACGACTGATATTTTTCATATAAAAGTTCGATGTTTGGCTAAACTAGCTAATTATGTTTCGAGGAAAAACATAAAAATACAGTTAACTAGTAAACTAGCTAATAATCTTTTGAAAAAATAATGATAATGTAAATAGTAAACTACCTACTTACCTTAAAAAAAAGAAGGAGCGGGCAATGTACCCATTGGCAGTGTTCCCACATGGGCAGTGTTCCAAGTGGCAATATTCCCACATGGGCAATATTCCCATATGGGCAATGTTCCCAGTGGCAATGTTCCCATTGGCAATATTCCCACATGGGCAATCTTCCAGGTGGCAATGTTCCCAGTGGCAATGTTCAATGTATATATATATATATATATATATATATATATATATATATATATATATATATATATATATATATATATATATATATATATATATATCAGGTGTTTTCAAAAATTAGAGCTGCCCCATACAGAACAAATGGAAAGTTATGAAGTTTTCTGCTATAGCCTGTCTCCAAGTCCATTATTTTAAGTTTCCATTAAGCTATTTTTCTTTTTATATTTCTTGTATTTTCAGAGTGAGTGACGGAGTTATATACAGCCATGGCTAACGACTCGGAGGAAATCAGATGGATTGACCGAATCCGGGCTATAACCTTCAGAGAGGCCAGGAATGCTGGCGCATCCTTCATTTCATGTTCCTGGATAGCTAAATACATTAAGAGAGATGATTCCTTTGTTAAAAGAAACTGGGACAAAAATCCATATACCTGTCATTGCAAAAAGAGTGAGAATCTTGGAAGGCCTGAAGTCCTTTCTCAGGAGTCAAAAGACATCATAGCTGGGGCAGTGGGTAGACCAAGAAAGTCTTTACGTAAATTGGCACTTGAACTAGAAACAAAAAGGGGAAAGAAGAGAAGTTATAATGCTGTAAATCGTGAGTTGAAAAAATCTGGTATCAAGCCATTTCATGTTATCAGCAAGCCCAACATCACTCAGCAACAGAGAGAAGACCGTGCATGGTTTTGTGGTTCATTTCTTAAAGATTGGGATGAAGCTGACTTTCTCCATGTTGCCGCATCAGATTAATTCTTCATTTACAGAGTCAGGAAGCCAAATCATAAAAATGACATCATTTGGGCTGCAAAGTTGGGTGATATCAGCGATAACGTGCGTTGTCGCCAAGTTGTGAAACTTCCTGAATGTTTGGGAATTTTTCTCTGTTTCACAGCCAAACGGTTAATGTGGATCATCAAAGAAAAAGGACAGTCATGGAATGGCGAATGCTTCAGAGAAACTGTGCTTAATGGTGGAGTATATCCTTTCCTCAAAGATCCTGAAAATGTGTTATCTGTTGAATAAGTCACATTTTTGCATGATAAGGCACCATGTTTCAAGGCTCTTCAGACACAGGAGCTGCTTTGAAACAGTGGTACTGACTTCTTCTTGTCAAGTGAATTTCCAGGTAGCTCCCCTGACTTTAATGTGTGTGAAAACATTGGTAGTATGTTAAAGGATCATGTTGAAGCGTGCACAGTGAACTACGATGGTATACCAAGCCTCGACGACCTGCGGAGAGAGGTGACCGAAGTGCTCAGGGAAATGGAGTTTGAGTCTCAGCTTTTTTGCGATTTGTTGAAATCATACCCCTCAAGAATGCAGGCTGTGGTACAGGCAGATGGAGGCTGCACAAAATATTAAATACTTAGAGAGAAAACTTAAATAAATACCTGTTCTGAATTACTTTTGTTTTTGTCTATATCAATTTTAGTTTATGCTGTAGGGGGCTCTAATTTCAGAAACACCCTGTATATATATATATATATATATATATATATATATATATATATATATATATATATATATATATATATATATATATATATATAATATAATCTGTATTAAATACTATATTTAAAGGAAAGGGCTCCTCTCTGTTTATAAATGTCAGTGAAACCTCTGTTTTCACGTCACTTCTTCTTGTTTCCATTTTTCATTCTTATCCTTGTCTGCCCTCTCATCCCTATCCCTTGGATTTACGACTTTGCTTTTCAGAGTTTCGTCTAAAGAGATTATCGCTTCTAGTGGCTCACAGGATTACCTCTGAAGAGAGAGAGAGAGAGAGAGAGAGAGAGAGAGAGAGAGAGAATCACAGACATCGTTGTTGGAGCTCTCCGTGGAAAATTTAGGTAGATGGGACATAGCGGTAATAAATCATTATTTGTTGCTTATTTATTACTGATTTTATTCCATGTTGTTTTCAGTGAATCTGCGTATGTAAAACTTCGAAATTCTCTGCTGTCTATGGATTTGATGTGTGCGAAATTGAAGTTCAAAAGTATGTAGTATAGGAAAGGTATAGATTGCAGAGTGAGAACACCAGAAATCTGATTGATATTAAAAGGTTGGAAAAGCTGAAAAGATGAACAAGTGGTCTGAGGTGGTTTATTCATGTTGAGCGAATGAATATATATATATATATATATATATATATATATATATATATATATATATATATATATATATATATATGTGTGTGTGTGTGTGTGTGTGTGTGTGTGTGTGTGTGTGTGTGTGTGCGCGCATGTCGTGGTGGGTGTGTGTACTTATGTATATATGCATGTATGTATGTATATGTGTATCTGCGTAACGTCTGTATGCATAAAAAACTACTCTTTTCTCGTCAGGTAGCACAATCCTTTATTTGAATTTGACCCTTAATAGTTCAGCTTCCCACAGTTGTCACTCCAAAACGGGTGATTCGTTTAATCTTAGGTCGACTCAGTAAAAGCCGATTTCAAACTTTATTGTTTATTGCCCTGCGCCTTTTTCTTATTGATGTTGTGGTTCATTTTGAGGGGATTTGAATGTACAGCTATTTCGTATGCTTTTAGTTTATCTTTTGTAATGCTTTTGTTGCTGGATATAATTCCTGAATATATTTTTCGTGGGCAACCAGGTAATTTTTTGTCGTTGTGAACGACCCCTCTGCTTTGCTGTGTAGTTCGCTTAAACTCTGCTATGTATTTCTTTCTCTTTTACTGTAATCTTCTCTATTTTAAAAGTGCAAAAAGCTTGCGTGCATGTACACATAAACACTTTAACCGCTACGACGCAGGTGTATACATACGTATATACATAAATACGTATCAGTATATGTGTTTCCCACGTTACTAGAATGATTTCCTTCAGCATTTGCAAGAGTAGCACGTATCTCCCGCTTGACCACACCTATTCATCGCGTTGAGACAGGCAATTAAATAGTTCATGTAAAGTAGGTTTTTCACACTCTACCTCGATGTGGAATAGACGTTCATACTTTTTTTCTTAATTCTTTTAATCTTTAATTATTTGATAGGCGATTTTATTCGTTCGTTCTGGATTAGGCCTCGTTTTAATGACTCTGCAATTCTGTCTATATGTTCTTAATTCTGTCAGATATAATTTTCCATAATTTATTTCCTCATTTTCGCAGTCCAGCGAACGATATAACATTATACCTGATTTTTTTTTTTTTTTTTTTGTGTGAAAATGGTTCATGTCAGGGTTTTGGTTCCAGTTGGACGGCAAAATGAGAGTATTGTTTATGTTTATGTTTATAATGAGATTATCTCTTCTTTGGCTACAGTCATTAACTAGACCTGTCCTCCTGGAATTCATAAGGTACAGACTTGTTAACGTACCTGAGGCCCTGGATTATACCTCTCTCTCTTTATCTCTCTCTCTCTCTCTCTCTCTCACTCTCTCTCTCTCTCTCTCTCTCTCTCTCTCTCTCTCTCTCTCTCTCTCTCTCTCTCTCTCAGGGCTAGAGCAGGTAAGTACATTACCGAGAGAAAATACTTTGAACTAACAATATGTACTACACTAATTTACGAAAATCTGATTTGCGGAAATGTTAAAATTAGAGAATGATAAAATGACCCTGCAAAATTAACACTGACACTGCTTGCGTACTTTCAAAAGTGGTTCAAGACTAGAGGCAAGTAATTATAGGCCTGTGAGTCTGACATCTCATATTATGAAAGTATATGAAAGGGTAATGAAAAAAAATATATAATGAAACATTTAATGAAAAATAGATTGTTCAATATAGGACAACATGGTTTTGTACCCGGAAAAAGTACACAAACCCAACTGTTAGTCCACCATGAAAGCATATATAAAAATATGATAAATGAAAAAGATACAGATGTGGTTTACCTAGACTTTGCAAAAGCTTTTGACAAGGTAGATCATAATATATTAGCGAAAAAATTAGAAAACATAACATTGTTGACAAAGTAGGAAGATGGATAAAAGAATTTTTGCAAAATAGAAAACAGATAGTGATTGCAAACGATGAGAAATCGGATGAAGCTACGGTAATATCCGGTGTACCTCAGGGTACGGTGTTAGCTGCATTGCTGTTTGTGATTATGATTGCAGACATAGACAGTAATGTTAAGGACTCAGTAGTAAGAAGTTTCGCAGATGACACAAGAATAAGTAGAGAAATTGCTTGTGATGAAGATAGGAACTCGCTACAAAGAGACCTAAACAAAATATATAAATGGGCAGAGATAAATAGGATGGTATTTAACTCTGATAAATTTGAATCAATGAACTATGGTGATAAAGTAGGAATGCTATATGCATATAAAGGACCTAATAATGAGACAATCACAAACAAGGAAGCAGTTAAAGACCTTGGTGTGATGTTGAATAGGAATATGTTATGCAATGATCAAATAGCAATTCTATTGGCAAAATGCAAAGCAAAAATGGGAATGTTGTTCCGGCACTTCAAAACTAGAAAAGCTGAACACATGATTATGCTTTATAAAACGTACGTACGTAGTCCACTTGAATATTGCAATATAATATGGTACCCACACTACCAAAAGGATATTGCACAAATAGAAGAGTGTACAAAGGTCATTTACAGCTAGAATAGAAGAAGTTAAGGACCTTGACTACTGGGAAAGACTACAATTCTTAAATTTATATAGTCTTGAAAGGAGAAGAGAACGATACATGGTAATTCAAGCATGGAAACAGATAGAAGGAATTACCGAAAACATCATGGAACTAAAATTATCAAAAAGAGCAAGCAGAGGTAGATTAATAGTGCCAAAAACTATACCAGGAAAATTAAGGAAAGCACACAGGACATTAATCCACCACGCACCAGCATCGATAATGCAGCGTCTATTCAATGCGCTACCAGCTCATCTGAGGAACATAACAGGAGTGAGCGTAGATGTGTTTAAGAATAAGCTCGACAAATATCTAAGATGCATCCCAGACCATCCAAGACTGGAAGATGCAAAATATACCGGAAGATGCGTTAGCAACTCTCTGGTAGACATCAAAGGTGCCTCACACTGAGGGACCTGGGGCAACCCGAACGAATTGTAAGGTCTGTAAGGTCTGTAAGGACTATAGAGCGTATTCAGTTATTGTAGCAGAAGATTTCGATTGTACTTGACTCGCTTGAAGCTGTTTTAACATTCTTTCTAGATCTGTATATGCTATTCCTTCATTTATGAATTTACCGAATACATGTAAGCGAGTCTAATTATCATCTGAATGAAAGCAGACTAACAAAATATGGACTTAGTACGAAGGAATGGTGTTTCTAATAACTTCGAATTCATTATGAAGTTAATATCTTCATAGTCATTATTATTGTTATTTACCTATTTGTCTCCCGATTTTTATTACCCTTATTATGTGTTCAGATTTGCATTTACATGATGTTCATAATTGCCCTTCTTACCAAATATCGCAGACTTAAGGACATTCTGCCATTAATCATGCTGTTCCTGACAAGTCAGGCTATTTACACCATCATCTCAGTTCAAGGCTTGTTCAGAAGGCTTCTCCTTTCCGTGGCCCTAAGAACGTTATAAATTTCTAGGGAAGCTGCGCCACCTTGTGACCCCCATTCTTTCGCTGTCAATGTTGTGGTGAGAGATTAGAACTTTTACACGTTTTAATGCTATGTAACTGGATATTGTCAATACCCAGGCGTTTACGTTTACGGTTCGAGAAGATCGGTATTGCTTCATAAACTGAGGGTATATACTGTATGCTGTTTCGACAACCGGGGGCATTTTCTATTTTTAAAATCGACAGTGCAAATTTTTTTCTGTATTTTGTTTTCTGCTCCTCCCGCCAATGCTACCAGAGTTTTTAAATTTTGGATATTAAATTTATTTCAGGCTTTATTCTGGGTGGTCTTGAATATTTAGAATGCAAATTTGAACAAAAAGCGAAGGGGCAATGTAGAGAGTGTTGATGATGTATGGTACGTAAGATGTTGAGGACTATTGGAAATTTGACAATTGAAGTAAATGTGTGTTAGAATTTGTGGATGGGAGAGTATCTCTTTTAAAGTCAAATGTTCATCGACACTCAGGTGAGTGTTATAGCTCCATGTCTGTTTATAATATGCTTATGAATGGAGTGATGCGAGAAGTCGGCGAAAAGGTGCAAAGTTTTATGATAATGGAACGAGTCACGTATGCAGTGTAAAATGGTGCAAGTATGCAAGATGGTGCCGTACAGATTTTGGGTAGTGAAGAGAGACTAGAAACTAGTGATAGAGTTTGAAAATGTTTGCAAAAGGAAATGT
The DNA here is from genome assembly GCF_040412425.1 of Macrobrachium rosenbergii. Taxonomy (NCBI): domain Eukaryota; kingdom Metazoa; phylum Arthropoda; class Malacostraca; order Decapoda; family Palaemonidae; genus Macrobrachium; species Macrobrachium rosenbergii. The sequence goes on along the minus strand of NC_089752.1, from coordinate 40,528,844 downwards.
AAGGATAAGAGGTAAATGGAATAAAGAATGGAAAGAAATGAACGCAAACAAGGATGGCAAAAGGATGGAAGCGACTTACAATAGTCGGTATTTGATTTTAGATATAACGGATAATGGTAGGATGAGAAGTGAGTTACAGAATAGGTGAAGAGGGAAGGTAATAAGGTGTTTGCAATACGAATCCTGGAGTAAGGCCATAATTTTTCAATTCATTTTACTTTATAGGGAGTACTGTTAGATAAGGGAAATATGTAAAGGACTTCACTATTGGTAAACACTACCTAATTGAAGATAGTAACACGATGCTCCCGAGGGCAGGTAACTTATGTGGTATCTCTCTTTTTTTTCCCCGTCTTTATGTTTTGTTTCGGTTGTTTTCTAAGAAGGCAAAGTTAATATGTTACACGGAAATAGTAAGGTTAATGGAGTAGCATTCCTGTAAGGTTATTAAAGCAGAATGAAATAAATTTTTTTAAAGGAACAGTATAGTGAGTTATATTCAATACAAATGAATACATTGTGTGCAGAATTGTCTTTCAAAGTATTTTTTTAATCACTGATTTTATTTATGCGGTAATTATTGAGTCTCTTTCATCTTGTGATCAACTAAGACATTATTTAGCTTGAGATTACAAGAGAGATCTATCCTGCCTCAGTCAGCTTTCATTGTAAGGCGTGAGGAATATAGGAAATAACTTCACTGAAAAAACCAGGAATCTATTTATTAATGTACTAGAAGTTCATTATATACTTTATTATAACTGACCTAAGGCTTTTGTTACATACAAATAGATGTATGTGAGGTTGTTTAACTAAGAATAGTAAGATATAAATGATAAACAATATTTTATCTTCCATTTAATTTTCGTGGATAAAGGCTTGAGGAGAACCATTTTTGCCTCTTCTGCATCCCGAGTACGATGTTTACTTTCGAACAACTGCCAGGAGATTTTCCACTGTGTTTTGCCACTTCATGGTTTTCTACATGAAGTCTTTATCGTTGCTCTCGAAAGTTTTATCGCTTAATCTTGCCGTCACTCCTTGGTACGCTTTGAGTTAAACAAAAAATGTGCAGCATAATCCGAATATGTTTTTTTTGAGACTCGCATTTGCGTTTGCATTCTCTCTCTCTCTCTCTCTCTCTCTCTCTCTCTCTCTCTCTCTCTCTCTCTCTCTCTCTCTCTCTCTCATATTTATGAAAACAGTACAATCACTCAAAAATCTTTTGCAACATGCTCCAGAAGTTTTCGTTCACCTTACAATAATTTATTCGTGTTATGTATACAAGGAAATGCGCTTTTCTTATTCGATTTTGGTTGTTAATCATACGGTTAACGGTATAAAAAAGAATGGTGAGTGAAAAATCCGTATTACAAAAAATAACATAAAATCTTGGAAAAATTCGCTCATGATGGTAAGTTAGAGTCAAATAAAAAACTATGATTAGTCATCCATTCAATCCTTATGGGAGTAAATTCAGAGGCTCTTTTCCATGGGTTAAATAACCCAATGAAGAAGTATAAGGAGAAAATCAGGTAACAACAAATAGATACTTAGTAGCAGAGAGAGAGAGAGAGAGAGAGAGAGAGAATAAATTATTAAATAAAGGAATTATAATAATGATGAAAAGAGAAACAAAGGAATTATAATAATGATTGAGATACATAAAAATCAGTATAAGGGAAACTGGAGGTAATAATATCTCTGATGCACCAGTCGTGTCTGTGCTTGTTTCATGCGCTTACGACGGAGTTGCCAAATAGTGCTAGATGTCACTATTATAAGCTGTTGTCCGAAAATTTTGAAATACTGTATGTTGCAAAACATTTTTGAGTGACTGTACATGCATCAGTTAACCTGGAACGGACTTTCCATCGTATGTTATATCGTATTGTGCATTAGTTTCTACCCTGTGTCCATGAGATTGCTGAGGATATAGAGGTAATTTCGTCATTTTATTGTACTTAAAATGGTTGATCCCCCTATTACAACAGTATGCTCCTATGCTGTTGTAATCTGCTTTTTTTTGCGCAATTTTTCGCTTATTTCATTTGTGTGTGAGCACACACACATATTTATATATTCATACATATAGTAATCCCTCGATTATCTGGATCGTCATAATCCAGAACTCGTCACTATCCGGACACAACCAGACTGCAGGGACCAAAGCCCAAATATATATGATACACATATATATTTCAAAATATTTGACAAAACCGCTCTCCAATGATTGGTAATGCTGTGCGCCCTCTGCAAAATATTGGTAACACTGCATGACATCGTCAGCAGACTGACTAAGTGTTTTAAGGGATAGGGGAGGCCTGAAGAAGTTTCCAAAGTTGGGGAGTCGGTCAGATAGCTGGATGCCATGGGAGAGGAGGGCCAGTAAGGCTGTGTAGAGAAACTCTGAGAAGGGGTTGTTTTGGAAACAGTTTCTCTGGCTGGGAGGGGGTGGGGATTCAGTGTTGGATGGGTGAAGAGGGCTAGTAGTCCAGGCAAATTAGACGAAAAAAGGCCCTTTTGGAGAAAAAAAATCATAAGTTTTTTATATTTGGCAGGAAGACTCTTCAAGGGTAATAAAACAAAGATCTAAAGAGTTCCCCTCCATCAAGTGTGTGCTTCCCCCTTTTTTGGGGGGAAAACCCCCCTTTGGAGGGTACTTCTCCTCATATTTACCCTTTTTTCTCAAAAACGGTGCATCGGACGGGTCAAAGGTATATGGAGCAAAAAAATAGAAAATTAAATTCTCCACAACTTTATTTCTATGTCTTTTAGCTCTAATTATTACAGTTTTTGCACAAATGAGGTCAAAAGTAGTAGACTCATTTTTGCCGATATTAAAAAAAATGCATTCGGTCCTTACACTTTGCTTAATAACTTTGAAATTCATAATTTATCCTCAAAATATCATATAGATGACATTGTAGAGTAGAGATTCAGGTTTCATTTGGTATCCTGGTTTTGGTCTAAATATTAGAAGAAGGGGGAAGGGAATAACAAATATAAAACTGTAAATCCTGAGATGTCCATGCCTATATTGCTTTTATATCAAAAGCTTTTCTTGTAAATTGTTACTGAACAAGCTTGAAAATAACATTATACCATGCACATTTCTCTCTTCACTTGTGGTAAACAGGTTTGTGATTTCTTTCTTTTCAGAATAGAATGAGATTATTTTCAGAAATAATGGTAATGATATAGAGTTATGTGAACACAACAAAATATTTACCATGGCTTCAAGTAATGAGATGTGTTTCTGTTGCCAAAAGACATTAAGTGAAGGTGAAACAGTGAAAGTGGAAGATGGTATACATAATCTGAGACGTGTCAGTAAAATTAGAAATGACGGACATTTTGAAATGCTAAAGGAAGTGAACACTATTCAAGTGCATAAAATATGTAGGCGTGAGTACATAAAAGAGAAAAATATTGCCAGAGATGAAAAAAAAGAAAAGAGAAAGGTTGCAAGAAACAAAGCAAACCATGAGATCAGAAGAAAAATTTGATTTCAAAACCAAGTGCTTTTTCTGTAGTGATATATGTGATACTGCAATTGAAAAGAAAAAGAATGTGAGCAGACGCAGAAAAATTTGGGAAGTTAGAGTTCTGCATCTGAAAAAGAAAATTTCAGACTTTGCTAAAGAAAGAAAAGATGAACTAGGTGACAAAGTATTCAAACGAGTTAACAGTGTCCTGTGTCTTGTTGCTGAAGAAGCCCGTTATCATGAAGTTTGCTATTCAAACTTTTTTACCAAAACATCATCATCTTTAAAAAGAGGACGTCCAAAAGATGAGCATATTGACTGTGCTTTTGAAAAACTATGTAGCTACATTGAGGAATCAAAAGAATGCCAATTCACTTTACATGACTTAATGAAAAATCTTGAAGAAAATATGCCAGAAAGTTCATCCGTAACTGAAAAAACATTGAAAAATAGGTTAATGGACACATATGAAGATAGAGTAATGTTCTTTCAAATGAAGAAAAGATCAACATTAGTTTGTTTCCGTGGCTCTGGACAAAAACTGACCAATACCTGGTACACAGAGAGAGAGAAAAGTGAGAAAGATGAAAGATTAAGAATCGTAAAAACTGCAGCAACTATAATCCGTGAGGATATCAGAACAAATCCTTACAATACCACAGATTATCCAGATGTCACTGAATTTATGAAAAATGCAGATGATGATGTGCCTGAAACATTACATGCCTTCTTAGAACTAGTTGTTCAAAAAGAAAAAAAAATGATAGGGGAAAATTACAAAAGAAGTGTACAGCAATTGCACATGCAATAATTTCTGCAACACGTCCCCGATCATTTTTGTCCTGCCTATTGCTTGGTTTGGCAGGATATTTATTTCGGAAAACTGGCTCTAGAACATTGTTAACACAGTATCAAACTTTGGATTTTGCTCTGCCTATAGTGATGTTTCACTGTTTGAGTCATCGGCTGCAATTTCTTGGAAACCAGATGTGGAAGGAGATTCATTTTGTTAGTATGTTTTTGATAATGCCGACTTCAACATTCAAACCTTGTCTGGCAAAGGAACATTTCATTCAATGGGTGGAATAAAGTGCATAACTCCATCAAGAACTGCAAAAACTCAGGAAATAAATAAATTGAGAAGTATCCCATCCTCAAATGAGATTGCTGCAGCTGGAAGCATTAAAATAAGAAAGTTTGAGGGCAAACAAAAACAAGGTTTGAATGCCTTAGAACTGGAAAATGTGTGTAACAGGGAAGATGTACATTATGTTTCAACCCCAGCACCAAAGGATGTTTTGTAGATGTATGGAAAATTTCTCCAAACCCCTTCCTTCCCATCATGGCAAGGTTTCATGGAGGGTATAACCTATGCTCATTCTTATGAGCAGTCAAAAATTCTTGCACTGCCTTTCATAAGCCTACCACCAACTGAGTACAATACGGTGCTAAGTGCTTTAAACTATGCTGCTGAGGAAACAAAAAAAACAAAGCAAGTGATATGCTTTGTAACTTTTGACCAGCCACTCTACATCAAAGCCAAGGATATAGTTTCCTCCAATCCAAATGGTGAACTTAGCAATATAATTGTAAGGCTGGGAGGACTTCATCTCCTTTTGTCGTATCTTGGGTCCATTGGATACATCATGGATGGTAGTGGGATTTCAGAACTATGGTCCACTGTTTATGGTTCTTCATCAGTACCACACATGCTGTCAGGACATGCATATGCTCGAGCTATTAGAGCTCACATGCTGACATACTGTGCATTGGCGAAACTCATGCTTCAAGAACTTACTATTGATGATAACGACAGACAGCATGTAGAACAACTTCTTTCATCATTCAAGACTCATCCTCCATCATTCACTGCAGCTGAAAGTGATAATATTCTAAAAAGAATTCAAGTAAACTTGAATGATTACATGGCAAATATTTTGGAAAAAGGAAAGACAGCTCAGTTGTGGCTACAGTACTTTGATCTTGTGACTGTTGCATTGCATTTCATAGAGGCAGAACGCATGGGGAACTGGAAGCTTCATTTAGACTGTGTAAGAACCATGTTGCCCATTTTCTATGCCACAGGCCATATACAGTATGCCAAATCTTGCCAGCTCTATCTTCAAGATATGGATTCTCTTCCTCTCAAAATGCCACACAGTGAGTATCAGAAATTTACAGCTGATGGTTACTTTACCAGTCGACGTTCAGAAAAGTTTTGGAGTGGTGTATGGTCTGATATGACAATAGAACAAACATTGATGAAAAATATGAAGAGCATTGGAGGCATTACTCATGGAAGTGGCTTCACTGAAAGTGTTTTGAAGAAGTGGGTCTTAGGTTTACCTGTAGCTCATCATCTGTGTGAAAGCGTTGAGCGATTTAGTGGTGTCCAGACCTGTAGTAGCTATCAGCATATTGAATTAAGGGAGTCAAGGATTGGAAAGGATGAGGAAAATGTTCAAAAATTTGTTGAATGGCTTCATCAGCACTCCCCATTCATTGTAACAGAAGGTCTTGTTTCATCATCAACTGGCATGGTAGCACCAGAACACATAAACTGCTACAAAGCTAAAGATATTGGCAAAAAGATAATGGAAGAATCCTTGAAAAATAAGGACACATTTGGTGAATTAAAAGTACAACGCAACAAGAGAGTGAAACCAATTTCTTCTACTATTGCTAGTGTTAAAGTCGATGATGACACCATTCATGTTGATTCCACTCAGTTGTTTCAGAGAATTATCTGTATAGTAAAGGTATCTCAAGAATTGGAGGACAGTTTCTCTTACAAGCTAGCCACTGTCCCATTATCAGTATTTGATGAGGCTGGATTAATGAGAAAGACAAGAAAATCTGCTTTATATAAAATGTTCAACGACATCAAAGAAGGACTCATTCATGATTCGGGAACAAAGTATGTTATAGATGGTGGTCACTTGATTCATCGTGGTGTTTGGCCAAAGCAAGGCTCCTTTGCTGATGTTAGTGCCACATATGTTAATTTCATTAAGAAACACTACGGAAAAGAAGTCACAGTCATTTTCGATGGTTACTCCACAAATGAGATAAGTACAAAGAGCAACTTGCGCCAACAACGACTAACGAAACAGATTTCACCTGAAATAATATTCAATGATAATACCTCACTCACAGTTCCCCAGGTGAAGTTCTTGAGCAATCTAAAGAATAAGCAACGCCTAATCATGCACCTGTGTGAGGCATTTCATAAACAAGGTATTGAAACACACACTGCAGTTGATGATGCTGATGTACTAATCATCCAGACTGCAATCTTTGAGGCAGATCAACATGAATCAGTTGTTGTAGTGGGACAAGATGTGGACCTTTTGACTCTCATCACTGCACTAACTCCTGAAGATAAGAATGTTTTAATGTTGAAGGAAGCACTGGGTAATATCCCTAGAAAAGTATACAGTTCTCAAGAAATTCAGCAGTCTAACATCTTATGTAACATCAAGGAATCAGTGATGTTTGCCCATTCCTTTAGTGGCTGTGATACAACATCATCATTTTATGGGCAGGAAAAAATGAAAGCTGTTAACCTCCTTAACAAATATGACCACTTTCAAGACATTGTGGCAGTTTTCAACAATCCCCTATCAACACACGATGAAGTAGCAGCAGCAGGAGAGAAATTCATTCTTGCCCTCTATAATGCTCCATCAACAGAAAGAGACCTCAACCACTACAGGTATATTTCATTTAACAAAAATGTCAGTCAATCAAGTCATGCTGTAATGCTATCAAGTCTTCAACAACAGTCATCAGCCACCTCAATCAAATCTACAACACAGTTATCGAGTCTACCATCAAATTCAAACATGGCGAGGAGAAATAAAACAACCAGATATCTGGGGTTGGAAAAAAAGTGGAGATGGTCTGTCACCTGTTTACACAACTGCACCTCCAGCACCAGAGCTAAGATCCTAAAGTTAATTGCATGCAGTTGTAAGTCCGGTTGTGGGAGGCGGTGTGGTTGTGTTAGAGCTGGATTGAGTTGTTCCGCAATGTGCTCCATTTGCAATGGCCAGGCATGTATGAATTCTCCACAGGTCATGCATAGTACTGATGACCTGGATTCAGACAACGAAGATCTATTTCAGTAATAAGAAAATATTCTAAAGCAGTGATTGTACCAATGAATCCTGTATGAATCCTTGGTTGGGCATGGACAACCTATAATGGATTCAGACCGTATTGTAGACTGCACGAGCCTGCCATAGAGTTATCATCTCATGCCATAAAAGTACCCCCGTCAGCACCAAAAAACACACCAATTCTGTATGACACAGCCATAGCCTGAGTTCATTATGATTTGGTGAGTGCTGGTGCCGAAGTGGTGGCATGTAAAACTGGTGAAAAATGTGGAGATGGAGGACTACTGGACCTCGATGCAGGCCAAAAGATAAGAATGACCTTTGTCTAGAGGATTAGACCTACAGGGGATACCACTCTAAAAAAAAATGCGCCAGAGGCTCTACCTCAAGGGTGGTGTGGAAATGAGCCTACAACACATGCCAAATGAAACCTTAATCTCTACTCTACAATGTAATCTATATGGCATTTTGATGAGGAATTATTAGTTTCATCGTTATAAAGCAAAGCGTAAGGACACAATTATATTGTTTTTAATATTGGCGAAAATGAGTCGACTACTTTCGACCTCATTTCCGCAAAAACCGTAATATTTAGAGCTAAAAGACATAGAAATGAAGTTGTGGAGAATTTAATTTTCTATTTTTTTGCTCCACATACCTTTTACCCGTCCGATGCACTGTTTTTGAGAAAAAAGAGTAAATATGAGGAGAAGTACCCCCCAAAGGGGGGTTTTCCCCCAAAAAAAGGGGAACTCTTTAGATCTTTGTTCTATGACCCTTGAAGAGTCTTCCTGCCAAATATAAAAAAAACTTATGATTTTTTCCCGTAAAACTGCTAATTTGCCTGGACTATAGGTAGACCTGACTGAATAGAGCTTGTTTGGTTTCGTGTTTTTTATGCAAAGTCCTTCAAAAGAAGGCATCGTGCTTACCCAATACAAATGGGAAAAAGCACGTTAAAAGAAGAAGAAGAATTCATATTTATTAAAGGATATGTACAGTACTGAGATACAGTAGAGAGAGAGAGAGAGAGAGAGAGAGAGAGAGAGAGAGAGAGAGAGAGTATTGCAGCAGAACACAACATTCGTCCACAAGGTGAAGCAGAATCGTGTATGTCATGATGATAGAAGACGGAATTGTGCCGGATGCCTTGTACTTGTACTTACAGTAGCATTTGGTTCCATTCAGTTGATGTGTATTTTCTCTTTTGCGATCGGTATTACGTTCTTCATTGATTTTTGTGTGTAGCTAGTTATAGCAAAATATTACCTTTTATTACCTTCTATAATTACTATGTAATTTGGCATATAGCAATAGGCAAGAGGTTTGTATTAGGTATAAACTTCATTGGTGCCAACATTGCTTGTTAAATACAGACTTTGGCTGGTGCCAGATTTAGTTGGACCTGTTGTATGTAAAAATGTACATACAAAAATAACAAATAATAAATAACAAGTGTGTGAGACTTTGATGGTTCAGAGTAAACAAAGAAACTGTGAGAGGTAGAGATGTCAGAAAAGGTTTCACTGAGAGCAGAAAGCTTTTCAGTAGGAATGAAAAAAAGGACGAGTGCTCGAGTAAATGCAGACAAATTGAAATATATACACAGCCAAAAAAAAATCACTTGTGAAAACGATAACCTTAAACATTTGAGACTTGAAGAAAAGTATCACACACGTGCGCGCCCACACACACAAATGCACATATGCTGTTTAGCCTGAGACTAAAAGAACTTTTTCTACCTACTGAGTGGAACGAAGGAAACAATCCGAAAGGCCTAATCTCGTATTTTTTGCAAGTGCGACATTACGAAACTTCCAGACAATGGAAGAAAAAGACTTCAATCTTGTTATTGTAAAAAGAGAAAAAGTCCCTACAACGAAAAAGGCATTAGGAATATCACGGGCCGGGAGACGGATGAGGTGAAGGAGATGATGATAATCGATAGCAAAGGATGATTGATGACAGCGACAGTTAGGTCGAGTGACTACATCAAAGGGTAGCTTTGGCGTGATCACCTTAGATTTTGCCACGCCAGGTGTATAAAACATTATTTCACTCTCTTTCTCTCTCTCTGTACCTAAAATTGAAAAGCAGTTGGAAAAAGGGGCAATTTCCAGAGGTGAAACAGTTGTTTCCTTTCAATTACCATCCTTCGGCCTAGTGATTGGTTGTTATCTGCGTCTGTAACCAGTTAATGCTCTCAGAGTGAAAGGGGGAAGGGTCTCCCCAAGGCTCAGGGAGGGGGAAGTCGAGGTGAAGTGTAGAACAGATTCAGCCGATATCGCTCTATCAGGTTGGCAATAATACTGCATGATATCCCTCTTACTGAGGAAGTTGGTCCGTTACTGACTGATTGTTAAAGCCTCAATAACTACTCGATATTTTAAAGGCTAAGATTTTATATGATTATTTAATTTAACCTAATGATGGTTTTTTCAGAGAAAATTTATTATTTAGGTAGTAAGGACAATTATGGTAGTTTGGTAGTTTAACACTAGAACGGCCATGGTATCATTTTTGATACCATTCTGACTTTGCCGTTACATGATATGTACACAATAAATGTTACACCTATTAAACTATGTGACTTTTATTAATGTCATGAACATTACCTTTCACCAAAATTTCAGAGGGAAACACTTAATAGTTTTAGAGATATAAGCAGCGCTACCTCGGCAGGCCGTGGTATCATTTCTGTACCCGCCGTCTATACTCGGCGCGCACTCACAGTGAAGGCTGACAGGTTGTAACAGGTTTGTACATCATTTGCTAAGCGAAATATTACTGAAGGCAATAATATCAGCGCTTTGAATTTATTTATTGATAGCTATATTATTGATCACATTGTGAAGTGCACTGAAACTGAAGCAAGACTGAAGCTCAACACTCAAGATTGGAAGACAAGTAAAGAAGAGATATATCAACTAATTGGAATTATGTATGCCAGAGGTTTGCTTGCCAAAGGACAACCAGTTGATCAAATATGGTCAGAAAAGTGGGGCATAAAATATTTCTCAGATACTATGTCTCGCAACAGATATAAAGAACTATTGAGGTTTATTAGATTTGATATTAGATTGACAAGATCTGAAAGGTTGACTTCTGATAAGTTTGCATTATTCTCAACCGTTTGGAATAGATTCATTGAAAATTGCAAAGCAAATTATATGCCAAATGCAAATATCACAATAGATGAACAGCTTTTTCCAACTAAAGCTAGATGCCCATTTACTCAATACATGGCAAATAAACCAGACAAATTTGGCGTTAAATTTTGGCTGGCTGTTGATTCTTCATCCAAGTATTTAGTAAATGGGTTTCCTTATTTGGGAAAAGATGCTCATCGACCATCAAATCAGTCTCTATCGGAGTTCGTTGTTCTTCAGCTGATGGATCCTTTCCTTGGAAAAGGGCGTAATGTGACTACAGACAACTTTTTCACCTCGGTCAAATTAGCAGAACAACTCGAGAAAAAGAAAACAAGTATAATAGGCACAATGAATCGCATACGGAGAGAAATCCCTCCAGAAATAAAAACATGTAAAGCACCATTGCACTCAACTAAAATACTGAAAAATAACAAAATGACACTTACAGTCTATCAAGGAAAAACAAACAAGAATGTTCTGCTTCTAAGCACAGTTCACAAAAATGTGTCAGTATCTGAAGAAGGTAAAAAATTCCCGATTCTGTAAAATATTACAATGAAACCAAATATGGTGTTGACATCATTGACCAAATGGCAAGATTATACTCCACGAAAGTATCGTCCCGTCGCTGGCCTCTGCAAATGTTCTACAACGTCCTTGATCTTGCTGGAATAAATGCACACATCGTATATAAGGAGGTAACTGGCAAAAAGGTGTCTCGACGTGAATTTATTTTACACCTGGTTGAAGAGCTGCAGATGAAAGACACTGCTGAAGAGCGGGTAATTCATGAAGACACCAGTAATGCTGCATCTTCTTCACCTAAAACCAAGCGGCAATGGTGCAAAATAAACTGCACTCGGCAAAACCGCAGATTGACAAACAAAATATGTGCTAATTGCAAACGTTTTGTGTGCACGTCATGCACTGCAACAATTAGAACTGAAATAATTTGCAAGAAATGTTAAAATGTGTATAACATTATAATAAACATTAGGTTTTTTTCCAAAACATTACAATATTGCTATAACAGGTAGCTATTACAATTACACATACTTTTTTTTATTAAAACTTATTTCTTTCTTAGTCAAATAACAATGTTCCACTTCGTAGATTTTTTGTAATGAACTACAAACTTGTTTCATTTTTTTTGTCAGTGCATATTTATATAGTTAAAAAAAATAATAAAGAACGCTGTATATTTTATTATTATTTTCCTTTGTTAATTATAAATGTATAAACTTTGATTAAACATTACATATAAACAAATTTGTGCTAGCATTTATGTTGAAACACTGATCGATCATAATTGCATAACAATATGCAGCAATACTGAAGTAAGATGGTGGGTTCATTTTTGATACCAGCGGCCCGTGAAGGAGGGTAGTATGCTCCGGTCGTTCTAGTGTTAACAGCTTAGTATACAGGGTCTCTCTCTCTCTCTCTCTCTCTCTCTCTCTCTCTCTCTCTCTCTCTCTCTCATATCCTGTTGTTAATAGTTTTCATGAACATGTAATTTCACTGAAATACTGTCGATATGTTAGAATCCCTCAACCCAGCTTGGCACGGGTGCTAATTTTTAACAGTGTACTGTGTTTTATCTGAAGTGCGCTGTATCAGTTCACTTAAGAGTGATCCTATTAAATATTCGCTAACGGAAGACCATTAAAGGTTCTCTGACTAGATTTCATTCTCTGACTAAATTTTTTCTACGCCGAATTGTATTTAGGGTTTTATCTAATAAGTATTTTTGTAGATTTGCACTTCAAGATTATTTTTAATGCAATAAGGAGGAGTTTTTAAGTCCATATGATACGGAGTGAACGACAGAATATTCAGTTATAATGTTTTCACATGGCAAAGTTCCTACGGTATCTTTGTGTACGATATATTAAACTTGGACGCTTTTCTACTCTTAAAATAGCTTCATGCTTTCTCCAACGTTAAAGCATATTGAGGTGGTACAAAAGGTGTTTAAGTATTTGTATATATTAGGTACTGCAGTATCTAACATTAAAGCTTGTTCAAGTAGTATAATAGATATTTAAATATTTCATATATTTGAGATACTGCAATTTAGTACAAGTAATGGAAGTTAGCTCTTTAAATCACTAGAGGCAAAAATATGTAAAATCTTGTAACTTTAATTCGGTTACATAATATCTCTAGATTTTTAATGTATCTCAAAGTGAAGATTGTTGAAAAGTAAAAAAGAAAACAGTTCTGGGCCCCACGCGCTTCTGCCTGATAAGCCGCGCTGACTTTGAAGTAGTCAGTAATTACCTCCAGACTCTAATTATAGTCTTGTCCTGAAACGTTGTTCTGTTCAGAGTTCAAACTTTAAAGACTGAAATTCTACAAACACAAAGATTAGCGAAATTTTGATTATTTGTATATATGCGGCCCAATATGATTATTTTGAAGCCAGCAAAGTCAGACTTAGAGCGGATGATGTCTTAAGAGGCTGATATAAAGTAGAAACGATTCTAGGAAGGAATCGACTGAGTTAGAAATACACTCCAAGCGAAAGCGGAAGCAGAAGGCAGAACGCCTGGGCCCATATATTTACGACGTCGCATTTATGAAAATAACAATCTCAAAACAGAATTATATCCAGAAGTTGAAGCAGATAATTATGGTATTTAAACTAGAAAATGTTCCTAAATAATGCTGAGGATTAAGTCCTTTAGTGTCTCATTTATAAAAAAATCATTGCATTATGACAGTGAATCATGACAGGGAATTTAGTAGTAGTTGATGCATAAGGAAAGCTTCCTTTCTACAGTCACAGTTCCATCCTCGCGCGCACTCACATACATGCATGTAGATATTGTATACATATGCGTTTGAGAAAGCATGCTCTCGTAACCTAAGAAGAGTTCATTTTAAAGTTCAACTCTTGATGTGAATGTGCTCTTGTAACTTGCGAAGGGCTCCTTTTTAAACTTAACTCTTGATGTGAATGAAACCAATTAAGGGAAATCATGTAAGTTTGAATTGCATCAAAATTTCAAGCTAAGAAAATACGTCGGGATTCGGACATTGTTTCTTCCCTGTTTTTCTTCCCCCCGTTTTACTTTTACTGGTCCCATCACTAATTTTCATTTTCAACGAAAGACTCGTCAAATGGAAGAGAGAAAGTAATGCAGAATTTTACAGTTAATTTACATCAGCAAACGTGGTCACACACTCTATTTTGTCCTTTCCAAGCTTCGGTATGTTTTCTGAATAATGGAAAAATTTGCTATTCTCTCAAGCACCCGGTCTCTTTTTAGACGATTTGCCTTCTTTTGTTGACTGTTGTTCTGGTCACGATGCAAACATTATATCCGGAAAGAATGTTCTCTCTCTCTCTCTCTCTCTCTCTCTCTCTCTCTCTCTCTCTCTCTCTCTCTCTCTCTCTCTTTATGGGCATTGGTAGAAAAAGAGAAGTGGATCTTACCAGGGTACCTTCCTTCTGTTACTTACATGGGAGACATCAGTAACAAAGGCTGGCCCGAAGCTGACAACAGCAATTATATAAAGTACATGAAATTAATTACCCAAGGACTGTCGTTGTGATATACCCCCAAAATTCAATAAAGGAATACTCCTGCATTTTATTGCATAATATTGCTAGTGTATTCGTGCCGTCTAAAAATATTAGAAAGTTTACCCCTTATTTTTTTATTCGACCTTCCTTAACGTATTGCTAAAACATACAGTAAATATTCAGCTGTATCTTAGTGTGACAATTAACCTTACGCAGTCTGCCAAGCGCAAATATGATCAGTGAGAGACATGAACTGGATTTTATATAGAGCAAGTTGAACAATTTGTTTTTAATTGAGCTCCTACATATTTGACATGTGTACCCATCAGTCACTTATTCTCAGCGAGTGGCTGCTGTTTTACGACTTTAGTACAGTCAGCTTCATAATTTTGTACGTTATTACTTTCTAAACTGTTCCTGCTTTTAATTCTCTGCTGTCAGACACTCATCTGCTTTATTTCGTATTCAGGGCGGTAATTGATCCAAAAGCTATAGAATCCGATCTCATTGTCATAAATAAAATAGAATAACAGAGACAGGTGTTACAACTGTGGACAGTATTTTATGGTAATGTTAGTAAGGAATAATTGAGTGCTATGAAATAACCAGTGTAATAATTATCGGACATCAGCTGTGCAAAAATGTTGCCTTGGTGTTCCTCAGTTTAATACAGTTAATAAGCATGTAATGGCCTGAGCCTTGGATGGCTATTAACGTTGTGATGCTGCTGATGGAATAGAGTCTCATGTGTGTGATGCACTTTGTGGATTAGGTTTCGGGAGGTGTCCTCTGGGTCGCTTTTCATTGCAAATGGAGTCATTGGAAGCCACACGCAGGGACTCTAGAGAATATTAGATACTTAGTTTCGGAAATGCGAGTGTTGTTCTTCTCTGAATTGTTTGTAGCATAACGATTTAAAAGATAGTAACAGATAATCAAATATCACGAGTCTCGATCTTGAATTGGAAAGGAAAGAAAAAAAAAAAAGACAAGAGCAGGGAACAAAATATGCACTCTTGTAATTAGAAACAATGTAAACAACCCAGGAATAGTATTGCCTGTAAACAGTCGTATTTCTGCCAGAGTAAAGGAAGGAGGTTACACTTGTACTTTGAATGGGGAAAGAATCTTTGTACTTGTCTTTATCTTGCTCATCTTTTGCTATATTTTTGATTTAGCTTAAGTCATGGGGATGCTATCGATTGTGACCCCTTCTTTAGCTTTGGCTGATAGAAGTTGGTATTCATATTTTCTAGTAAGTTTTAACATTTTCTTTTCCCCCTCATTATTTTATTCTGTCGGTAGTTCGCTGTGATCATCTTCGAATTCGTGGAATGCTGTTAACAAAACAGGAAACTTGATTGTATGAGACAAGAGAAAGCAAAGAACATATAAAAGGAATTTAAGTAACTGAACATATGTAAAGTGTTTTAAGGGTTTTGTAAGTTTTGTACCAGTTTTTTTCCAGTATTTTGTACCAGTTTTATTCCACTTTTGTAAATTTTGTACCAGTTTTATTCTACGATATCGCCGTCACATATATGTATTTGTGTCGACAGGCTTCTTTTCCCCGCTTTCCAGTTCTCCATTTCCGCTACTGAAAGGAGACGATGAGGCAGTATTGTACATGGCATCCACCTGTCTTACATTTTGTGTAAATCAAGGGAAGTTTTGCCTTACGTCACTTTTTACAGTGGGAAAGCTTTGAGGATTTTTTCCGTATTACACGCTCCGTATACCTCCGTTCATATTTTCTTCCTTCCATCTGGCTTTCCACCCCCTCTAACAATTACCTCATAGTGCAACTGCGAGGTTTTCCTACTCTCACATCTTTCAAACCTTCTTACTGTCAATTTCCCTTAAATCGCTGAATGATCTCATAGAGTCCAGGGCTTGGCCTTTGGCCTAAATTCTATATTCTATTCTGCTCTGTTTTTATTATACTCGTAATGTGAGAACTGAGACACTCAGAAAACTCAGCATTTATTTATCAATTTACAGTTGGTAGCCGTGCGTTCAGAGGAACACTTGTGGAAATTGAATGTGCGAATAGTATATGGTTATATATCATCCTGAGTGCATTACCATTTGGAAGCAACGTCAAGAAAACGACGCTATGAATCCTAATGGAACTTCATGAGGAGGATGAGGGCAATAATATCTTTTATGTGATGCCATTCATATTTTCTCTTCCAGCTTGACCATCGGTGCTGTTATTCTGTCCGTCGTTAATGTATGTGACTGATTTATGGAGACTGTCGTCGCAGTGAGTGTGGTCTTCGACGACGGGAATGTATAATTAAAGCGGAAAGAGTAAAATAAAATAAAAAATCTATGAAGGCTTGCTAAATCCATTCATAGAAGTCCCGCTCTCTCTCTCTCTCTCTCTCTCTCTCTCTCTCTCTCTCTCTCTCTCTCTCTCTCTCTGTTAACGTTACTGCAGTCTACCTTATTAATAATTATAAAATCCGTTGTATATTTTAAATCATTTAAATATCATCTTCATTGATGTATAGTTTTGTTGCTTAATTGCAAACAGTTCTGCTGCATTATATAGGGAGAGTAGTAGTAACGAGATATTCATAATTAATGAGGATGTTTTTGATACCTGTAACGTTATTATCATTAGCACTTGATAATTATCAGGTCATCTACCCAATTCTCGAAAGGTTAATTATCTCCTTAAGACGGGACCCTTTGTGAACGCTTGATGCAGTTGGATTTCGGAGATACCGTAATCAGGTTTCAACCGCTGATGACTTGATATATATATATATATATATATATATATATATATATATATATATATATATATATATATATATATATATATATATATATATATATATATATATATATATATATATATATATATATATATATATATATATATATATATATATATATATATATATATATATATATATATATATATATATATATATATATATATATATATATTATATATATCAAGTGATCAGCAGTTGAAAATACACCTAATAAAAGGATCCCATAAAAACACCAAAAGGGTAGAAAGTTATAACTTTATATATATATATTTTTTTTTCATTATCTGTATTTTTTGAATGAAAGGTATTGTAATTCCTCATTGGTATAGAAAAGATCCATGTAGTTTTGATAGAGTTTGCAAAGAAGTAAATTTCTAATTTTGATTCACACTTAATGTTGGCGTCCATAAAATCACTACATTCCATTTTGTTACTTCTCTTCATTTATCTATACAAGTCCTTTTTATATCCATCTCGCAATATGTTTTCCGAAATGAATGTATTTTTCTCTGTGTAAAACATCTCTCCCCGTAAAACTAGTTTTTTCCAAAGCCCTGAATTTTACGGGGGATTTACTTTTTCAATCACCTAGCTTTACGGGATAAATTATTCAAATGAAGATGGTTGTTTTACAGTTTTTTTAGTTTTGACTTTTGACATGGGATGTGAACGTTTAATCAAAGTGAAGATTACATGTGGAATAGTAGTATATTCTCTAGACATGATTTGAATGAATGATAGGGAAATATTGTTTAGTTCCAATACAACAAAGGGCTTATATTAGGAATATAAGAAGAAGGAAGTAGATTGTCAAACTAATACAGTAATGTAGTCACACTGTGTACTAACATATTATGTAAATATAATGTAAATAATTAACCACCCCCTAGTAAACTAAGCATTGTAAATAAAAGTAGTAGCAACCCCTCCAAACTCAAGCTGCCGTCCTCTTGGAAATATAAATAGAATGGAGGATGTTATTGTGTCTTAGTTCTTGCTTGACAAAGCCAGCGACACAAGCGAAACGCACCATAGCAAGTGAAATAAATGGAACCATTTTGAAGAAAGATTGAAAGCAGAAGTGAGAAAATATGAAAATCTGTATCAAAGAAGTCAGTACCACAAAAATTGAGTATCACTAAGTATCTCTTTTCTGTGTTTAAACTCCCAAACGAAGGGATTTTTCACATCTATTTCCAGGCAAAACCGCATGTGCTGATAATATTCACACATCCCTGGCCCTCTGTGAATAGAATTAAATGTCTCGTAACTGCAGATAGGTGAGGGACTGCTGAAATCTGAGGTCAATTGGCCCCGCCAGCATTCCAATGTATGCGTTAGCATATCTGGTTCTTCTCCATTATGCCTACTATGGTTGAATGGTTATACTGTAGCCCTGGTGACTTACTGGTCAACTGTTTAAATCCCCAAGGAGGAGGCTTGTCTTCCCATCCATTCCAGACGAGACCCCCTACTGTTAATGCGTACGTCGATCTCCGACCTTTTGAAGAGGAGAATCAAATATGGCTGCTCACCGGTGATGGGACAGAGACAGCTTAAATCCATAGCTATGGTTGCAATGGGTCGGTTATGATTCAAAGTGTATGCAGCAGAATATATTGTTTCTTCTGAGATTACCCACCCTTTAGTTGTAGTGATGGAAATGAAAGTAGTTGTAATAGTGATACGAATATCGCGTGCTTTATATCATTATCACCAATGCCTTTGTCATCATTTTCAGCTTTCATGCAATCGTCATCGTTGTTTTTATGTGTCTGTAGATATGATGGGGTTTCATTGCGTATCGAGGATATGAAAGGAAGAAAGAATAGGGGAGGAAGTGTCTTCATTTTTCTCTGTCTGGAATCAGGATAAAAACAGCAGCAGAGAATTTCTTGGAAAATATGAGACCTCCAATGGACTGACAATTCTTTTTTGAGAGGAGGAGGAGGAGGACGCTTTCCACGAAATTTTCTTTTCCTTTGGGAAAATCGGCAGATGGAAACAAGTTATTATTATTATTATTATTATTATTATTATTATTATTATTATTATTATTATTATTATTATTATTATTACTTTCAAATACTCTAGGTTGAATGTTTTCCTTTTGAACATTATGACTGCATTAATCCTTACGAGAAATTAACAGCATATAATAGCAGGCTGAACTCGGTGAAAAAGTACGAATTTGCTCAATAATTACTTTTACTGAATCGGACTGAGTGTCTAGTAAGTCGAAAAGCTTTGCAGATTTGACATGTTCTACTCATAGAATCGAAATCAATCCCTGTGGAAATGATACAACATTTCTATCATGTCCTGATGGCGAAACGAATTTGTGTGGCATTCTCAGTTCCTAAGCAAAAGGACAAGAACCTGCAACACCTAAATCTTGCTTGATCTCCTTAGTCTCTCGAGTAACCTAATGTATCTTTATGGCTATATCTTAATTTCTCCCACCTCCTACTTTATCGTCATTAAATATGACAGGCAATGAAATGATTATTTAACTGCTCCATGGCTAATATGGTAAATATATTAATACCAGGACGGGGTTTTGTAAAGATATGGTGAAAATTCCTAGGAAAATGAAAACTGTCGCCTGTGCGACCTATCCTCCCCATATTCACGACTGACGTCAGATCAAGGGTTCTAAAGATAAGCTGCTTGGTCTGCCTAACTCTACAATTTTACAGCTTTATTAAGATCAGTCTTGAGGTTTTCAGAAGAAAAAGGAGGCAACCGCAGCGTCCATTCGCAGTTCTTGTTGCGTTTGGTTAGATGAAAAGCAGGTAGAGAGAAAGACTGTTCTTTCTTTTTTCAATCATTGCACCCCTGAGCTTAGTGATTATGTTCTGTCTGCTTTTGTTCTGCGTAATTCTAAATGAAGGTCTTTCATCGGAATTCCTCCTGATAAGGTCTTTTCCTTTCGTGACTTACTGAGTTTCTGAGGTGCCAGAATTGGCTTTAAAACGATTCGCTATTTAAATTGCTTTTGTCTCCCTTGGAGTCTTCGTCACGTGAATCCATTGGATCTGCAGAGTACGAGGGATAGGAATGGGAATGTTTTAATCAAACACATTTTCCTGTGTCCTTTTAAACATTGGTTTTGTTGTTTACTAGCATTTTTGGAGAGTGTGCTGGGGTGTCAAAAACATTCGTGTTGTTATTTTTGTAATGGTGGTAATGGTGATCATTCAATGATGAATGCTGTTTTTCTTGCTGTTACAGTGTTACCATCATCATGAATATAACCCTTTTAACTTTGGCGATATTCTTATTGTCATTGGCATTCAGATCTGAAATTTTCCCTCTTCAATAAAAAAGAGGGAATGAGGCGTTAGTATACAAGAAAGATCATTGACTAAATTCCAACAGAGAAGTAAGAAGAATGGTTAGAGTATGGCCAGCTTCTGTATTTATTTTGAGAAGTGATTGGACAGTGTCATCGACTAGCAAACTCAATCGAAATATTAATATATTTTCTCATATCTGCAATCATTTCTTGCCTAGGCCTCCGTAGTTTTATTTCTCTGATCATATAATCTCCCACTGGGTGTAGCTTCTTTTCGGCACGTAAGAGGCGATAATGTACTTGTTTGGATAAAGGAAATGTATCGCTGAAAATCCGTTTCGGAACTGCCAAGCAGATTTACTGAAGAGGTGGGTGTTAGTTATTTGCTATAAGTTCGTATCACAAGCAAAAAAATCACCCATTGCTTTTAGAAATTGTCTGCGCTGACTTTTAACAGTCACTCATAATTTAATTACCGCCTTCGTTTATATTTTCCAAAGATTACATGAGATATCACCAGTTTGTATTTGTATTGTGCACTGTTGTTTAATTGTGCTATTTCAAAACTTATTTGTTTAATCAGTTTTTTTTATTTTTTTAATGTGTTTGGGCCATGATCGTTTTGATTTGAAAACCTCTCTCTCTCTCTCTCTCTCTCTCTCTCTCTCTCTCTCTCTCTCTCTCTCTCTCTCTCTTTTATATTTCGTAAGGTACGAAAGTACATCAAATGGGTAAGAGAAAAGCCGTTTTCACGCTACTCCAGAGAAAATTTTCTGGCCTCTCTTTATAATGCTTTAGAGTAATATCTCGGGGAATGAGGCCCTGTTGTCGAATTCGTGTAAAATATAAGCCTCTGCCGTGCAATATCATCTCTCAAGTGCAAGAAGATACGAATGTTATCGTCGAACTTCTGTTTTTCTTGGTTTGAGAAGAAAGAAACTTTATACAAAAAATATTTTGCATCTATTTTTACATTATTCTGACGTAAATGTGAGCATGAGTGCGTGCTTGTATTTTTATTTCAGTATTCTGTCATATATTTTTTAATGGGCAGACTCCTCTTCTGACTTGCAGAGTGCAGTAGGGAAAGTTGAGGGCAAGAAGTTTTCTTTTCGTAAACTTATGCATTATAGATGTAGTCATACATGCTATAATGGATGTCTTTACTCTTTTTATATTTTCTTTCAAGACTTCACAAAAGAAATTTAATGTCATGTTTCATTTTAGAGGTGGAGGAATAACCTATTGAGAATGTTTTAATATGGGTGTGTATGTATTGGCTATGTGCATTCATGTCTGAAAACTTGTGACCGTGTATGTTTGTTTCAGTTCGTGAATAAAAACAAAATGTTGAATGGCAGTTTTCCTTCTCATCAGGCGTGTGCGGTTTTGGGATTTGGGGAGGTTTTATTTTTGGCATTGTACTTGTATTCACATACATTAGAACAAGTGTTTTTACTTATGTGCTTATTGTGTCAAGAATTATACCAAACTACTTCTGAATCATTTTATTTTCATTCACCCTTAGGCGGATACCCAAATAGGTTTGGGCTAAATGGAAAATAAGACAACATTCCCTTCCACACTCACTCTAAGTGCTGAACCGTGGACGAACCTCCAGTGCATAAACCTTCCACAATATACTAAAAGGTACGTGCACCTAGAGTGATGTTTGGACACTTCCGCACGCTCACTGAGCCATTCGCCTTTTATTTTGCACATTCCGGATATTAAATACCTCCTTTCTAGTATCTCTACTTTCCATCTATCCATCACTTTCTCGGTCTTCCTTTCCTTCTCACTCCCAACAAATTTGAAATGAATACTGTTTTTCACCAACGTATTATTCTCCCTTCTGTCAGTAACCCAGATTTGATAGTCAGCTCAGTGGTCTGGTTAAACTGTTTTAATAATACCCAGCAGTAACCTTTTTACCACTGCAGTGTATCTGCGCAGGTATTACCCTTTCAATTTTTCTCATGGTATGTATACTGACCATCTCAACAACATCGTAATGTTTTCGTTTTCGTCCGCATGCATTTACTATCCACGCTTCACTTTCTTAGATCAGAATTGGTTCAATTGCCTCATCATACCTTCCAGCCCTGGCTTCCATATGCATTCCATTTCTCCT
Organism: Macrobrachium rosenbergii; assembly: GCF_040412425.1. NCBI lineage: Eukaryota > Metazoa > Arthropoda > Malacostraca > Decapoda > Palaemonidae > Macrobrachium > Macrobrachium rosenbergii. The sequence goes on along the minus strand of NC_089752.1, from coordinate 40,506,330 downwards.
TTAAATTTTTGCTCACACCCTTCTATCTTCCTTGCGTCACCTATCAGGTGACTTGCCCCATCTCTCAGCTTACCACCATCCGTTACATTTATGTCCGATTAACTATATCGATCAACCCTGTGCATTCTTCCTCCATCCAGGTTTACATTGATTGCTCCATCTTCTTGGTTTCTGTTTAACCTCAGACTTTCTGCTTTTCTTTACTCCCTCCAAATGGTGCTGCATCACTGGCAAGCATCAGCCATTCTTCACTCCATCCACTCATTTTCGTATTCCACAATTCCGCACCCACGTCTGATGCTCTTTCTATGACGTACTGCCTACTTAGTCCATAAAGAGGTGAAACATTAATGAAAGCTGACCCACCTTTCTTTCAGGCTCCTGACTACTACATACATCGAAAATAAACAAAAAAAAACAACTTTACATTTGCTCATAGGTTGAGGTTTATCATATGCATATATATGTGTGTATATATATATGTGTGTGTATTTATGTATGTGTATATATATATATATATATATATATATATATATATATATATATATATATATATATATAATACTGTTGGTTCATCCATGATTATAGTTTTGTTTGTTTAAATACACTCCTTGTTTATCAAAACGACTTATTGCTGAAAGAAAATACACGCCCATGTACATACCTAATACACAAACATAATATATATATATATATATATATATATATATATATATATATATATATATATATATATATATATATATATGTATATATATATATACTGTATATATATATATATATATATATATATATATATATATATATATATATATATATATATATATATATATATATATATTTTTTATGTTTCCAGGTGCAGGTGGTTCTTATGACTCCACATTTATTACTTTACTCTAAAATGGCCTTGCAGAGATAACCAGGACATATAAAAACACAAACTAAAAGGAGTGGTACAAGGAGCGGAGGGCTCTTTCTCAAAGGGAAGTGCGTGAAACACGTGGATACAAAAATAGGTATATTCTCATAACACACAAGATCAAAGGGAAAATGAACTGAAACACGTTAAATTGCTGCTGCAGAAGTCCTCCCGAAGTGGGGGGGGGGAGCTTGGGAATGCCAGGAACACGGACCAAGGAGAATTCTGCTACGATCGTCCGTCTGAAACAATATGAGGACCTAGATTACAAATCTAATGCTGGAATTTGGGGAATGAATTACTCGGGTGTGCGCTGAGGGCGCCAAGGACTTCCCGAGGCGTTACTTGTGACTCAGAGCAAGGAGGCAGTGAACACGTGGGCCAGGATTGAACCAAGAAGCATCAGGGAATACCAAGTTATAGGCCCAGAAGTTTAATAAATGCACAAGGGCAAGTAACGTGACTAAGCAACTCGTTCTAGGTACTTTACGACATTGTAGAGGCGTAAGGCTGACGTCGGCGTCCAGCGGCGTAAGGCTGACGTCGGCGTCCAGTGGCGTCTTCTGCCAGGGTCCACGTGTGTGCATCGACAAAGGGCCTCCCTCACCAAGGAACTGCTTTCAAGTCGTAGGTTGGGGGCGGAAAAGGGCGCCCTTGTGATGATGACAGGCCGCAGTTGAGTTTCCGCTCGCTTTGGGACTTGCAAATCCCCACTTGCAATCTTTGATGGCCACGAGGGTGGGGGTACGGAGCAAAGGGCAGTTAACTTCCACGTGGCGACGAGGGAAAGAAGGGTGGGGGGCAAGGTCTGCACTCGTGACCTCTTGGCTTAAACTCGCGACGGTGTGTGCTTCTGGCACCCTGACCTTTTAGTGCTTCTGGACAGGGGTAGGGGGTGGGGGGCTAGGTCCTGACCGGGTCACGCTTCTGTATCAAAGAGAACGGCGCCAGCCAGTTTATTTGCCCCAGGCGAGAATTAAATCTTTTGAGCGTCTCTTATAACCCGACTTCCACTGGTTAAAACTAACCCAAACCAGTATTCACTACCTCTCACAGGTTCAAAATAGACAGAGGCCTATCTATCGGCCGAGCAAAGCAAAAAGGCGGGCGCTTTCATAGCGTATTTTGGCGCTAATCTTTACTATATATATATATATATATATATATATATATATATATATATATATATATATATATATATATATATATATATATATATATATATATATATATATATATAGAACAAATAGGACGACGAAAAGGAGGTGATACATATTCAGCTTTATTTACCGCCAACGTTTCAAAGCATGGCTTCATCATCAGGGCTAAAATACAAAAATAACATCAATTAAAATCAATACAAAGGACTCAGTAAAATCATTAACGTTAAAATATAGACATTAAAACCGAAACATAAAAGTTAAAACCAACCTAACGCCTCAAGAAAAGAAAACTGAGTGACCAAGAAGGGCACCAAAAGGACGAAGAGAACTCTTAAGCAATAAACAGAGGGGCAGAAGAAGACTGACTATTCAAAGATGGAACCAGTTGTTTGATGGTTAACGACTCGAGGATATGGAGAGAAGTTTCATCAGCAGATTGCTCTAAGATTTGAAAATCTTCATAGGAAATACAAGCTTTGCATTGTTTAGAATGTTCCCTTATGTTAGAAAACTCCTTCTTACTCAATGTACACCCTTTTCTATGGCTAATGCCACGATGAGAGTCAACTCGCACTTTCAGCATTCTTTTGGTGGATCCGACGTACGTAAGTCCCGAGATTACATCTCGGGCAAGTATACTTAGAGACCACCAAAGAACGCATAAGGTTGGGAACAGTGTCTTTAAATCTAAAAAGAGAGCCAATTGTTCCTGGATTACTTAGAACAGGTTTGGGATTGAGACAGTAAAAGTATTTCTTTAAAATCTGTTCCCAATCTTATGCGTTCTTTGGTGGTCTCTAAGTATACTTGCCCGAGATGTAATCTCGGGACTTACGTACGTCGGATCCACCAAAAGAATGCTGAAAGTGCGAGTTGACTCTCATCGTGGCATTAGCCATAGAAAAGGGTGTACATTGAGTAAGAAGGAGTTTTCTAACATAAGGGAACATTCTAAACAATGCAAAGCTTGTATTTCCTATGAAGATTTTCAAATCTTAGAGCAAGCTGCTGATGAAACTTCTCTCCATATCCTCGAGTCGTTAACCATCAAACAACTGGTTCCATCTTTGAATAGTCAGTCTTCTTCTGCCCCTCTGTTTATTGCTTAAGAGTTCTCTTCGTCCTTTTGGTGCCCTTCTTGGTCACTCAGTTTTCTTTTCTTGAGGTGTTAGGTTGGTTTTAACTTTTATGTTTCGGTTTTAATATCTATATTTTAACGTTAATGATTTTACTGAGTCCTTTGTATTGATTTTAATTGTTGTTATTTTTGTATTTTAGCCCTGATGATGAAGCCATGCTTTGAAACGTTGGCTGTAAATAAAGCTGAATATGTATCACCTCCTTTTCGTCGTCCTATTTGTTCTACGTATACGCCTTGCCAGAAGTCAACACTTTCCCGATTATATATATATATATATATATATATATATATATATATATATATATATATATATATATATATATATATATATATATATATATATATATATATATATATATATATACGTACATACACTCACGAAAATCATGTTTTTACGTATTAATTTTCTTGTTTTTATTACGTTCCTTTTATGATGTTTCGCTCTTTCCATTTCCCCTAGTTGGTAATATTTTTTTTTTTGCGGTTCTTCGTCATGTCTCCGATAAAATAAATTTTTAATCTCGATTTCAGTAATTACTCTTCTAAGTGGATTCTGCTGTTTTTATTATTTTTCCCTCCCATACTCTTCACAGCAACTTCTCAACGTTACGACATTAATGCTGTCCAAGGGCCAGATACCGTAAGAATTTGTCTGTGAATGTCGGTATTGCTCCGTCAGAAAGTTCTTGGGAAGTTAGATAAAAAAAAAAATTCTTTTATTACAAGAGAGGCCATTATCTTGAAGTTAATAGTTCTGATTGTAATCGATTCAGATATTTTATTTAATCCACTGACGTTCTGAGTAGCGGTCTTAAGCAGTTTCATTTATGAGAAAAGTATTCTTTTTTTATCGATAGTCAGTTGGCAGTGCTGTTTTATTTTGTATAAAAATGGGGGGTGGGGGAGCGCTAAAGAGAGGTCAAGAGACTAGCACTTTATTGCGTATTTCCCATGGGTTAGGATTCTTAAAGTTATGGGAACTATATGTCACCATGCCTAAAGGCAGTTGACGTTGTAGCTTTAGGCAGATGTATATAGTGGCATCATTTGTAAGGAGATTTGTAATTGAGCAGTTCGACCTGAGAGCCCGTATGGTTGATCAGAGGAAAGGATGTGAACTTAAGTTGCATTAGAAGGTCTCTTTGAATAGTTTGTTGATTTTAAATATTAAGAAAGTGAAAACATTATGGGGTAGTTGGAGGGGTTAGAATGATGGCCTTTTTTTGATCAGGCTGTGCAAGTGAGATCTTCGGAATGGAAAGATTTATACCAGGATTTAGGATGAGACGAAAAAATATGACAAAATACGGAGTAAGCTCATCTGCATATTCCTGAGAAATCAGGGGTGGGTGCTATCCTGCCGAGGGATTTCCCCCCTTCAGAAGCGTGCTTACCCCATACAAAATGGGAAAAAAGCACGTTAAAAGAAGAAGAAGAAGAAGCGTAAGTGCCTTATGGATTCCGAGTACTGAAAGTGATAGAGGAATAACATTGTAAGCGACGGAACATGAAACAGTGGGGATGTTTCACGACCTATTAGATGAAGACAGGGATTTAAAAAATTGCTTTATCAGGAGACACAGCTAAGGTATCCCTTAAACAAAAAAAGGAGAGGGGGGAGTGGGAAGAAATGATCCAACGCGAAAAATGCTACACTGATACACTCTTTACTTACAAGCGAGTTTTGTTTCGTAGTAATTCAGAAAATACTTGGCAGTCTGCTGCATCGTACACATACTTAATAGTTTAAATGTGGCTGGCTTGTCGCTTAGTAAACTGCCAGTTAATGCATTGTCTGATGTGAGTCTCGCTTTTTATGTTTTCTCATATCCTTTTGGTAACCTTGTACATGCCAGAGAGAGAGAGAGAGAGAGAGAGAGAGAGAGAGAGAGAGAGAGAGAGAGAGAGAGTAATTTATTCGTCCAGGAGTATACAGTGAAATGGGTCTGCTGGTATATTACATAGATACAATTTAGGCTCTTTCAGCTCAGCCTTTGACGCACTGATGGAGCACCATTTGCTGCTCACGTGATTCTGTGTTGTTAGCGTCAATAAAGCCTGTGGTTTAGGCTCCTTTGAAAAATGATGAGACTCTCGGTGGAATATGGAATACTGTGGTTATGTGTATATGTGATCCTATGTAAAGTTGCTTCTCATAGACATACTTAAAAACTAAGTGTGTGATTTTAGGTAAAGTTAAGTTCAGAAAAGAAAACTGTAACAATTGTACATTGACGGCTGAATCAAAGGGAAATTAAAAAGTTGGAAAAGTAAGATGTTCAGTCCGCAACAAACAGTGAAATGAGAAACTTAAGAATTTAAAATTTCAAAGTTGAACTGTTATGATACAGATGGATAAATTATGGGAAATAGTAATAGCCGAAAAAAGGGGAAAATACAGAAGATAGTTGAAATGAAAACTGAAAAGCAAGAAAAAGTTATGAAAGCTATTGTCATTCCTGGTATAACGGTATTAGTAAAATACGGTATTTTTGTTAAGTTATGTAAGCCTTAGAATATATTAGACAAACTTTGATAAATGATTATGATAACAGTTGGATAAAAATACGAGTGTATCGATACGCAGGATTTGAAAAGATGAGATGAATATTTTTTACATGTGGGGTTCTCTCTCTCTCTCTCTCTCTCTCTCTCTCTCTCTCTCTCTCTCTCTCTCTCTTCTCTTTGTGTGTGTGTGTGTTTTATTTATGCCACTGAATATATATTTTGTCATTTGCAAGGACCCAGCTGCGTTTACTTTAGTAAATCCCAAAAGTGCAACATTTATCTTCGTGGAATAGAGTGGGAACCCCTTTGCCTTTTCGGGAGATATTCGTGTGCGGTTTTGTGCTTGTATGGTTACTCCTGGATTAGCCCTTTTTTTTTGCTACTTTCGTTTATATATATATATATATATATATATATATATATATATATATATATATATATATATATATATATATATATATATATATAGAGAGAGAGAGAGAGAGAGAGAGAGAGAGAGAGAGAGAGAGAGAGAGAGAGAGAGAGAGAGAGAGGTCAGTTTGGGAGCAGTTTAATTCTTATCCTTAAATTCCAATAAAAGAGCATTTGAAATCTTTTGGGCGACGATTTATTTATTTTTCTACTCATTTACTTATGTTCTAAAGGTTCTTCGTAAATGCATGAACAAAACAAAATGTTCTTCTCTTATTCGTGAATATTATTTCACATTAAATAATGCACTTGTGGGCCACTGGAGATCTTCCCTTCCTCCACATTCCATAGGAGTGGCAGGATATGGGTTCAGGATACCCAAAAAGGGAGGTTAGAGATATGCCATGTCCCTTCACCCGGCCCTCTTGGTGTCCAGTCATTCATCCTGCTTTGATTCCCTTGAGTTTTTGCAAACAATCCTCTTTCCTTAAAGCGTTAAGTGAAGACGGCTGGAACTCATTTTTGTGTGATTAATTCTTTTGCTTGATGATATGGACGAATATTAATTTTGTTTTATTTTATGTAATGGGAAGAATGTTATTGTCCATTGAGATAAGGTGTATTTGAGAGAGAACACTTAGAATGTAAATGAATTCATGTATAAGTGTGATGTAAATATTTATGTTCTCCAGTCATCCTTAAACTTATAAATGTTGTATGCAATATAGCATTCACATTTTGTCATAAGTTGAGAGTCAAAGTACATTTGCATTATTCAGAAGCACTTTCACACTAGTAAACACCTTAAGAATTTGGGTAAGCTTTCCGATAATACGTGGAGTTTTTTTGCATGGCGCTTGCAGTTGCGTATTATGTCTGCACTCGTCCTAGTGACAGGCCGTATGTCAGACAGTGACTCCCTATTAGCTTCCCAAACTCTTACGTATTTGTGAGGCATTTCAATTGACTTTGACGAGAGAGAGAGAGAGAGAGAGAGAGAGGTGCGAAGTTTTATTGACGTTTCATCGCATGGGTTTTCCTCTTGGCGATAACTGATATAGGAAATGTAGACAACGGAAGAAGTAGAACCATGAATACACAAAGCCTTTTACTTTCTCAGTATGTAAGTAGTGCTGTTGGAAACCTCGAAATTTTAGGTTTTTTTTCCAAAACTCGACAATTTTTTCCTATTGCTAACTGAATTCTTATAGTATGTGACAAATCCCCGTCTGGATGAAGTGCCGTTAGTACACCTCTCGTTGTGTACTTTGAAGATTACTAAAAATTGCAGTTTTCCTTTGGCCCTTAGCTGCACTCGCTTTTTATACACTTTTATTTAGCTTGCTTTTTTTGTCTGTTTGTTTGTTAGTTTGTCTTGGTCAAATCTTGTAACTCTGATGGACTTGAAATTTTGCATGGATACTTAATCCCGGTGACAATACAACCTTACATGATCAGTAGGTCAGCAGTGACCTCCAGTGACCCTACAGTGACCTCTTCCAGCATCTCAGTATTTGTATGAAACTTTTCGGATTTTTCACATCCTCTTTGATTCAGTAAATAGCTCTACGGATTTTTCAGACCTCCTGTGGCTGGACAGGATATCAATTTCGTTAGCTATAATCATAAATCGATTACAATTTCTGTCAAAAATAAAAAGTATAAAATAAAAAGTACATAAAAAAAATTCTAACACGCTTTTCATAAAATGCACTAAAAAGTGAAAAATAAATGTTTTGAGACAGTAGAATTTTCGTACAATTAATCATTTCTACAAAAATAAAATCGTGGGCGCCAAACTTGGAAGGAAATGCTACAAGAAATAAACAAATATATTTCTTTTCTTATAGCGTTTCCCTCCATGTTTGGCGCCCACGCTTTTATTTTTGTAGCCATGATTAATTGTAAGAAAATCCTTGTGTGTCTCAAAAAATTGATTTTTCACTTTTTAGTGCATTATAAGGAAAGCGTGTTTTAATTTTTAAAATATTTTTTATTAGCTATTTATTTTACATCCATTCCCTTCCTTTCTTCCGTCATGCTGTCCAACCAATCCACGTCTATCTTTACACTAAGTGCTGAATTTGGTAGAAACGCCCCACTGCTTGGCTTAATAGCCAAATTTCATGAATAAGATCAACCTTTTGACGAATTTTACGGTGCATTAAATCAGATTAAATTAGATTTCTGCTTTTGATTACTGAACTTATACTGAATGAAACATACAAGCCAATTATAATTACTTTAACCTCAATAGGATTAAGTCAGGTCAAGTCAGGTTGACTTTGGTAAGTGACATTCTATTTGTTAATGATACGGGCCTTGATATATTTTAACTTCGTATCATATATGATGAATGTTGATTAATTGCCTTTATTTATAATAGCTTCTTAAAGTTCAGTAAACGCTATGGACGACATCTCAATTTTAAAGTCATTAGTGCGGATGAGAGTAAGGCTGATCAGTCTTCATTGAAGAAATGTTTTTGTGAAACCCGCTTCTCTGTCCAGGGATGCATATGTGTTACTAGTAATCAATTTTTAGTTTTCTGTAAAAGAAAACTATTGAGATGGTTATTTGTCTGTCCGTCCGCACTTTTTCTGTCCGCCCTCAGATCTTAAAAATACTGAGGCTAGAGGGCTGCAAATTGGTATGTTGATCATCCACCCTCCAATCATCAAACATGCCAAATTGCACCCCTCTAGCCTCAGTAGTTTTTATTTCGTTTAAGGTCAAATTTAGTTATGATCGTACTTCTGGCACCGCTAGAAGTGCCAGCGGCCGACGCATCTTCACTTGACCACATCTGGAGAGCAACTGAGCACTTCCTGGCCGTGACTGAGAGTTTCATACTGCAGCACATCGAGAGTTTCATACAGCAGTATACGCTGTACAGTAAACTAGTAAACTCGATTGCGCCGAAGAAATTTTGGCGCAATTGTTACATGTTTATTCTGTAATGACATGTATACATGAGTCTATTTATCATATCTCTGAAACTGTCAAATTGTATTTGGGGGATAAAAGCGATAAAAGATCGTTAAACCTTAAAGTGCACTTTGTGGGGATATGATTCGACATGGCATTACTATGCACGTATATTTAAACACTTCAAATTATTTTCGTAAAACACTTGTTCGATGATTTTGAATAACTTCATGTACGCCTTGTAACATTTTGCTTAAAGCCTTATTTGGATGGAATATGCTCCTAAAGGGTCCATTCATTCAGTGACTGATTCAGCGGTCAAAGGAAGATCATGTCATTGATCTTTTATTCTTGTTGTGCTAATCTGCATTAGAGGAATATCTTTATAGGGCCACCCTTTATTAGAGAAATATTTCTGTTGCTGTCCCTGCCACAGAGGAATATATGTATATATATATATATATATATATATATATATATATATATATATATATATATATATATATATATATATATATGTATATATATATATATATATATATATATATATATATATATATATATATATATATATATATATATATATATATATATATATTTATATATATATCAACGTGCCTGAAGAGGGAGACAGTTGTTCTGTGAAATATAGCATTAACCTTCTACATTTTGGCATTTTGATGGGCTTCTTTTATTAGGTGGAATTCTGTTTTAACAGCTGATATTTCACAGTCATATATATATATATATATATATATATATATATATATATATATATATATATATATATATATATATATATATATATATATATATATTTATACATATATGTATATATGACTGTGAAATATTTTCTGTTAAAATGCCAAAATGTAGAAAGTTAATGCTGTATCTCAGAGAACAATTGTCTCCCTCTTCAGGCAGGTTCATTTGATCCAAGTTTTCATTACCTGCCTGAAGAGGGAGACAGGTGTTCTCTGAAATATAGTATAAACTTTAAACATTTTGACGTTTTTATGGGCTGCTTTTATTTTATATACAATGAAGGACATTGATATGCAATGATGAATATGTATTGTGTTAATGTGCATCTTCTATCAGGCACATTCGTAGTCATGACATTGTTGAATTTACTATTGTTAAAGATATTTTCCCTTGGAAGCAGCCTGTTTATTTTCCTATCCGTGCAAGAACACAGACAAATTCTTACTTTTGTCCTAACATTGCAGTGGATCTCTTGACTTGATCTGGTGTCCTTTTGTGTAAATTTTGTTTTGTCGTCTTTCTGCGAACTCGGGAAGTCTATTGTGTTGATTATCTATTTGCCAAATTTTGACTCAATGTTTCGTAAGTCCACCAAAGTAATGCTGCATCCACTCTTATCAGGACAGTTCATTGCCTACGAACGAAATTGGCAGTTTTTTCCATTAGGTAACTTGGTTTAAACATTCCTTTGATAAGAAGCTTCAATAAAGATCATAAAGGTAAGAAAACAAATAATTATGAATTAAAAACGATGATTTTATCCCTCCGTCAAGGTTCTTACTAAAAATATGAGTGTTGTAATTGCTAACTAGATGTCCTTATTCTTTATGTAGCCTTCGTGGATAGTTTCCATTGCGTAATACTCAACTTATTCACTTTATTTCTTTTCTTTCACTTTATAGAAGACGTAACACTAGTTATTCAACCAAAAAAGAATATTTTAATTTTCACCTCACTTTTCCTCGTGCACTTTCTCAAAATCCTCGTTCCCCATTCCTCTCTGCATTCTCTCTGAACTTGCAAACTTTTCCTTTGGAGCATCTTGTATTTTTCTTTTGGAAAATTGATGAAGGCAGAATCGTTGATTTGATCCAAGTTTTCTAAGTATTCCAATAGGAGTTTCTGGTAAGGAGTTTGTGGTTCGCTTGCAAATCACTTTAATTTATGGCCTCGATAATGTTAGCCAAAATTATTAAACACTCTGGTCTCTTGCTAAACTCACACTGAATATTAAAACGCCGTTCATATATATTGTTCCAGTATATGTATATTTATATATATATATATATATATATATATATATATATATATATATATATATATATATATATATATATATATATATATATATATATATATATATATGTATATATATATATATATATATATATATATATATATATATATATATATATATATATATATATATATCTATATATATATATATATATATATATATATATATATATATATATATATATATATATATATACAAGCATTAAGCTACAAACGTCCTTTAATATCCAATTCGCTCTACCTCGGAAATAATATACTTTCATATATGTTACCGAAGGGGAATTTTTTAGTTGATAATAAGTACGCCGTCCCGTGGGCTCGAACCAACGAAGGACAGGAACTCAGGACTACAGGGACGCATTAACCCGCGTGGCCACAAGAGAGGTATAAGTGGATATCGGCTCCCATGTACAAATCATCCGTCGAACTCAGGTGTTTTGTATTTGGAGACGATATCCACCCACCTCTGCCATGTTGACCGTGTAATGTGTTTGTCGCATGCAGCCATATTATGAAGTTTTTATCACATCACCGTGATTCATATACAAGCATTAAGCTACAAACGTCCTTTATTATCCAATTCGCTCAACCTCGGAAATAATATACTTTCATATATGTTACTGAAGGGAAATTTTTTAGTTGATAATAAGTACTCCGTCCCGTGGGCTCGAACCAACAAAGGACAGGAACTCAGGACTACAGGGACGCATTAACCGGCGCGGCCACAAGGGAGGTATAAGTGGATATCGGCTCCCATGTACAAATCACCCGTCGAACTCAGGTGTTTTGTATTTGGAGACTATATCCACCCACCTCTGCCATGTTGACCGTGTAATGCGTTTGTCTCACGCAGCCATATTATGAAGTTTTTATCACTTCACCGTGATTCATATACAAGCATTAAGCTACAAACGTTCTTTAATATCCAAATCGCTCTACCTCGGAAATAATATACTTTCATATATGTTACCGAAGGGGAATTTTTTAGTTGATAATAAGTACGCCGTCCCGTGGGGTCGAACCAACGAAGGACAGGAACTCAGGACTACAAGGACGCATTAACCCGCGCGGCCACAAGAGAGGTATAAGTGGATATCGGCTCCCATGTACAAATCACCCGTCGAACTCAGGTGTTTTGTATTTGGAGACGATATCCACCCACCTCTACCATGTTGACCGTATAATGCGTTTGTCGCACGCAGCCATATTATGAAGTTTTTATCACATCACCGTGATTCATATACAAGCATTAAGCTACAAACGTCCTTTAATATCCAATTCGCTCTACCTCGGAAATAATATACTTTCATATATGTTACCGAAGGGGAATTTTTTAGTTGATAATAAGTACGCCGTCCCGTGGGCACGAACCAACGAAGGACAGGAACTCAGGACTACAGGGACGCATTAACCCGCGCTGCCACAAGAGAGGTATAAGTGGATATCGGCTCCCATGTAGAAATCACCCGTCGAACTCAGGTGTTTTGTATTTGGAGACGATATCCACCCACCTCTGCCATGTTGACCATGTAATGCGTTTGTCGCACGCAGCCATATTATGAAGTTTTTATCACATCACCGTGATTCATATACAAGCATTAAGCTACAAACGTCCTTTAATTTCCAATTCGCTCTACCTCGGAAATAATATACTTTCATATTTGTTAACAAAGGGGAATTTTTTAGTTGATAATAAGTACGCCGTCCCGTGGGCTCGAACCAACGAAGGACAGGAACTGAGGACTACAAGGACGCATTAACCCGCGCTGCCACAAGAGAGGTATAAGTGGATATCGGCTCCCATGTACAAATCACCCGTCGAACTCAGGTGTTTTGTATTTGGAGACGATATCCACCCACCTCTACCATGTTGACCGTGTAATGCGTTTGTCGCACGCAGCCATATTATGAAGTTTTTATCACATCACCGTGATTCATATACAAGCATTAAGCTACAAACGTCCTTTAATATCCAATTCGCTCTACCTCGGAAATAATATACTTTCATATATGTTACCAAAGGGGAATTTTTTAGTTGATAATAAGTACGCCGTCCCGTGGGCTCGAACCAACGAAGGACAGGAACTCAGGACTACAGGGACGCATTAACCCGCGCGGCCTGAAGAGAGGTAAAAGTGGATATCGGCTCCCATGTACAAATCACCCGTCGAACTCAGGTGTTTTGTATTTGGAGACGATATCCACCCACCTCTGCCATGTTGACCGTGTAATGCGTTTGTCGCACGCAACCATATTATGAAGTTTTTATCACATCACCTTGATTCATACACAAGCATTAAGCTACAAACGTCCTTTAAAATCCAATTCGCTCTACTTCGGAAATAATATACTTTCATATATGTTACCAAAGGGGAATTTTTTAGTTGATAATAAGTACGCCGTCCCGTGGGCTCGAACCAACGAAGGACAGGAACTCAGGACTACAGGGACGCATTAACCCACGCTGCCACAAGAGAGGTATAAGTGGATATCGGCTCCCATGTAGAAATCACCCGTCGAACTCAGGTGTTTTGTATTTGGAGACGATATCCACCCACCTCTGCCATGTTGACCGTGTAATGCGTTTGTCGCACGCAGCCATATTATGAAGTTTTATCACATCACCGTGATTCATATACAAGCATTAAGCTACAAACGTCCTTTAATATCCAATTCGCTCTACCTCGGAAATAATATACTTTCATATATGTTACCGAAGGGGAATTTTTTAGTTGATAATAAGTACGCCGTCCCGTGGGCTCGAACCAACAAAGGACAGGAACTCAGGACTACAGGGACGCATTAACCCGCGCGGCCACAAGAGAGGTATAAGTGGATATCGGCTCCCATGTACAAATCACCCGTCGAACTCAGGTGTTTTGTATTTGGAGACGATATCCACCCACCTCTACCATGTTGACCGTGTAATACGTTTGTCGCACGCAGCCATATTATGAAGTTTTTATCACATCACCGTGATTCATATACAAGCATTAAGCTACAAACGTCCTTTAGTGATTGGAGAAGTTGCAAAAACCTCTTTTTAGTTTTCCATAAAAGGAAACTATTTTGACGGCTTTGTCTATTCGCCTTCAGATCTTAAAATCTTCTGAGGCTAGGGGGCTGCAGATTGGAATGATTATTCACCCTCCAATCATCAAACATACCAAATTGCAACCCTCTAGCCTCAGTAGTTTTTATTTTTTAACGTTAAGGTTAGTCGTTGATCGTGCGTCTGGCAGCACTTTCCGGAGGCGTGCAACGCTCCTTCGCATGACCGCATCTGGGGAGCAACTGTGCGCTGGTCGGTTGTAGATCATAGCTTTTACACCATTAATACGCTGTACAGAAAACTCGATTGCGCCGACGAAACTTCGGCCCATTTTTTCCTTGTTTTATAAATAACTACTGCTCTTAGTCAGGAGGCGGAAAAGCCTGAATTCCATAGCTGTCACAGAAGAGACATTTAAAAAGAATCGGAGCCATTTTAGCCTCAAATTATTATCTGAATTCCTGGAACATCTCTACCTCGTGTTTTTACGAGTTACAGAAAGAAGCTAACGAAATGTTTTAGGGCTGTACAGGGATCCCGTTTAATATCATGAGAATATGTGAAGGAGCTCTCTCTCTCTCTCTCTCTCTCTCTCTCTCTCTCTCTCTCTCTCTCTCTCTCTCTCTCTCTCTCTCTCTTCCAATAAACGGCATGTGAACGTTCCCTCAAATCAGTTGTGTGTCTTTTGGTCTAAAAATCACGAAGTATTTATCGCGGACCAGTCGACCTTTCAGGGTCACGCACGAGGGTGGAAAAAAGAGGAAAAAGAGAACTATAAAAGCTTTAATCTGATATATCACCGAACCATAATTATCAAAGGAGGACCGCGACAAGATAAGACATAACCTTTGCGCGGATGGAGCCATATGTCAGGGTCTCTCTCTCTCTCTCTCTCTCTCTCTCTCTCTCTCTCTCTCTCTCTCTCTCTCTCTCTCTCTCTCTCTCTCTCTCTCTCTCTCTCTCTGCCGAATCCGAAAAATCCTTTTGCACTTACCGAACATTTCCCGGAATGATATCGAAATCAATGAGCTCTCCATCACCGTTATACAGCTTATAGGTTTTCAATCGACTTGAGAGAGAGAGAGAGAGAGAGAGAGAGAGAGAGAGAGAGAGAGGAAACGCACGCCGTTCGCACGTTTTCGGCGAAATTTTGGAAAGTCGAGACAAGATATAGCTTAACTCTCTCTCTCTCTCTCTCTCTCTCTCTCTCTCTCTCTCTCTCTCTCTCTCTCTCTCTCAATTCTTTGCTCTTTATTTTGGAACCCTGGTAAATGTTTTAGTGACGGTCGCTCTGTGAACTTACTGGGCCGCGTCTTTCTGGCAGAGATTGAAGAAAAACTTGAATGACTTCCATGGTGCTGTAGGTTTTCTTTTAGTAATAATGAGTGAATTGGAAATATGGCATATCTAGACAGAAATAATATGGCCTTAAAACGTTTTCGCAACAAGTAATTGATTAATTTCTTTTTTGGTCTTGAACATAAGTGTCATTATGTTCCAAATATAATGCAAATAATGATTTATATGCAAACACAGTCCTTCCCACCTAGTTTTATCTATAAGAATAAAGTTATATTCACACTAACATATTATTATTTTGGTTTTTGAAGCCACTGCGACTACATATATAGAAGTTTGAAAGATTAGATTTATTTACGTCATGTCATGGACATAATTCCGATTCTCTCTCTCTCTCTCTCTCTCTCTCTCTCTCTCTCTCTCTCTCTCTCTCTCTCTCTTCCGGAACTGAGTTCATCCATGGTGTCATTGCAGTGACGTTCTTTCTGGCAGTAATGCCCAGTGTGTCATATCGAGTCGCATTTCTGTTTCTTTTTAGGGGTATGAATCTTGCACTTAGAGCCTATGCACTTTTCCTCACCGAATCTTTGTTATTTTGCTCTCTCTCTCTCTCTCTCTCTCTCTCTCTCTCTCTCTCTCTCTCTCTCTCTCTCTCTCTCTCTCTGAGGAGTTCAATGAGTTCTCTCTCTCTCTCTCTCTCTGAGGAGTTCAATGAGTTTTGCAACTTTTCAGAAACAAGAAATTATTTTAATAATGTCTTAAGCATTACTTTTGTATTTTTATCTCGAATGTAAGTGTAATAAGACGTCTACTTATGTTGTAGAAGTTAATTAGATCTGGTTATATTTACATAATGATTTGCAAAAATATATTGTAAAGATGTATACTAGTCAAGTATACATGCAATAATTTCTGGTACTTTATAGAGGTATGAATCTTGCACTTAGAGCCTATGCACTTTGTCTCACCGAATCTTTGTTATTTGTTATTTTGCTGTAATTTTTATGCTCGTGTTCTTCATATATATTGTACAATAAATCTCTTCATATGCATGTATTTTATGCATAAAATACATACATATGAAGATTAATTGTAGAACAAATATGCAGAACACAAGCATAAAAATTACAGCAAAATAACAAATAACAAAGATTCGGTGAGACAAAGTGCATAGGCTCTAAGTGCAAGATTGATACCTCTATAAAGTTCCAGAAATTATTGTATACATTTTTACAATATATTTTTTGCAACTTATTATGTAAATATAACCAGATCTAATTAACTTCTGCAACATAAATAGACTTCTTATTACACTTACATTCGAGATAAAAATACAAAAATAATGCTTAAGACATTATTAAAATAATTTCTTATTTCTGTAAAGTTGCAGAACTCATTGACCTCTTCATTGGCAGAGAGAGAGAGAGAGAGAGAGAGAGAGAGAGAGAGAGAGAGAGAGGTTGTGTCAGAGAACCACCTGGTAGCTTCCATTTACCTGTCATAAATGGTTTTGTTTTCTCTATCTTATGCATTATGCAAATCATTCAGTTACCATCATATGAAGCAGTTGTTAACTGCTTCACAGGATGATTGATTGGTAATTCCTTAGAATTAATTATACGGCAGAATAGAGCTGGTAATTTTTATTATCCAGTTGCTAACATTAATCTGCAAGAATATTATGTATATTTTTTATGATATTGCAAACACGGTACAGTGGTTTTTGTGAATTTGACTTCCAAGTCAAATTCTGATTGAAGTGTCCCTTTGAACTCAAATGACTCGTGGCTCTTCGTTTTAAAATCCGATTTTTTTTCTCGCTAGATGAGGCAGTCTTTCGAATCTCTCTTTTCAGACTTTTTTTGTCTGAAAGGAAAGTGTTTGAATCTCTTGATGTTTTATTCAGAGGACACGGAGGATTCTTTAGACTTTATTTCAGCCTCCAACGTTGCAATGTTGTTTTTGTAATGAAAAGTTTACTAATTAGCTATTTTAAAATCTTACCTTAATGAACTTTCATATGTGGTGGTTTTGGAGAAAACTTGGTTGTTACTTCTTTATCTTTTTTTGCATACCTCGTTTTGTATTTTAATATGGAAGAACCAAGTCACATTTCCTAAATGGGCACTAACTGATCGTTCACTTCCGTACGTCAGTCCATGATTTTTGCTGGTTTTTTTTTTTTTTTTTTTTTTTTTTTACTTAATTAAGACAATTTGAAATGTGAGGGGAATGAGGAAGGTGACGTACTGCGTGGTAACAGACACTAGCAAGCTTTGGAACCATGAAACTTCACTCCAGTTAACTCAGGGGACGGTGCTGTGATGTCTTTGATTCCGGATGTGTTCTTCATTGCTGTTTCTTTTTAAATAGCATGTCATCAGATATTTTAGATATAATCGAGGAATGTTTTATAAAATACATTTAATTACCAGCCAATAGCAAGTCTCTCTCTCTCTCTCTCTCTCTCTCTCTCTCTCTCTCTCTCTCTCTCTCTCTCCTGAGCTGCCAGTCCTTTCCCCTAATAATGCCTCCTTTTCCCTTGAGATACGATGACTCAGATCATGGAAATCACGAAAGTTCCACAGTTATCGTCATCAGTATTCGTGGCTTACATTTCGTTGTTTACTTTTTCATCTTTATTTCTGTTTCTTTTGTTCTTTCGGATTCTTTGTTTATTTCTTCCTCCTTTTCCATCTCCCATCCTGGGACGTGCTGCTGGCAGCATTTTACAGTTATTTTAGTCTTGGTACATGTAGTGTTAATATATATATATATATATATATATATATATATATATATATATATATATATATATATATATATATATATATATATATATATATATATATATATAATGTGTGTGTGTGTGTGTGTGTGTGTGTGTGTGTGTGTGTGTGTGTGTGTGTGTGTGTGATGGATACAGTTAATTTTTCTGTTTTGTTCTCATATGATACATACGGTTTGAATTTTTCAGTTTTTTCCACATACGATACATATATTGTAGTGTTATTTTTTCTGTTTTTTTTCTCATATGATATGTAGCGTTAAATTTTCTGTTTTTCTCTCATATGATGCATACAGTCTTAATTTTTCGGTTTTTTTTCTCATGTGATACATCAAGGGTTAATTTCTCTGTTTTTTTCCTAATATGATACATATAGTGCTAATTTTTCTGTTTTTTTTCTCATGTGGTACACACAGAGTTAATTTTTCTGTTTCTTTTCTCATGTGATACTTATAGTGTTAAGTTCGTGTTTTTATTTCCTCATATGATACATATAGTGTTAATTTTTCTGCATTTTGCCTCATATGATGCTGAAAGTTCAAGCAGTTCCTCTGAAAATTTTATAAACGATTGGAATTGTTGCTTTGGTACAATACTTCGTTTAATATCTAGTTATATCTGTTTTTTTTTAATCGTGAGGTGACGAATAATTGGTATTTCTAAAAAGCAGGCCTTCTTCTCTTATCTCTTGTCACACGAATTTTGGTCTCTTGTTTCTCAAGTTCAAGTTATCAACGAAAGTGAAATTAATAAGGCATGGGAATACGTCATAAATTTAACGTAAAATGGGAAAGCGTATTAAACACACGTATCGTATTTAAGGTAGCTTTTTTATATTTCTGGCATATTTTGTATGTTGCATTCTGAGCAGTAACACTGTACAAGTGCATATATGTTTTGTATATGCATGTGCAAATACTCTTTCATGTTGCCTTCATTCTTGACAAGAATAGAATTTCTTGTTCTTTGCCTCTCGTCGTGGAATGCAAATCATGTGGTTTTATGGAGAAAATATATTTTTGTGCCGAAGGGTTGCAACATTCCTTAAAACAAATATAGCCGGCGAAAGTTTCAGTCGTAATGCAAATGCTTTGCATAAGAACTAAGCGTAATGAGTGCGAGTGAGACTCCATTACAGAAGTCAAATTTAGTACGAGTTCATATTTTACTGTGATGAAGAACATCATAAAATTTTATACATAAACCGGTGATTTAAGTGGGCCGCAGAAAGGACTAAGTGGTTATCCATAAATGATTCCTGTCTCTTCATAGATACGTTTTTTTTTATGGAATTACCAGTTGGTTCTCTTCTGTCTTTATTATTATTATTATTATTATTATTATTATTATTATTATTATTATTATTATTATTATTATTATTATTATTATTATTTTCTTTTTTCTCTATCACAGGATTTATAGTGTGGGGCTCCGGGTTGCATCCTGCCTCCTTAGGAATCCATCACTTTTCTCACTATGTATTATTATTATTATTATTATTATTATTATTATTATTATTATTATTATTATTATTATTATTATTATTATTATTATTATTTAACTCATGAATTACTGAATGTGATGTGGGACCAGTTTATAAAAAATTGATTCACATGGGTTGTCTCTTAATCAATTTATTATTAATTCCCTTAATTGCCCATTATTCTCCGAAGTACAATCTTGAAAATGGATTGTTTCTTCTTTTGACCTGATCAGGTCAAGTTATGCTTGCTTTGTTAGTCTTTGTATATGTGGAAGGCAGTCAACTAAGTTTTCGTGTAGGCGTGAGACGAAGAGGAGGAACTGGTGATGCTGACTATGAGTATTTGGTGATTGCCACTGGAGTGGAAAGGGACTTCCGTTGAAGAATAAATGATGAATGACACAGAAATAATATACCAAACTGGGAAATGGCCTCCCGTTACTTCAGAGTTCATGATGTTTAAATATGATGGGATTCGAGGGTTCTTCGTTTCGATAAGCTAATGTTACATTCAGTTCACTTTTTTCCCTCTCGGCCTCGGCTAGCACTTGCACATATTAGTAGGCAAAGAAACGCCTTGAATAGAGAGAGAAACAGGTGCATAGTATAACTGGGATTGAAAGGATGTATGATTATTTAGGCAGACGCAAAAAAATTGAAATTAAATGGCTGATATATTTTTGACAGCAGCGGTTATAGAATTTTTTTCTAATATCTCCATGATATATTTTTTTAATAAATGATTAAACAGAATTTGGATCAAATAGGACATAGACAAGGTTCAGGTAATAGGAACAGCCATATAAGATTAGATATTTACTCTCTCTCTCTCTCTCTCTCTCTCTCTCTCTCTCTCTCTCTCTCTCTCTCTCTCTGTGCTGTAGGAGGTGAGTGTCACCAGCGCATTTCACGTGCCTTATTATAGTATGTTTGCAGCGTCCCTAGCTGCACCCAGTTTTCATTCTTGCTGTCCAGCTTCTCTCCTATTACTTCTTAGTACAATTGAGGGGATTTCCACCACTTCCATGGTTAGATCCTTGAACTTCACCTCTTTCATATTCTGGATCTCTTCATTTTGCTGACCAACCAGTCTTCCTCCCTCTTTTCACCGTCTTAAGGGCTGAATGGCAGAAAGGGACGCTGTGCTTGGCTTAACGGCATAGATTTTATTTCTCTCTCTCTCTCTCTCTCTCTCTCTCTCTCTCTCTCTCTCTCTCTCTAACCTCCTTCATGAACACAAAATTGCATCCAGCTTAACAGTGATGTATTCTCAGATTTTTCGTACAGTCTTGATACCATCATACTACTTCAACAAGGATCATTACGTTCACTGTACCTATCTACTTGAGTATCTTTCATTCACAAATCAATCTCTTGATATCTCATAAGTATTCGCGAAATTTTTCATGTATATTTTCCGTATTTTATGAATATTTACACGAATTTTTTACTTATGCAAACACTGACTATATATATATATATATATATATATATATATATATATATATATATATATATATATATATATATATATATATATATATATATATATATATATATATATATATATATATATATATATATATATATATATATATATATATATATATATATATATATATATATATATATATATATATATATATATATATATATATATACACACTTACAGACACACATATACACATTTATACACACACCAACATTAAGCTGTTAATGTTGTTTAATATGCAATTCGCTCTACTTCGGAAATAATATATGTATACTGTATATGTTTACCGACTACTTATCAGTTATAATTCCCCTTCGATACTCTTACAGTATATATATACATATATTATTTCTGAGGGAGAGCGAATTTTATATTAAACGACATTTGTAGCTTAATGATTGTATAAAAATCACGGTGATGTGATAAAAACTCATATATATATATATATATATATATATATATATATATATATATATATATATATATATATATATATATATATATATATATATATATATATATATATATATATATACATATATATATATATATATATATATATATATATATATATATATATATATATATATATATATATTTATATATATAATATACATATAGATTTATATATGTATAGTATTATTCATCCCGCAAGTCCTCTTGGCAAAGCAGCTGTACCCATCAGATCAACTGCCTTATGTGCAACATGCACACATTCAAAGACGCAGACCTTGTATATATTTCTGCTCTTCTGTGAAATATAAATACAACTTATGAGGATTTCAAACCGTATGCCATAAACTTCAATAATAAAAGCGCCTTTGTTACATGGAATGGTTCACATCAGCGTCCAGTCAGCGGGGTGATAATTTTTGTGTTGTTTGCTCTTGGCTGACTTCAAGTTTATGTTCGTGGCGGTTGGTTGGTTTCCTTTTAATTTCAATGCTGTAGATTTCCGTCTGTTCCCAAAGCATATCACGATGATCACGTGTATTGCAGCCCCTAGGATCTTTATTTTATCTGAATTTCCTTCTAATTAACGTTTCTAGCATGAACACTTCCCAGTATTTACAAAGGGGCTTAAAAATTTTAGTGACAACCAACTATGTCATAATCCGAAAGATAAGTGGTTGGCATTTCGACGTGAAGAGATTATTTGTGGATCTTTGTAATGTTTTCGACTTGGATCTTTCTTTCTCGCTTTCTTTCGTAGTTTAATTTACTAAGTGCATATATTTCTCCACAATGATCATTTTGGTTAATATGGAAGTTGAAAATAAATAGCTGAACCTTGGTGTTGGTTTTTGTTGACGGCATCTCTGCTAAGTAATGTTAAGTTTATATTTTATAAATTAGTATACCTTGACGGTTCGTTGCTAACAATCTTCAAAACTAAACTGTCATTTTTTAATTTCAGAGTTTTTTCTATCATTTATATAGTCTGGATCCTTCGTACAAAGGATTCTCTAATTTTTTTTTATTTCATACGGTACAGGACTGACTCTGTTGGGAAGGAGTAGTCTGCAGAACAGTTTTTTTGCATTTCTATTTATTGTTTATCAGAATATGGATCTTCGGAAGGCTGTACTCTTCTGTCGCCATACCCATCAAAGGGAAAACCCTTATGGTGTATGGTGTTTTATATATATATATATATATATATATATATATATATATATATATATATATATATATATATACATACATATATTTATATATTTATATATTTTATATATATATGTATATATACATATATTTATATATTTATATATATATATATATATATATATATATATATATATATATATATATATATATATATATATATATATATATATATATATATATATATATATATATATATATCACACCATACACCATACAGGTGTTTCCTTTTTTGTGTGTGTGTTTGCGTGCAGGGGATATATGGGTAAGAGTATTTCGAAATAATTTAGTTAGATGGAGAGCTTGGATATAAACAAGTTGGTGAAGTTGATATATAAAGTAACTGGTGTGAAATAGGATGGAGAAACCTTTAAATACTGGGTAGATGGTATGGAAGAGTTATGTTAATGGAATGACCTCAATGTCCAGCAGGAAAGAGAGAGGACGCTTGTGAATGATTCAGCGTGTATAGATTGCTCCGAAACATTTAGTAAGTAGCTGTTGTAAAGGGTTTTTGCTCAAGGGATTCACGATTCAGCTGTTAAAGCCGGAATGTAGCATTGGGTTGCTTCCACTTTAATTTTTATACTTAATTGCCTTCCTTCATGATTTTTCCTTAGAAATGTTTGCAGAAAATTGTACTTATCTACTTCATTAGTAATTTGGAAGTCTCATTATTGTTACTGTAAAATGAACCAGCAATGGCGATACAGTTCTGAAAGCCTTTTACCGTATAGAAAACTATGAAGGTTCCAGCGAATGTTTATTTAACCTGAAACGTTAGCCCCTATCACAAAATCAACTCGATGATAAAAAAACCACACAAACTTTCGATGAGGAAAACTTGGGCTGCATCAATCATAGAAGTTTTGCAACACAGAAATTGCCCGCGTGGCTGAACACCCTCTCCAGCAAGGAATGTAACATTTTCGATCCTGTAAGTTCAACGGTTGGGAGGCAGATGAATTTTAAAAGTAAAAATGGTGGGCTTTTTACTACGAAGCATCTCCCATTTTCTATCTTTCATATATATATATATATATATATATATATATATATATATATATATATATATATATATACATATATATATATATATATATATATATATATATATATATATATATATATATATATATATATATATATATATATATATATATATATATATATGAACTATCATGGTCGAGGTGGAGGTTAATGCCGAAGCTAAGTACAATTTCCCCGCTCTCGATGGGTAAATAAAGTACACCAGACTCGGCGTTAACTTATACCTCTCTTGAGAGCTCAGTGGTTAGCGTCGACTGGATTCGCTGGATGCGCGTCTGTGTCGTGGGATCGAGACTTGGCAGTGCCCGTCCATTTGTCACTTATAAATTCCCCTTCGGTGATAATTCCCCATCGGGGATATTCCCGAGGTAGCGTGGATTTGATATTAAGCGATATTTGTAGCTTCATGATCGTATATATATCACGGTGTGATAAAAAAATGTCATAAAAAGAGCTGCGTGTTCCAAACGTACCAATGAACTATCATGGTCGAGGTGGGTTAATGCCGAAGCTAAGTACAATTTCCCCGCTCTCAATGGGTAAATAAAGTACACCAGACTCGGCATTAACTTATACCTCTCTTGATAGCTCAGTGGTTAGCGTCGACTGGATTCGCTGGATGCGCGTCTGTGTCGTGGGATCGAGACTCGGCAGTGCCCGTCCATTTGTCACTTATAAATTCCCCTTCGGTGATAATTCCCCATTGGGGATATTCCCGAGGTAGCGTGGATTTGATATTAAGCGATATTTGTAGCTTCATGATCGTATATAAATCACGGTGTGATAAATGTTCCAAACGTACCAATGAACTATCATGGTCGAGGTGGGTTAATGCCGAAGCTAAGTACAATTTCCCCGCTCTCGATGGGTAAATAAAGTACACCAGACTCGGCGTTAACTTATACCTCTCTTGATAGCTCAGTGGTTAGCGTCGACTGGATTCGCTGGATGCGCGTCTGTGTCGTGGGATCGAGACTCGGCAGTGCCCGTCCATTTATCACTTATAAATTCCCCTTCGGTGATGATTCCCCATCGGGGATATTCCCGAGGTAGCGTGGATTTGATATTAAGCGATATTTGTAGCTTCATGATCGTATATAAATCACGGTGTGATAAAAAAGTCATAAAAGAGCTGCGTGTTCCAAACGTACCAATGAACTATCATGGTCGAGGTGGGTTAATGCCGAAGCTAAATATATATATATATATATATATATATATATATATATATATATATATATATATATATATATATATATATATATATATATATATATATATATATATATATATATATATATACACACATAATTACTCAGCAGCAGCATGACGGAATGCTTTACACTTGCTCTGCCATGTACCACTGTCTTGAATGCAGCATCGCACTTGCCGTATATTAAGACATTTCTTGTACAATACCTCTGTCCTACCATCTGTCCATCGCTTTCTGTTCCTTCCAGTACAGACTCCTTCGTGACATTATGAATTATTCACTATGTACTCCTTGCATGAACCTGTCATCAGCTGGTTCATCCCTCTTCCACCTATTCTGTCAGACTGTCACTCGTACTACCACCATCCAATATATTTTCTGTTAAAGTTGACTCAGCTGATTCCATTGTTACACAATCCATATCAATATTCGGAGCCTATATATTTCCTGTGCAGAAATCAATAACCTTACGATCTTACTCCAGCTCCTATTTACTCTCAAATTTCTCTTCTTGCAACACTTTCAAATTGTTTCACTAGATTTTGCAGTTCCCCTTCACTATCCACTGTCAGTAATATATCAACTGCTAACATAAATCATTGCATGTTTCTTGCATGAGCCATTTTCTTACCCTACCAACTTTGCACGTAAGTCTCTTTTTCTTTAACTTCTCGCACAACTATATCTAGTCCTTCCTCTTTGCTTTTATCATGAAGGGTTTTGATAGCCTTCAGCCACATAATACTATCCATCTTCAACACCTTCCACGTTGCCTCTCTCTCAGTTCTGCCATAAGCTCTTTTAGGTCCATGTGCCATAATTTTTGTAATTGCAGCACTTGATCCACACACCCTCTTCTTCTAAACCCACACTCCTCTTCCCCTATTGGTCATTCTGCTGTTAATCATGTTACCGAGTAAAGTTGCACCGCGATCATTTTTACAGTCTTCTATATCTCTTTTGCCTATACATGTTGAATCAAGTTACGCTTCATGCTCATATATTAACTTTGGTCATATTCTCAAACTTCATTCAGCTGTTTCCATTCTGTTTTTCACATTCAACAAATCTTCAAAATACTCAGTCAAACTATCTGGGGCTTTATTCACCCCAGATAGCATCTCTTCGTTGGTATTCTTTATTCTGAGATCATATATATATATATATATATATATATATATATATATATATATATATATATATATATATATATGCATATAAATATATATATTTATTTATTTATATGCATATATATATATATATATATATATATATATATATATATATATATATATATATATATATATATATAAAATTATATATATATCTGTATTTGTATATTTGTGCGTGTATGCTTACATACATCACAGTACCTTTTCATCTTTCCCTAAATGGAGGTTCTCCAGAAGGTGTCAGTCATACAGTATCAACTAACTCCTTGATTTTCGTACCGTGTTCGGTCTCCCACAGTTGATTAACTACCAGATACATTATTTAATGCCTGGGTTGGAAGCAGCACAACTGCTGTTTTAACACGTAACTACTCATAAACGGAAATGCGTTGTGCTAGGCTCGTTTTCCAGAGAGAGAGAGAGAGAGAGAGAGAGAGAGGTAGTGGAGGATTTCTTCATGGTTGAATTTAATCATTTAGGAAACACGCGTTGAAAATGGTTTCCCTGTAAACTTGTTTGGCTGCTTGAATGCCCAGTTAGTTTAGTCGAGTTGTGATAAGAAGGAAATAAATAAATAACTGACCATCACACCCTTCCCTTTCCAAACACTGAGGTTAATTTAAAGCTGAAGGGATGAGCCATAAATATCTTGCCTAAGAGTCCTCGATTTTGCCTCCAGGTTTTTTCTTTTTCACGGATGTCCATTACATTGAGACAAATTATGCTCTTTTATGTCTTTCATTATTTTGGTTTTCTCTTTAGTAACCATGATGCACAAATTGCAATTGAGTTTTTAATGTTTTCTCAGAAATTGTTAAATACGTGAAAGTTTTCGTTTATCACATTTTATGCACTTCTTGTGCTTCCCGTTTCTCCTGCTGTAATTTGTATCCTCAAACATACTAGTTTTCTGTAAAGGAAAACTATTGTGCCGGTTTTGTCTGTCCGACCGCACTTTATTCTGTCCGCATTTTTTCTTTCCGCCCTCAAATCTTAAAAAATACTTAGGCTAGAGGGCTGCAAATTGATATGTTTATCATCCACCCTCCAATCATCAAACATACTAAATTGCAGCCCTCTTTCCTTAGTAGTTAATGTTAAAGTTAGCCATGATCGTGCGTGTGGCACATCTATAGGTGATAACACAAGCAGGCATCGGGCTGTGGCTGAAAGATTCATGAGCCGCGGCTGAAAGTTTCATGGGATGTAGCTGAGACTTTCACACAGCATTATACGCTGAACAGAAAACTCGATTGCGCCGAAGAAACTTAGGCACATTTTTTACTTGTTTCTTTTAGTTTAATAGCTATACTATTATCATAGTGTACCCATCTGCTTTGTTTGTCTCTGGTTGCGATCCGAGGGCCCAGTGTATCGTGAAGTGGTAAGGTGCAATCCCAGGGCCCAGTGTATCGTGAAGCGGTAAGGTGCGATCCCAGGGCCCAGTGTATTCAGAAGCGGTAAGGTGCGATCCCAGGGCCCAGTGTATCGCAAAGTGGTAAGGTGCAATCCAAGGACCCAGTATATCGCGAAGTGGTAAGGTGCGATCCCAGGGCCCAGTGCATCGCATTGTGGTAAGGTGTGATCCCAGGACTCAGTGTATCGCGAAGTGGTAAGGTGCGATCCAAGGGCCCAGTGTATCACGAAGTGGTAAGGTGCGATCCCAGGGCCCAGTGTATCGCGAAGTGGTAAGGTGCGATCCAAGGGCCCAGTGTATCGCGAAGTGGTAAGGTGCAATCCCAGAGCCCAGGGTGTTGCAAAGTGGTAAGGTGCAATCCAAGGGCCAGTGTATCGTGAAATGGTAAGGTGCGATCCCAGGGCCCAGTGTGTTGCAAAGTGGTAAGGTGTGATCCCAGGGCCCAGTGTGTCGCAAAGTGGTAAGGTGCAATCCAAGGGACCAGTGTGTCGTGAAGTGGTAAGGTGCAATCCAAGGGCCCAGTGTGTCACGAAGTGGTAAGGTGCGATCCAAGGGCCCAGTGCATCGCGGAGTGGTAAGGTGTGATCCCAGGGCCCAGTGTGTCGCGAAGTGGTAAGGTGCGATCCCAGGGCCCAGTGTACCGCGAAGTGGTAAGGTGCGATCCCAGGGCCCAGTGGATCGTGAAGGGGTAAGGTGAGAGCCCAGGGCCCAGTGTGTTGCAAAGTGTTAAGGTGAGATCCAAGGGCCCAGTGTGTCGTGAAGTGGTAAGGTGCTATCCCAAGGCCCAGTGTATCGCGAAGTGGTAAGGTGCAATCCAAGGGCCCAGTGTATTGCGAAGTAGTAAGGTGCAATCCAAGGGCCCAGTGTATCGCAAAGTGGTAAGGTACAATCTAAGGGCCCAGTGTATCACGAAGTGGTAAGGTGCTATCCCAGGGCCCAGTGTATTGTGAAGTGGTAAGGTGCGATCCAAGGGCCCAGTGTGTCGTGAAATGGTAAGGTGCTATCCCAGGGCCCAGTGTATCGTGAAGTGGTAAGGTGCAATCCAAGGGCCCAGTGCGTTGTGAAGTGGTAAGGTGCAATCCAAGGGCCCAGTGTATCGCAAAGTGGTAAGGTGCAATCCAAGGGCCCAGTGTATCGCGAATTGTTAAGGTGTGATCCAAGGGCTCAGTGTATCGAGAAGTGGTAAGGTGCAATCCAAGGACCCAGTGTATCACGAAGTGGTAAGGTGCGATCCCAGGGCCCTGTGTATCGTGAAGTGGTAAGGTGCAATCCAAGGGCCCAGTGTATCATAAAGTGGTAAGGTGCAATCCCAGGGCCCAGTGTATCACGAAGTGGTAAGGTGCAATCCAAGGGCCCAGTGTATCACGAAGTGGTAAGGTGTGATCCAAGGGCCCAGTGTGTCGCGGAGTGGTTAGGTGCGATCCAAGGGCCCGGCGTATCATGAAGTGGTAAGGTGCGATACCAGGGCTCAGTGTATCACGAAGTGGTAGGTGCAATCCAAGGGCCCAGCGTATCGCGAAGTGGTAAGGTGCGAACCAAGGGCCCAGTGTATTGCGAAGTGGTAAGGTGCGATCCAAGGGCCCAGTGTATCGTGAAGTGGTAAGGTGAGATCCAAGGGCCCAGTGTATCACGAAGTGGTAAGGTCATTGTTAGTATGTTAAAATTTCAGTGCATTTAGCAATATAGCTAGATATCAAATGAAAGGTTTCAGTGAGCAGATTTAGCAAAATGCCATTTCACCCCATTCTGAAAGTCTAATGACTTCCTTATTCACTCATTTGTTACTTTGTTTTAGTGAGCATAAAAACTCACTTATACACAAGTGACAGCTTCATGCACACACACACATTATATATATATATATATATATATATATATATATATATATATATATATATATATATATATACACACCAGTATATCTCTCTCTCTCTCTCTCTCTCTCTCTCTCTCTCTCTCTCTCTCTCTCTCTCAACGCCATAGGAGAAAATTTGGACCGGTATCTCGTTCAAGCAAGTTGAGAACTCTCCAGGCTTGAAAAGTTATTTCATTCTGCGCCCCCCAAAGTCAGAATCATTTTATCCCCGTCATGACGAACTTTTCGGGCGGAAACTTTACTGAAGAGTGCATCACTTACCTTTCGAAAATAGTTCTGAAACAGATCTAAGAAAAATAGCAATGGAAGATGGATGGAATGCGATAAATGGGATGGAGACAGACTATTGTATTCTGTAGGCCTGCTTGTATTAGTCAGTCTTTAGATTATTTTTACTTTAGTCATAGAGATAATGTTGATATAATGTGGATATAAAGATCTCTCTCTCTCTCTCTCTCTCTCTCTCTCTCTCTCTCTCTCTCTCTCTCTCTCTCTCTCTGGGTAAATAACGTGCTCCAGGAGCTTGATAGATTTTACATAAACTCATGGTATCATATTGATGATCATGAATCGCCATTCGTAGTATCTCAGGCAGGTCTTTATTGCTGTATTCCATATGCTCAGGTAATGTATGAATGAAAATGCTAATATTATTATTATTATTATTATTATTATTATTATTATTATTATTATTATTATTATTATTATTATTATTATTATTATTTCGGTGCATTTCCGCAGGCACCAAGGCTCCATAGGTTATTGTTAGGCAAATGAAAAATGATTTTCTAGTCGCACTTTTCCCTAAAGCTGCTACTGACTACGTCCCGTAACGTATTGTGTTTATGAGAGATATTTGAGGTTACTGCTGTATTTAGTAAAATCATATGTTGTAAGCTTGATTAAGCTAGTCACGTATGACTGGAATGTTGTAGAATAAATTGCCTGAATGGTTTTAACAAACATTCAGTGAGAAAGAGAGAGGAAAATTATTGCTAGTTTCCCATGCAAAGGAGGAGCCTTTAGGGGGGACGGTCGTCGTGAATGCAAATGCTGCATATTTTGGAAAATACTTTTGCTTAATAACACACATAGGGGAGCGTGTAGGGCTCATTTATTGCTCCCTCAGATTTCCCCGTCCCCGCCATATGGGAATCATCGCAGATGGAGTCTCAACTTCTTTATTTTATCTTGCAACAAAATTGCCCCTGAATTTGTAAAATATCAGCGTTTATTCAAAAGAACTCTGTTAGAGAGGACGTAACGCTTTTGACAATCTCTCTCTCTCTTTCTCTCTCTCTCTCTCTCTCTCTCTCTCTCTCTCTCTCTCTCTCTCTGCATTGTGCAAATGCCCTATTTTCTTTATTTCTTTTGTAGCAGTTTGTTAAATGAGGTGTACATTATATAATGCTAAGTATGTTTAAATACTCTATTACTCTCGAGAACTCCTATCTAATATTTTTTCACTGTGGTTTAATAAACTTTAATGCACAATTAGACCATCTTGATTTTTCACTGGGAGGTATATTGGATACCAGATGGAGTGCACACACCTTGAGATATGAAGTGTTTTTAACGTGAGGAGAGTAACGTGTTTGTCAGCACTGGTACGATGAAACTTCTGTTGTTATATCCTGGTCTGTGTCCTTTACTTCATTATTAATTTTGTGGACATTATTCTTGAAATGAGGAACGCTTTCAAAAAATTAAATCGCAGACGACAGTCTAATTTAGTGACCAGTGTTCAATTCTCGCGTCCGAGATAACTGTTACGTATCCTCTGTTGGAAAATGTAACAGTTTCATGGGCCATAACTCGGCTGACTAATTATGCATGCGTTATGACAGCGAGGTGCATTTAGGCAGTCCCAAACCCTGATTCCCCTCCTAAAACCCCTTCCCCCTCTCCCACCTCCCCCACAACGCCTGCCTCCCTTCCAGGACCTCCTTGTGACTCGGCGATTTCGGTAAAATTGCTGTTAAGTTCCACGTGAACATCAGTCATCCAGGCATTATGAGAAGTCATGATTTTTTAGCACTGGGATGTTGCGTGAACGTTAGGGAAGTTGCTTGCAACATTTTGCTTTGCTTCTGTACTCGATTTTTACAATCTCTCTCTCTCTCTCTCTCTCTCTCTCTCTCTCTCTCTCTCTCTCTCTCACACACACACACACACACACACACACATATAGAAAGACATTCAGGGAAGAAGTAAAACCGTATTCGGAGTCGGATACTTTTCATTAATATTCTTATTATTGGACATTCAGTTGAGTATTGATACTTCACATCATGTAGCTTCATAATTTGCCCATTTATGAATTTCAGTTGCCTTTATCTTTCGTCTCATTTCTTTCCCCCTTCAACTCATGTTAGCTGTGCCCACTTTTTAACCTTTGAACTTACTTCCTTTCACGCTTTCTGTCTTCAGTTGAACTGTCCCAACTTCTCTAACTACTACCCCTTAGTGCAGTTGGGGGGTTATTCCCACCTTGAGATCCTTCTACTCAACTCCTGTATTTTCTGGATTTCTGTCAGCTGATGATGTGCTGTCAAATGCTTTTCGTTTAATAAACGACAAAGCTTTTACTTACGAACTATATTCATACACCACTGTAAGGCTACCGCTCTCTGTTCTATGTATAGATGTAACTTTGGACAGTGCTCTTGAGATCATGGTATCTACGCACATACTCCCTCAAGTGAAAGTTAGAGACATAAGGGTCTATAAGACTGATCATTCTTTCATTCCATTTGCTTCTCAACTGCGGAATTCTCAGTCGTCCTTCTGCTGGAATCTTTCAGTTTAGTTTTTTTTTTTTAAAGATTCTTTTAACTAAGATTCACCATAAAAAAAGCTATCTGTCAATAAGAGGGCTTTGCTCGAACTCAGTAAAAGCATCTCTTGTCAATTTATCTGATTTTCCAAAATCATATTTTCTTGATCATTCTCGTGATAAGTGACCGCGTCACCTTCCTTATCTCTCCTCTCATCCAGCAGTTCTTTCAGCTGCCCCAAATATCTCACCAAAGCGTTGCCTTGGACATAAGCATTTGCTTTAGTCTAAGTTTTTCTAGCTTCTGTCACGGACCTCCTGTAATTGTCTCGTAACTTAGAGTAAGAGGATCGCTAGGGTCCCTTCAGTAATCTCAAACAATTTGTGCAGGTTCAAAGGGGTGTTCACGACCTTTATAAAATGGCACATCCGCCTTTAACATGACAATGACATTCCTATATGGTTACTGATTACAAGGCCTTTCTCACTCATATATTTTCTCCTCCATACGCCTTTTCTCCTTTAGAGGGTGTGTCGCCAGAGGGTTACTGCATCATGATAACGAATCGAATCCTCAAGTCTTAATGGGTGAGACTGCTAGCCCCACACTTTACTTTGGCATCTAGTGAGACTGGCGCCGATTCACCTGGCTCTGGTGCCACCACCCGACCGTGGTTATAGTTTCATGGGCCGCGTTTCATACAGCTTATACCGAGACCATCGAAAGATTATACGGCGCAGTTTTTACTTGTTTTTATTGTTATTAGAAGTTTCATTTCCGGGTCTGTTTTACGTTCAGGTTTTGGTTTATATCATGTTCCATATTTTATTAATCAACGACAGTACAGTGCAAGTAATTATTTATTTATTACTATGTAATTCCCCAAGGCACATGTGCTTGTTTACTTGGATTTCATATGATACAGAATGAAAGATAGCAATAAAATTATGAACGACGTAACATCTGACAAATGTTAGAAAAATATTGTCATGTGACAGAAATTCAATTGTTTGATGTATTATGCAAGATTGGTGATGATCTTAAAACAGGACATTTTCTTTAGGCTTGCTGCTATTACACGACTGCGTCCTATAATACATACACGCAAATCCATACGCACTTTTTTTAATAGAGTACAGATATATACACGAAAACACGAATGCAGTCTACTTGCATGATTAGGCTAATGACGTATAGAACATCAGCATGCACACTACTGGGAGAGAGAGAGAGAGAGAGAGAGAGAGAGAGAGAGAGAGAGAGAGAGAGAGAGAGAGAGAGAGAGAGAGAAAACATGATTTCCCTTCTCTCCTTGTCATGGTTTGCTGTCTGAAATTGCGATACCAATCAAATTTTGCTAGATCGCATGTGGTTTAGATGAGGCTTTGGTTTGCTGCAGTTGCATGTGTATTCATTTTTATTCAAATGATGAAATTCAGTGTCGCCTCAGTATTGCTAAAGCTGGTTAGTTTTAGTTTTCTGTAAAAGAAAACTATTGAGATGGCTACTTGTCAGTCCGTCTGCACTTTTTCTGTCCGCCCTGAGATCTTTAAAACTACTGGGGCTAGAGGTCTGCAAATTAGTATGTTGATCACCCATCCTTCAATCACCAAACATCCCAAATTGCAGCCCTCTAGAGTCAGTAGTTTTTTTATTTTTTTTTTTATTTAAGGTTAGAGTTAGCCATGATCGTGCATCTGGCACCACTATAGGTGCCAACAAACAGGCCGCCACCAGGTCTTGGCTGAAAGATTCATAGGCCGTGGCTGAGAGTTTCATACAGCATTATACGCTTTACAGAAAACTCCACTGCGCAGAAGAAACTTCGGCTCAATTTTTACTTGTTTATATAATTGACTGCACTTGGAAAGTGTTGTTGATGTAAGTACGGTTTTATTCTTTTTTCTGTTCGTTAAGAAATCTATGTGAAATTTGGGGATGATGCTGATAAAGATGCCTACCTATGGAAATAGAATCCACAGAAGCACATTCTGATAAAGAGGAAAAACCTAATTCAAAACCTGATTATGTACTAAATACCGGTGAATGAACGCGTTCATGTATCGTGGAATTAAACCCAAGAATCTTGTCTTTTGGATAAATGTTGATAGTTGATTCATTGAAGTTGTAACAATCTATGTCCACGTGAATGAGAAGGTGTCGAACCCACAAATAGTATTCGTTTTACCCGATACTGGAGAGTCCCTTTACATTCCTATGTTTAACGTTGCTGCGACCATATTGTAGGATGCAGGAAAGAGCCAAGAATTAACTACGAATGTTCAAAGAAACCAGACGTGCCAAAATCAAGCAATAACAGTGTAAAGTAACAAATGGGCCAGGTTCAGTAAGTGATAGTAACCGTGAATTAACGCGGCTTAAAGAAATTTTGCTTTATATGAACCGAACCGGACAGTTGTGCTCTAGAGGCTTGTCGTCAACTAGCTTTTGGTCATCAATGTTAAAATGACACACACACACACACAATGGAACTAGTCACATTTGATATAAACTACAGTTCATGTTATTTCCAAGGAAAGATATTTGATGTCGAGAATGTGGAATATAGGGAGCTTAGGAGAGCAGCAATAATTACTTTTTAGGAAAACGATTTTTAGTTACATAAAAATATTGCGGGCGATGGAGTATTAGGAACAAGGAGTAGGTTACCAAATTAACTTTAAAGGCTCTCTAAAGCCTCACATGTGTATGTAAGGTATGTTGTAACTTTCCAGCCTAGTTTGTAAGCGCAAGCGCTTGCATAATTTCCGATATCGAAATAAAGTTTGGCTTCCTTACCAGATAGCATTATTATTATTATTATTATTATTATTATTATTATTATTATTATTATTATTATTATTATTATTATTATTATTATTACTTTGAAATACTCTAGGTTGAATGTTTTCCTTTTGAACATTATGACTGCATTAATCCTTACGAGAAGTTAACAGCATATAATTGCAGGCTGAACTCGGTGAAAAAGTACGAATTTGCTCAATAATTACTTTTACTGAATCAATGACTTTTCAGAGTGAACCTAGAACTGCAGTGAAAGTGGGTTTCAGTACATTTTGCAGATTCATAGTGTGGTTATAAATTTTACCTTCTTCCATTTCTTTCAGAATTTTCTTTGTGAGATGAAAAACAATTGAGGCTACATCAGAAAGGATCAAAATTGGGTTCATTTCGGAAATTGGGGGATGCAGGGAGGAGATGGACAATATTCGTTTTTGCCTGTGAGGACAAATTTGATCAGCAAGGCATCTGCGTTCATCGTTCTGATTGGGCTTTTGCATTCGAATATTGGGGTGAAGTGCGTTTGCTTCAATTCATTTGCTAAAATGCATTTTTGTGCTTTCATTCTTGTCTGTTGGTAAGATTTTGTGCTTTAACAGGAGCACACAGGCTGCTAATAATGTAAACTATGTTCCTCTCTTGACTGCTTTTGAAAAATTTATTGGACTCAACTTGGGATAAAACCAAATGGAATATGGACAAATGTTACTAAGCAGCGTCGTATGGTTTTTCCTATAGATGTATGTTCTATACAGAAAACTGGTCTGGGCTCATGTTAGTTTTCAAGAAGTTTATGCCGTAAAATATATTGCAGATGTCTTTAAAATTTTAGTCTAAAAGACTTTTAGATAAGTTACAAACACACAAACACACACACACACACACACACATATATATATATATATATATATATATATATATATATATATATATATATATATATATATATATATATATATATATATATATACACATAAATCTTTCTGAGTATATATATATATATATATATATATATATATATATATATATATATATATATATATATATATATATATATATATATATATACTATAAATAAATCTTTCTGAGTGTAAGGTTATTTTACAAATCCTTTATACAAAGATTTCAAGAATATGCAATGGTTTTTACGACACAAACTTCTTAATAACTAACATGCACTTTGTTTTTGTGTGTGTAGACCAGTTTCTTGTATAGAACAAAGTTATATATATATATATATATATATATATATATATATATATATATATATATATATATATATATATATATATGTATATATATATATATAATAATGGAAATTCTAGTAATACATATATTATGATAATAATGGATTTCTAATGATAATACATTTATCATTTTCAAGTCTTTGAATTCACTTTTTTAAAGTATTTCGATTTCAGTTTAAGGTTTTCCCAGCCGGGCTTTTCTTGAATTCGAGTGTTCCTTACATTCTCGAATGAAGGAATGATAGATACTGAGGTTCAAGTCTTATATGATTTTATTCTTAGTTGACTACGTTTAAGCAATTCGGTTTACATTCGTTATCTTAAACTAGTTTTTCACGATCTACTGACGCCGTTAGATTCAACGCAACCCAGCTCTTTTCTGTTTCTTTCTCTGTCTGATGAAAAAGATGCAAATATTGCTGGGTTTTCTTTACCATATAATTCAATTGCAGCGTTGCTGGAGAGCGTACCATCTATTTAGGACACAACATGCTCTTACTGGAAACCAATACCGTGGAAAAAGTAAAAATATATGATGCAGAAAAGAAAAATAAAGGGAGGTGATAATTTGGGCCTGTCCTTAGATTCCAAGGTTATTGGTCGTCTGAACTGGTCTTCGAAAACCTATGATGTCTTCGATTAAAGTGGTATTTAACTTTGTATTTTCATAAGAATAAAATTGCCCGTATTGAGTGTAATATGTATTTTGGGAAGTTCCTGTTGATTTTTTTCTTAGTTTCTTTAACTGACGAGCAAAGAAAATTTTCTGTTTCTATAGGAGTAAAAACTGTGGCTTTGGTGAAAATGATGAATGGATTAACCATATCCATTCCCTTGACCATAAGAGGGCTCCTGTTACGACTGTTATAAGTTGAGTGAGTAAAGAACGATCTCTATCCACCTGGCCACGACTCTTGGGAAAAATGGGCGCCTGATGAGTTTTATTAATGGAGTTTTTTTTTTTTTTTTTTGTTAGCATGCTTTGATAGTTTACGGGCGTTTCATTGATTTCTCATTTTTCTGCTTCCATTTCTCCTTTTTGCTTTAATTTGATTTAGGCAGAACGAGGCGGGCAAAAACTTGTTTTTTCCAGTTCTGAGATTTTTCCTGTTTAAATGAACATGAATTTCTTCCTCACGTATAGATTTTTCTGGTAATTTCAATGAAAGGGCTTTTGTGTATATGGGTTTGTACGAACAATTTTAAAATGGAACCATACAAAATTGGTCTTGCATTCGCCCTTACATCTATTCGTCGTTACTCCTGCTTGCTATTGAAAATCTTCAGAGATGCTGTTGATTCCATCCCATTCTGAATGTTGGATCTTTTCAAAATACGGTGTCGAAATCTATTCGTATTTTTATCCTTCAAAACTGGGGCATAGGAGCCTGGATGTATTCAGTGTATTCCTAGAACTGGAGTTGAATCTTTTTATCCTTCGCCCTCTTTTCAATTTCCCTTTGCTACCTTTCACTTCGTGTTGAAATCCCTCTCTTAGCCGCCATAGTTTAATACCGTTTTCACCACTTTCCATTATTTTCACCACATTTTCGTCTGTTTCACCTTTTTTAGCTGTTATTCTCTTGTTAATAATTTCGTCAGGTGTTTGTAAATCTTATTTTGGCAGCCTTTATTTCCTAAAGGTTGTGAATAGAATTATTGTTTCGAAGAGATTTTGTAAGTGTATCGTCTTAAAAGTGTTCTAACCATCTGTCATCTGCGTCTAGAAAACGTCGCAGTAAATCATAATTGAAAGTCGTTTGTAATTCTGTGCACATTGAGTTCTTTTATGTGCTTCAGTTAGGCATTTTTGCGTTTATGAATTGTCTTTTTACTTGCTCCTATAAGGATAAGTCAACATTATTATTATTATTATTATTATTATTATTATTATTATTATTATTATTATTATTATTATTATTATTATAAAATACCCATAGTAGCATGACTCTTGAAATAGAGAAAAGTCCACAGTTATGTATATGTCCATATATTTAAAGATAAATCTGTCTTTTGGGAAACTGTTCGATTGGAACGCTTTCTGTACAGATTTATTTTTAAATATATGTACATATACATAACTGTGGATTTGTTTCTCCATTATTATTATTATTATTATTATTATTATTATTATTATTATTATTATTATTATTATTATTATTATTATTATTATTCGATGAAGATAGAAACCTACTGAACAAGCCAATCAACTTCCATACAACAGAAGAGAGCCTTTGAAAATCTTCGACTGGAATCTCCGCCTCCTCGTGTATGCGAATTCTTAATCGTAGGAAGATTACTTCCTGAACTAATCAAATGGTCGGGGATCCAGATTTACATTTTTTTTCAGTATCTCGCTTTTCTTTTATACTTCGTTATTCCCATCAAAAGAAATAAGAACCGAGAAACTTTTTGAGGAGAACTCTATCTAAACATAGCTATAAATTGTAAAGGTACTGGAATAAGGCTCTGGTCTTCTCTTCTGAATACAGGAAGAGCATTCTCTCTCTCTCTCTCTCTCTCTCTCTCTCTCTCTCTCTCTCTCTCTCAGACACACACACACACACACACACACACACCACACACACACACACAGAAGAGAAGAATCCGAACTGGCGAAAATGTATTCGGAAGAAAAGTTTAAAATTTCTGCTTCGTCTCCACTCACATCATTTATCTAATCTTGAATTTTTTTTTCAATATTTTTTGTAACTGTCACTTCCTGTTATTCTGATTAATCGTTCTCACTCTATCCCTCGCACCATATTCATTTTCAGTTTTATTGTTTTAGAAAAAAGTCAGCTCTAGTGATGAAATCTTTTTATAAATATCTTCTCTGCCATGTTCCCGTATTCATGCCTTAATCTTCTGTGACAGGTCCTGGTCACCGTGCAGAGACCATGAAGCAATTCAGAATTTTGAACCCCCGGTGTGAGAAACGGACTAGACGAACATGAAATGAGTCATCTTTAGACAAGTAAATTCTAGTGAGTAGAATACAGAAAAAATAGATAACATACTTTACTATTCTGTATCTCTAAGAATCATTTGCCAACAGAGAAAGAATCTTAATATTGAAATTGAAATATTTTTATGACTCTAGGCTTTCTTGACGTGAAAAATCAAAACAGTTCCTTTATATGTAAATCTCAGAAAAAAAGACGCATTTAAATAATTACCTTGGAAAGAAGATAATTATATGCCATTACCACATCCGAGAGCGATGCCCTAATGAGCCGATAGATTGAACAACTTTTGAAGTATGCATTATTTTTAGGGGTCCCTCAAGCTCTTTTGATATTCGCTCAACTTAATGGATTGCTTTCTTTATAATGGTTTGGGACTGCCATAGTTATTTTTTTTTTATCTGTTTTATATGTTTTTGTCTCTGTACGTAAGGTTGCATCTTCTGAACATCAGTTTATACATCCCATGTCTCTCTCTAACTTTAATCTTACACGACTGTGAAGGAAGTTTTCTTTTAGCGATAAAACCTCTCGCCTAAACAGAGGCACGAACTTCTTTATGGCAGCTAATAGAAGTAAGTGGGATCTTTTTTTGTTTTTCTATGGAGTTCTTGTAAGGGAGAAGGGAAGGCGTTGTTGGTGAGGGCTGTTATTAGGGGAAAATTATCCGTTTACCGACATGAAAGAAAATGGGGGCAGATTTTCAACGAGAAAAGGTACTGGGAAGCAAAACAAAAACATTGGAACATTTGCAGACATAAGGAAAAATTATTAGTAAAATGTCGTAGATCATCTTTTTTGACAATTACAAGTGGTAATTTATACTGTTAATAGGGGTGAACTTTCATGAAAATGAGTAAAACGAGTGTTGTTGTTTTTAGCGTTTTAGCTTCTTCACCAAAGAAAGGTAATGCTACACATTTACTTTTGTAACCTGATAAGTGTAGAGGTTGCTCGTATGTATTTATAGGCACTTTTTTATTAACTCGTATTGTGTAAAATTATGCCATAATAACGAGAGTTGGAATTTTGATCGTTACTCTGCTCATTTACTTGACGTGGAACATTATATGGTTTTACTGTACCAAGTGTTACCCAGTTTAATACATTCCTTGGTAATAAACTGAATCGCAGATTTTCGGTAATCGGTTGATTTGCAAGTGAGATCGGAAAAGCGAGATAAATTTCTTACGGTTTTGAGAGAGTCGTCAGAGAATGCTCCTCAAGTTATTCTGGGAAACAGTTTTATCAGTGCTTGGTACCTAGTTAAGTCTATCTGTGTGTGTGTATTGTGTCTGTATGGGTGCATACATGCACTTAAAAAAAAAAAAAAAAAACTTTGACAGACAATTAAAACGATGCAGCTTTCCTACTATAGTGACAAAAATCAAGACCCCCAAATGAAACGGTCTCTTTCTGATTATGCTGTAATGGAAGTTGATTGGAGGAAGGGGGCGCATTGGAACTCGGTCACAACCACGCTGCTTCCTGCTCCCATTGCTGTCACAATAGTGCTTATTTAAGTTCAGGCATTTGCATTAACGGTATGTCTTATAAAACTTGAGGCAGTTTAGGAAGACGTTAGCGGGCTCTGAGTGTGTGCGTGCGCCCGCACGCGCGCTTCAAGAAGGGTTTTTTCAATATTGCTGTTGCCGAGGATCTAGGAAATAACTTTGATTGTAAGAGATAAACACAGACAGATAATTGTAAAATTGTGACTACGGAAATCATAAACTCGAGGATACCAACAGTTGCGTATTGATTAAATTCCTTACACACTCATGAATATATACATACCTTACTGGATTTTTTAAGTTATTACTCTGTAAGTTATATAAGAATGGAAAAAAATATAGAATTATGTTGGATCCCTGACTATGTAGGGATTAGGGGAAATGAAGAGGCGGATAAAGCAGCCAAAGAAGCAGCTCATGTGACAATATCAAACGTAAATATCACTGTTAATGATAACACATAAAAATTATTATAAAAAAGGGCAAAATATATGGAATGAAGGATCCGAAAATAATACGTTCAAACAAATAAAACCTAGTGTTGGAAAATGGAGTTCATACCAAAGCGAGAGGCATACTGAAGTAATTCTGACACGTCTCCGGGTAGGCCACACTCTTCTAGCACACGGACGCTAATGAAAAATCCACATAAGTTACATAACCCTGTTCCTGAATGCTGTGAATGCAAAGTATTGATAACAATTAAACATTTACTGAGTGAATGTCCAAAGTAAAATCAACAGCTACCGTCAAGTTTACAATTCAGAAATGCTTGCCTCTTTAATATGCTTTTGGGAAGACTTGAAATACACTGGTAGAAACATAAAGTGATATTCTAGAGACATAATTCAAGAGAGACAAAACGAAATGTGGTTTTGATAAAGATTTATGTAATTTAATGAGTGTGTATTTAAGACTGCCG
Source organism: Macrobrachium rosenbergii (assembly GCF_040412425.1). Lineage (NCBI taxonomy): Eukaryota > Metazoa > Arthropoda > Malacostraca > Decapoda > Palaemonidae > Macrobrachium > Macrobrachium rosenbergii. The sequence continues at coordinate 40,464,464 of NC_089752.1, read as the reverse complement.
GTTCATATATTCTTTTGATTTTTATTATCTTGAGTAATCTTACCTTTTCCATTCTCATATCTTTCATTTTAGGGTTCATCTTTGTCCTTTGAAAATAAGTTAATTTTTTTTTTTTTCACCACTTCAAGTATTTCCCTCATGTTGTTTTTTTCATTATTTTAGTCTTGTTTCTCTGTGTATTTTTTCTAAACTCGCGGAATTTGACACCGTTTACGCAACAGTTCATTGTTTTTATTTGTGTTTCGTAAAGAGTTTGCTTTCTCGTGCTGGATTTTCGCCTTTTTCCTTAACGACCTGTGCTCTTTACCTTTTGTTCATTTTTTTTATTCGTGTTTCTTAAAGAGCTTGTTTTTCTCTTCCTGGTTTTTCGCCTTTTCCGTAACTACTTGTGCTCTTTACCCTTTATTCAATTTTGTTATGAACTTTTTTCTGACTAATAATTTCTCACTGCCTGCTACATTTTTTTTCTGTCAAGACCTGTACATGCTACACTACCTCTCTCTCATTCAAAACTAAGGTCATTCCTTCATTCTCGAACATGAGCTATTAGAGTTTGGTTGCTATGTGATCAGAGACATCCAACAATATCTCAGGTAGCACCTGTTCCCTCTTGTGGTCAGTTTCAGATGATCTTTTGACCAAATTCCCGGAAGGAAAACCTTTCTTGATAATATTCGCACTATCCTCCCTGCTCACCTACAAGCAGGCAGTCATGCATTGCTTTTGTCACTACCGCGAATATCCCGCTGCATAATTAACAGGTCCAGATGGTTTTTGTGTTACACGAGAATTTTGTCGGTAGTCTCTCTGTTTTACAATTTTCCCCTCTTCATTTATACAGTGACACATAAGCAGAAATGATTTAATGGTTATAGAAGGATGCCGGATACTCTCAATGATTAGCAACCTTTTCTGCCTCCTGCTTTCGAATCCAAGACACAATTTACGGGTCTTAGATAAAGTGGGTCAAAGTGAAAGACAGTAGTGGCACTTTGTTCCTCTGTCATCTCTGAGAGTTGCGAAAACGTATGTGAACACAACATTGTTCAATATTTCCTTTAGTTCCATTTCCCTACTTTCACCTTCGTTGCACGAAGAAAAGGGAACTCAAGTAGAAATATGAGGACAGGAAATGAATCAATTTGGCCGGGTTGTTAAAAATTTCAAGTCATTGAGGAATATGAATTCTTGTAGTATATTCCCTCCACTGCCGTTTGGCAAAATCGTGATTGTGAACAGAAAATGACATCGCATTTTTATAGTTAGATAATTGAGTATATGAGCCCCTTATTCTATTGCTGGGATATATTCAGTTCGGTTTCATTTTTTATTACTCATTAAATGCTCTAGAAAGGAACTGCATATCTGCGTCTGCCGAGGATTATCCGGGAGAGTGGATTTGAATAATTTTGCTCTTTAAATTTTAGAATTATTCCCCTTGCTCTGTGCGTGTGATGGCAACAACTGATGTTATACAGTGGTGCACAGACTTCTAAGACGACGATCCCTAACTAACCACGTAATATCGTTTATAATTGAATAAGCACATAATTCCGTAAATTGATTAATTTCTTGTTCTGAGATAACACGAAAAACTTGAAAAAGTAGAGGACTGACAGAGACCGTAGTTTATTGAATAAATATTTAACCTTCATTAATGAAACGCAGAGCAGGAAGACAAGTTCAGACTCAGGACAGTTAACAGTGATGAAAAAATTATAATATATTGCTAACTCGTGGAATATCACGCGATGAGAGATGGTGCTTTACACAGACGTTGTCATAAATTTAGACCAGGATGAAAGAAGACAGAGATAATAGAGCAGAGGATTTACAGTCTGACAGGGCTAAAATTCGATCTCTTGAAAGCGAACTACACGATTCAGTATAAGTGAATCAACGAAATTTGCATCACATTTAAAGAAAGAGAAATGAAAGTCTCCGACTGACGTTTCAGCGGTGGAGTACGAATGATTTTTTAACGTTACCGATATTGCGTCTTTTTTTGTGAAAATATCTCGGCAGCCAAAGTAGCCAGAATGGCATAGTAAAATCAGAGCATTTAGATGGTGAAGACCACTTACTATTAGAAAATCCAGTTTAAATAGAAACAGTAGACATAGGAGCAGTGAATACTAGGAGCACCATTTTTAACAGTTTATTTTGCAAGCATTTTGATTATATGCTTCATCTTCGATACGCCAGATAGGTGAAGTTTTGCGTATGGGCCACCGTTAAATCTTATTCACGGCTCCGAATTAAGAGCGTAGGGTAGTTTCTACTAGAGAGCATGTCAGGAAAGTCAGTGGAAAAAGCTTGTGAAATGGTGCAGGCCAAGAGACAAATGCAGTTCTGGACAGCTGGGGAGAGAATACTCTTGCACTTTACACATGAATTGGGATATTGCAGCTACATTGTTTTTCTAGTTTTAACGGGATCAAATTCGAGAATGGTATGGTTTAGTTTCTTTCAGGGGCACCGACATAGAACGGCACTGGAAATGGGAGAACACTGCCCCGAATGGTAGGCAAAGATAGAGGGCGGGGGGACAATGGGTAATAGTAAGAAAGTTGCTTTTTGGGATTAGAAGTGCCCGAGCTGTTGGCCAAAGTGGTATGCAGGATGATGAAATGATTGCGAGTTGTCTTTTGGATGAAAACATGGGATAAAAAAGAGAGAGAGAGAGAGAGAGAGAGAGAGAGAGAGAGAGAGAGAGAGTGAGAGAGAGAGAGAGAGATTGTTTACCTAGAGTAACAGCAGACCTCTTTTAGGTCACGAAAAAAAGAATATATATATACATAAATACATATATATATATATATATATATATATATATATATATATATATATATATATATATATATATATATATATATATATATATATATATATATATATATATATATATATATATGTGTGTGTGTGTGTGTGTGTGTGTGTGTGTGTGTGTGTAATATAAAAACACCAAAATGTAGAAAGTAAAGGCTATATTTCAGAAACCAGACTGTCTCTCCCAGTTTGGTCTCTTGAAATATAGCCTTTACTTTCTACATTTTGGCGTTTTTATAGGCTCCTTATATTTGATGGAATTCTGTTTCAACAGAAAATGTTTCATATATCATTATATATAATATATATATATATATATATATATATATATATATATATATATATATATATATATATATATATATATATATAATCTGTCTACGTTTACGTCTATCATAGTCTAACCTGGGACCAGCCTCTCACTACTGCCCTCTAAAAATGTATCTAGAATGAAGGTACCTTCATCAGCGCCCTAGGAGACTAAGTCATGTCCTTAGGTTTGGAAGTTACCGTTTCGCGCCTTACTGGTCTCCGATACGTAATACTGTATTAATACTATGCTTAGTTTCCAATGGTGGTAGTAATTAGCTGATCAATGCATAAACTAGATTGAGCAGCAAATTTTAATTGTAAAATCAAAAAGGAACGATCATAAATCCAAATACATGGGATGCATCATACTAGGCTAAATATTTATCCACTGTTTAACATACGATTTTTTGACATCGCCTGTTAACTGTTTCCAAAAAAGTAGGTCAAATTTTAATTCACGGAGAGTTGATGTACGGAAATCAAAGGAAATCCTCTCGTGTCACTTATTTGTATTGATCTGATGCAGAAACAGTTTTAATATGCAATATTTACCTCGATTGAGAGGAAATTTCAAATTGGACTCTGCCTTTAATGGATTCATGCAATGCGGACGGATGCAAATTAATCCTGTGCCGGAGCAGATTTGTGCAACCATTTTTTTTTTTTTTATGTCGTAGGTTATGATATGGTCATGGAAGTTATCAGCAGCACATTCTTTCATGTGCTCACGTAACATCAAACAACTCTCTCTCTCTCTCTCTCTCTCTCTCTCTCTCTCTCTCTCTCTCTCTCTCTCTCTCTCTCTCTCTCTCTCTCTCATACGGACTCAAATAATAATGTATTTTATTTGTTTTATTGAAATATTTTGGAATCAATTGCAGTGTACCTGCTGGGCAAGTAATTCTAACTTCTTGTGTGTAGATGTTTTTATTGCAGGACCAGGGCAGTTGCGCATATCAGTTATAATTCTGTTTGGGGTAAATTATTCCTGAGGTATCATGAATTTTATATTATATATATATATATATATATATATATATATATATATATATATATATATATATATATATATATATATATATATATATATATATATATATATATATATATATATATATATATATATATATATATATATATATATATATATATATATATATATATATATATATATATATATATATATATATATATGATTGTGTGGTCGTGTATGTAGATGTATGGACACGCACTGCGCTTATACTTCTGCAGATGTATTGACAAAAATTAAAATCGGTATTTCATAATATCAGTATTTTTTTATAATAGTTAAAAACCGGAAAGTATTTATAGAACTGTAGAAGTAATTGCCGAAAACTTGAATGGACTCCGTAGCTTTTCTTTAAACTCGAAAAACCTGGAGAGAGAGAGAGAGAGAGAGAGAGAGAGAGAGAGAGAGAGAGAGAGAGAGAGAGAACTTGGTGGTTTACTTCAATGCGTCATGTGACAATCCAACCGTGCTACCCGGACAATTTTCTCTCTCTCTCTCTCTCTCTCTCTCTCTCTCTCTCTCTCCTCTCTCCCCAAAGTTCGTGAATTGCTAAACGTTTGTTTATTTGCACTGAAGTAACTGGACTACTAGACATTTACGGTATCTGTTTACATCAGTTGTTAATTTTATGATTGATGTAACAAGTGATGCTTTGTTTATGCCAGTCAGCGTGTAAAAGTCTGTGTTCTCGATCTGCTTGCGTCTGTTGCAGGAGGAATCACCTGAATTGCAAATCGCTGGCTAAATATGAAACATGTATATTGCATTCAGCTTACCATCGGCTTTGTAACAGAGTACTACAGTATGGGTGGGTTCAATCGATAGGTTTGTTGGATAGCCAGCTGACTGTGTTTTAATTTATACATTCATTGAGTTGAAATAAATGACACTGTGTATGTGATAGATAAATAGATTATTATTTTAAGAAGGCTTTTCTATAAGTGCGACTCACCAAACAAAACAGTTTTGTTCGTTGTATAGACACTATCGTTTGACATTTTACTAGTCTGACGCACGTTTATACCTTTAAATATAGATGAAACAATGTTGAAAGGTTTCAAGGGAAATATGTGATGTTAGCCTGAGGAAAGAATAGATGATAATGAGGGTGATATATAACTGAGGCAGAGGTAAAACAAACCTTGGACAAAATGGGTAATTAGTACCGAAGAATTATCTGCTTGCCCTCTGCAAATCAGAAGTAAGAGGCAGTTCCGCATATAGCAGTTTTCATTGCTCTCTTCTCTCTCTCTCTCTCTCTCTCTCTCTCTCTCTCTCTCTCTCTCTCTGTATGTGTGTGTGTGTGTGTGTGTGTGTGTGTGTGTGTAGAATATGACAGATAAAACAGGAGGAAACATCAGCGGAGATAAAATTCTAAAGTAACCCGAATGAAAGTGACAAGGAGAAGGCAGGTGATATTACGGTGAGAGGGATCTGCAGGATACCTTCCAAACAATGAGGGGCTGCAGCGTAGTATGGAGGAAGAGGGAGGAAGCGAACTGAAGAAGAACTAATGTAATAGAAGGAATCTCTGAAGAGTTATATGAAACCAAGAATCTGACCAATAACTGGGGAGGATGAGCAGAGGAGACAAAGGGGTTTACTGGAAAAGAAAGAAAATATCGTTGATGAACCTTATATTATGAGGAAAATGTAAAAATGGATAGCATTGATAGTATACTATTTAAGGGTCTCTGCTCAATTGAGGAATGTTTACTGCTATGGGAAAGTGGGATCAGAATAAAAATTTGAGTATGACGTTTCTCAACACGTGACTGATTAATTTGATGGTATGTGATTGCATAAAAACATAAGGGATACTGTTTTTCATATGGCAACGCTTACAAACCCGTTTGCCGCCTTATTTATTATTCCTGTCATGGCTTTCGATTAAGTAGTTCATGAACTATAAATTTGTGTGGTCCTGTGAATAAAGCATATGGAAACAGAAATCAGCTTTTTAGAATTGTTATTGCAACGTGCGTATTCAATACAAAGACATAGGACTAGGATAAAATATTATACTGGGCAATGCTGTTGACAACAAAAGGCACCCCCCCACCCCTTCCTCACTAGCAGCGAAAATGATAAAGTCACCAAGGAGGGTCGAGACACCCGTTTTCCTTGAAAAGACCAACCCTCGTCTGTAAATTTCCCATAATGCTCTGACGCTGTGAATCCTGTTATCGTTAACAAGTTCACTTAGTTTAACTGGTGCAGTGATTCTGAATAATGCCTCGTTAACTAATTGCTATTAGACATAGGACAGGCTTTTGTAATGTTCCGGAGGTAACAGACAAAAAGATCTAGTCTTCGAAATGGAAATTCTCTTCATTTTGTGTGTTAGGATAGACCAGTTATAATCGTCATTAAACGGTCGTCCTTAACATGTTTGGTAAGTGTTTTCCTTTCATTTTAATATGTTTTTATTAACTTTTTTTTGTTGTCAATGATGCTTATGATTGTGAATAATTTTTTATTTTTTATTTTTTTTTTATTTTCAATCTCATATTGTGCAAACTCATGATCTAGGTATAGGCTAAGTTCTACTCTGCTTGTTGAGTAGCAGAATAAACACTTTTCTACATTTGACATTAGTAATTCAAATATCGTTATGACTTTTTTTTTTATTAATTTAGGCCAGTTACATTTTGGTAAAGATGTTGAGTTACTGGCGAATTATATCCATCCTAATGTAGCAGGAGATTTCCGACGGAAATGAAGTAAAATATGTTCAAACCGCCATGCACAACACAGGTGTCGTCAGAGATGTTAGGCTAGTGAGAATCTCATATTATGGTCTAGGGTCAAGAAGATGCGTGTTTTTTTTTTTTTTTTTTTTTTTTTGACAAAACAGTATGTTTGGTTTTGATATGGCGATTACCGCTTCCACAACACCCTTGGGGTACTAACTTGCTATGTATCCACCTACTCCGAGGTGCTAGTACTTAACATGCGGAAGCTCCTTGGGACGCCTTGTTTAGTACTAGCCCGTCGGGGATCAAAGTATTATATGCACCCGTTTCTATACTGTGTGGTCGACAAATTATATTAATAAATGATATCTTCGTGCGGACGTCTACTTTACTTATCACGAGTTTGGATCATGTCAAGATTAGCGAACCCAACATCTCCATGTCAAGAACAGCGAACCCAGTGATCCCCATGTAAAGAATGGCCAACCCTTTCCGGTCCGAACTCCAATTTCACATGAGGGCTAGTACTAAACACGGGGAAACAGTGATTCATCTACATTGTTTCACCATGTTTAGCACTAGCCCCTAGGGGGTCAAATGTATTTCGCCTTGTTTAGTACTAGCCCCTGGGGGATCAAATGTCTGGTGCCGAAGTGTTCATGTCTAGAACAGCGAACCTGATTAATCCTATGTAAAGAATAACGAACCCAATAATCTTCTTGTAAAGAATAATGGACCCAATAATCTTCTAAAGAATAGTGAACCCTGCTGCGAATGGGCTCGCTAATATTGACATGATGCATGAGTTTACCCTGGACTTTGACAAAAGTGGATAGATACCGGGTTAATACCCACCCTTGGACCTAACCTCAATTTCTGGCAGATCTTGTACCCCTAATTGAACCTAGGAAACTTATCTTTTTGGAGAGCTTGTCGCGTATTTCCCGAATAAAGTTGAACTTATAACATCGACAGAAAATGTCTGACTGTTCGAGTATTAATTGCGTATTGAATCTTCCTGGTAGTCAAATACTCCATACGATTTTTAACACATGGCTAAGTGGCATTCGTATATTTGTTACGTCGTGAAAGGGAGCCCTATTGCTTTGCTGTTTATGGTTTGTTTATCCTTAATTGCAGGTATCCTCAGTAATTTCCTTTAACATTGTAACTCCAACGCACGAAGCCAAACGTTTATCCGCTTGTAGTATGGATTATAGAGTATGGTACCTTTATATAGTGGCATTGTGCTAATTAGGACGACTGACTCCATTTGTTCTTTCCTTCACCATCTCATGCAGAATCTCTTCGGATTCTCGGTATGTTTCTTGTTCAGTAAACTGCCTTTAATTTTCGAGACCAGGCAACTTTCACATAAATCTGTATAATTTTAAGTTCATATGAAAATATACTGCCTTGGCAAATTATGTATTTTTGAATCACAAAGGAAGGGATGCTGTTTTCACTTGTATGGATGGGTATTTGCAAAATACTTTGGATTCCTTGTACGAAATTGCCGGTTCTTATACAGTGAAAACAGTTATTCATTTTTAGTGTCACGTAAACAAAATATCTTTGTTTCTGCTAATTCTCGTAAATAAATAGCGTTTGCTAGCAATGAATCTCTCTCTCTCTCTCTCTCTCTCTCTCTCTCTCTCTCTCTCTCTCTCTCTATCGCAGGCACTCACGAACAGGAATAGCTCGTATTAAACGATTGCCGTAGCTACGTTAGCTTTTAACGTTTTAGCATTTCGAAATATTTTTTGGTCAAAATGTGTTTCGTAACCACAGATGCATATTTTTTTTTTTATTCAAGTCCCTTTTACAAAAGCCACGGTACTTTTATTTTTCATGATCATAGTGACTACTGCTGCCCTACCCTACGTTTGTCTTTTAAATATTCTCGTAAATTTTTTTTTCAGAATGTATACTAGGAATGTGGAATTCGGTAGTTGCGTACTTGGCCTTATGCTCTCTCTCTCTCTCTCTCTCTCTCTCTCTCTCTCTCTCTCTCTCTCTCTCTCTGTGTGTGTGTGTGTGTGTGTGTGTGGAGGGCTTTAAAATGCCAGCGATCATTACCGCGTTAAGCACCGCATTTGTTTTTTGGTAGAATGCTTTTCCAATTCCCACTTCTTCTTTTTTTCTCTTTTTCAGTAGAAGTTGAATCTGTTTTTTCTAGATACAGGTGGCAGAAAATGGTGAGAAGAAAGGACCATTCCACAAAGTTGTAATCGTTACTCATGGCTGAATCCGATTTATATATATATATATATATATATATATATATATATATATATATATATATATATATATATATATATATATATACACACACACACATATGTATATATATTGTTTATATTGAAGATGATTTAAAATTTATTATTCGTTCAATTCCTGTTTCTCTTTATTCGACTAGAGCTATGTCAGTGATAGATAGCCTATTTTCGTTTATTTGTGTGTTTGTCTGTGTTAGGGGGTGAGGATTGTGGTACCGAAAGGTGACGTATCTTTTCCCTGAAATTTATTCCCCTTTGAAGTATTCCCTATATTCCCAATAAAGTCCTGAGGTTAATCCCTTCATCACTCACGAACTATCAGCACTCTTCGCGACGCCTCTCACACTGTCAAAAGAATAAGGAAATCACAATTGCTTTACGTCGCTACTTCCTAGCTATAATAGTAATTCAGCTACACCTTGGTAGAAAGCACTTTAAAAAGACACCGTTAAACCACAATCGTGAATTCCTAAATCCCTTAAATCCAAAAGCGTATTAAGGCCAAGCGTGACATAAACCAATGACAAACAGTTAAATAATAATACTGAACCCATTCCTTCCTGTAACCTCTTGCCAAGAGTCCAGCGAGAGAGACACACATTTTTGTCTTTATACAAGGGCGCGTTAGTATATACAAAGGAAACACAAAATTCCTTAGACTAGAATTAATCGAGTCAAGCGTTAAGCATTCTCCTTCGGTTTAGCTCAGCTAAGCTAGGAGCGCCATCTGTGATAGCGTATCCTTTATTCGAAATAGTACTAAAATCACTTCCTAAGAAAATTACCAGCTTTATATAGTAATGATAATAACTTGTGACAAGAAATAAATCACATATGACTAAATCCAACCTCTCTAGCAAAATTACATATATGGTGGATAAAAAATGAGTGTAACTACAGTATATAAAATATATGAAACTGGATATTCACAAGATTTGACGTACAAAACAGCAATGGAAGCACAATTTATGTCATAAAAAAACGTACTAATACAACCCATATCGTAAATGATGAGGTGTTAGCACACACACACACACACACACACACACACACATATATATATATATATATATATATATATATATATATATATATATATATATATATATATATATATATATATATATTCATGATCAGCATAATTTATATCCTCCTATAATTTTGACATAAATCTTCTTTTTCATGTTTATGTGTAATGATAATGATTGTTGAAGTGTCATATTTAGTTTGGCATCAGATCTCAAAAGAACTAATGATTAAATAACTTGAATGCGTAATTTAAAATTGATAATACAATTTTAATAGTAACGTAGTTTAGAACGAATATCTTTCTTGGCAAAAGCGTAGTGTATTGAACACGTGTATGTCCAGCAAAGACTTGTATCATTTCAGTGGTCGTCAGTTGAGATAAGAGAGAGCGCTTTGTTTTGGGTAGTGATGACAGGTTTTGAAAACAAATGCCGATTCGTCCCATATGGGCTCAAGATGAGTGTTTTCATGTTGTTACATGCATTGTAAGTCACTGTACGCATTTGAGTCTTTCAGTTACGCCATTTTTTGTAAGATTTGTTCAAAACATTTTGCTGGGATGACGTCTTTTCATTCTGAAGTTCTCCATTGTATCTCGACTCTTTAATGACGTCTTGTGCAGAACTTTTGTATCTTTCAAAATGCTTTAACGACATCATGTAATTGTTTCACTAACTGGAATTCAAAATTTGTTTTTCTTTTTCTGAGACCAGTCGATTTGGTTCCCTCTCCATCATTCTTAGAAAGAGATTACTTTTAACGTAGTGTTTTGTGGTCACGTTTAACATTAACTTTTGAGATCTGAATTTAATATTTAGTTTGTAACGGCTGAGTAAAAAGTGTGTTTTTGTGTTAAAAGTGATTTACAAAGGTTTTCACAAGTTTGTGTAAAGTAACGTGAATTTTACTTATTAATACCATGGTATGATAAGTTAGGAAATTTCTACCAAGTGAAATCATTATTGATAAATCTTTTGTGTATTTTTGTGTGTTTTTCTATTTACAATCTCTTTATATTTTCACATTTTTTATTTTGGGATGTAACATTTATTTACCTAGCATTTTAAATATTTCTTGGTATAATTTAACATTGCATACTTGATTTCATTTTTTAAGATTTTCTTTTCAAATCTTGAGTAATTCTTGATAGTTTAAATTTTGCTTGATTAATTTAAATTCGATAAAGTTTTTGCAAAAGTTTTGTTTCAAATTTAATTCAAGAATTAATTGAGTGTTGTATTATTTTCAGTAATAATAAATTTTTCAGATTGTGAATTCCGTGAATTGTTATAAACTTCGAATTTAAAAATAAATTTTTGTATTTAACATTTTTAGAAAAAGTGTTTCATTTATTGACCACCAGTGAATAGGATTGATTGTGTGTATAAGGCAAAGTGATAAACATGTTTTGTTCTTTTAGTTTTGGTAATTAATGCATTAGAGTTTTTGATGGAGTGATGTTTATAGAATATTTCTATATTTCAGTTTAATTTGTATACCTCAACATATTCTGATAGACTTAGTTGGATTTTTTCAAGTAATAAATAAGTTTTTTCTTAAGGGATCACTGTTAAAGTACTTTAATATTAATGTTATGAGAGTTCAGGTTTCTGGCTGAAGTGAGGTATATTTTTGAACTTTGAGATTAGTTGTCTAATTTTTAAAAACTTCTCGTGACATCTTTATATATATATATATATATATTTATTCTAATTTTTTTATCTCAATTATAATATATTCAGCATATTTTAGATGCAAATATAAAAATCTCTCCTTGATATGCTAAAACGTAGATTAATTTGTAACTGTAGTGTTGCAAAGAAGCATGTAAAACCAAGAAAAATCAAGGCATTCTAAGGCATTTGGAAGTTTGATCCCAAAGTTTGTCGTTTCAAGTTGGATAGTGAACGTATAACCTTGTTTTCAAACAGTTTGTAACATTGCATTTGAGCCTCATTCTGACATTGCACTCACGGACTCTCTAAGCTCTTGTGTATTTCAGTTTCGAGTCGCCTGCAATTTACTAACTTTTCTTTATTTGTTCTCTTTCTGTGTAGCCTTACTACCATCATCTCTTTGCGGTTTCCATGCTTAGCTTGTTGCTAATCTGTTTAGAGGAATCTTCTGATTGAAGTGATTAACGCCTCACCCTTTTTCAGGAATTTTGATACTTTTCATTTCTTTCACTTAGTATTTCAATCCTTTTACTTTGAAAAATACCCTGTAGCTCTCATTTGCCAGCTGACTGTTTCGTGACTATCCTGCCGTACCATCGCATTGCAAAAGTATCCGATATCCTCTATGCAGACCATGCCTTTGGCCGTGTTGTAGGAATAAAGTAGGTGCCAGTGACGATTGTTGATCATCCTTTCCTCAATGTCAAATCATTTGTCCTGTTGGATCCACATTCATGAAATCGTGTTTGTTTCCCATATTTTTCCTCTCGTTTCAAGGCTAAAATTTGATTGGTGGTTTATAGAAATCTCATTATATCAATCAAGGAGTTAAAGTTAATATTTGATTATCCCAACTGCTTGCGTTTGGAGAGAGAGAGAGAGAGAGAGAGAGAGAGAGAGAGAGAGAGAGAGAGAGAGAGAGAGGTAGTCTTCTTTTTAAAAATTCTGATATCTTTGTGTGCCTAGTAATATTATTTCAAAATTTTTTTTTACCTCCGATTGCAAACCACAGCATTCAACTTGACTGTCAGATACGTATGCATATCTTCGGACTAGGTTCCAGGTTACCTGCCCAGAACAAACCTGCATCGGCCGGAATCGATCCCAGAGCTTTTCGTGGGTAGTCGCGATAGTTATATCACCACCCCAAAACACACACACACGCACACACACACACACGCATTAGCATTTTTAATACCCAGTCCTTATTTTGACGGTTCATGATGCAGAAACCTATCGAATCGAACTCCTTCATTTAGCTTCATCCTTTTTAAGTTTTCTGTAAAAGGAAACTATTGTGCCGGCTTTGTCTGTCCGTCCACACTTTTTTTGTCCGCCTTCAGATCTTAAAAGCTACCGAGGCCAGAGAGCTGCAAATTGGTATGTTGATCATCTACCCTCCAGTCATTGAGCATACCAAATTGCAGCCCCCTAGCCTCAGTAATTTTGATTTTATTTAAGGTTAAAGTTAACCATAACCGTGCGTCTGGCAACGATATGGGACAGGCCGTGGTCAAAGTTTCATGGGCCGAGGCTCATACAGCATTATACTGAGACCACCGAAAGATAGATCTATTTTCGGTCGCTTTGATTATACGCTGTACAGATAAATTGCACAAGAAACTAACATTTTTTACTTGCTTTTTTCCGCCTTTGGTAGCCGAGGTTTACATGTCACTCGGCATCACTGGACACAAAAGTTATGCTCTGCAAGCGTTTAGTGAAAGGGCAATTGATTCATTTATGTTCCGGTTTAAAGGCCTTTTATTCTCTCGTGCTCTGTGATTATGCTTGCGATTAAGGTCAACTCTGTGTGTGTGTGTGTGTGTGTATCTGTCCGTGTGTGTGCATGGCTGAGAGAGGGCGTTAATAAGAATTAAATGCAGTCTTGCAATATCATGAAATGGGTCACAAAAATACGTCTTGATGTCGTATCGTGGTCACTTATATTTGGTGCCGTTCATCTGAGGCAAGACCCTCAAATCTGTCATCCAGGCGTGCGATTATGGCCTCATGTGTTCCTGTTTCTAGAAACGATGGTCTCCTTGATAAATCCTTATCTCTTAATAGACAGGATTTATTTAATTTCCTTTTCATTGATCGCAATAAATTCTGAGATGAAATTATAAGTAAGGATGAAAATTCGGATAATAGCCGGAGCCTTTTTTTTTTCTTTACTATTCCCATCGAATTTTTGCTTCTTGTCTGTATAATGTTAACTTGTTACATCTGGTTTTGCTCTTTTATTTTTTTGGAAGGTCATTCACTAACTTTTGTCAGTTTATCTAAAGCTTCGGAAGATGTGCTTATAGTTACTATTACTTTTATTATTGTGGATTAGAAATATTGTGTGTGTGTGTGTGTGTGGTTTTGTATGTGTGCGCGCACGTGCCCGTGTTCTTGGAACCAGTTCCGCACTTTTTATAAATTTATTACGCCCTACTTCTTACGGGAAAAATATGGGCGATGACGTATTTACGGCCATATCGAATAACAATAACTTCTTAGAATTGTTTTCTTATAGTCTGTAATCAGGTGATGCACAGGCGCTAACTGTTTTTCAGAACAGGTTTTCTGGTTATAAACAGATATTACTATATAATTCTTTGTCGGTAGTTTGATGTTATTATTTTCTTCTAGGAAAATGTAGAGCACTGAAAGGTTAAATAGGATGCTGTACCGATTTAACCTGCAATAAAATTTTGAAAAAAATTGGGCTCCTTATGCTCCAACCTTCTTCATCTGTAGGAAGAAGTCTTTTTCTGGTTACTAATTTCTTTAACTTTGTGTCATCTGGCAAAAGATTAGGTTTAGTAACTGCTTTGTTTTGAAATTAGTTTATCTATTTTTCAGGTATGAAGTGCGCTAGGTATATTTTACTTACTTTTGGAAATTTAGCAGCTTTTGTGCGTGAGTGGAATTGCGCTATCATTTTGCGTCAGTCATATTCAGTAAGCCTTTCTACCTTCTATATAGAACAAAATATAATTATGAATGTAATTAAAAATATAAGTATAATTGACTGGATCATTTAATGGTGAGGTAAAATAAGCCGCTATTAATTTTCTGTGCCAGTTACCTTGGGATATTTTTCAATTCCTTGATTCATTTTTCCACCGTCTGGTAATTCTGAGTAACGAATTGTGCTATTAATACCTCATTTCCTGGCAGGAACTCGATGAGGGAAGCAGTTAATCATAGCTTCTGTATAGTTAAAAAGGTGAACTAATCGGAAGGAACATATATATATTTTATCCTTTTTTTAAGCGATAGTCTTTTCTGAAGCGCACTTTGTTTCATTCTTTTGATATCCATGGAAGGAGATCAGGTTTTCACTTTAGTGTACATCTGCCTGTGTATGTTTTAGCAGGACATCTTATGGAAGGGTGAGGGAAGTTTGATGTCCTTGTGACATTCATTGAGCTGCTCCGAGATGGCTTCGCTTTTGTGAAAAAATGTCTTTGAAACCGTTTCAGATTCTGCGTTAGTTCTTCCAAACGTTAATCGTATCTAGATTGCATAATCAAAATTTCTGCCAAATATCACCAGAATCTGGGTCACCGACCTGAGATGTGTTGCTAATATGCATCATGATAGGGATTACAGGAGTTGTTATGCTTCGTAGGTGTCTACGTATTTGATTTTACCTTTTATGATCTTGTGTTTGATATACGGATCTCCTCAACAAATTTTAAATTGTACACGTACGCAATATGGGTATGTATAGATAGTATATGTGAATAAATATGATTATACAACACACACTGTGTATATATATATATATATATATATATATATATATATATATATATATATAATATATATATATATATATATATATATATATATATATATATATATATATATATATATATATATATATATATATATATATATATATATATATATATATATATATATATATATATATATATATATATATATATATATATATATATATATATATATATATTTATGTTTAGATATTTGTCATATGTAATACTTTTAAAGTTATTTATTTAATTTTTAATTTCCTTTTCTTAAAATTTATTACGGCGTCAGTACTCTAGGTGTTGTGACGCCAGTTTTAGTAGCTATAATTAACCAGTCAATCTCTTCATTGTTGTTCTCTTGTCTCCCCTTGAAAGCCCCTTCACTACTATTGAATATTTTTCGAATGCCTTTGTTTACATTCGTGGTAATGTTTTGAAATATGGTTTGTTGTTGCAGCATCAAGACGGGCACTTCACCTTGACCTAAAGTTATTTAATGAAGTTCAAGGTAAGCACATTCTTCAATCTGTCCTTTCTGGAGTCCCTTCCTGACTGATTAAATATAGATTTTCATTTCTGATCATCATCATGATTAGTACCATTATTTTATACTTCTGTTTCTTTATTTTTATTCCTGTCATTGCTTAGAAGTCCATTCTATACAGTTATTTTTCTACGTTTAAATTGATTCATTACGTTTACTCTTTATTTACCAGCAGTTTCCAGAAAATTGTCACGAGAAAACCCCTATACGACGGTGATTGAGACTAACTGTAACAATCAAGAAATGTTTCCCTTTCACAACTCAGTTTCTCCATTCTTCTGGCTGCTCGGTCTGTTACCTTTAATCCGAGTATCTCTCTCTCTCTCTCTCTCTCTCTCTCTCTCTCTCTCTCTCTCTCTCTCTCTCTCTCTCTCGTTTAAACATTTGATGTCGAAGTCAAAAAGCCAAGAACCCTTGTTTTAATTTGCCTTCTGTTAGTTACGTAAAATCTTTGTTGCTTATTTACTGAAGAAGAGGAGTGGAAAACAGTTAATTCGTTTACTTTCTGCTCTCCAAGTTTTGAATGTGATTACAGTTTAATTCAAAGTTTGTGTGTCTGTGCTTGAGAGAGAGAGAGAGAGAGAGAGAGAGAGAGAGAGAGAGAGAGAGAGAGAGAGAGAGAGATAAAATGTCAAGAGACAATTCTGTATGTACAAAAGACAGCCACTACTATATCACTGAGCAAAAAGAGAGGAATGTTTACATTGGACCTGTGTGACCTCTTTACAGACTAGCAAATTTACACTGAGGGAAATACGAAACTTGTTGATATTGATGCTTGTGTATTTGTTAATTCGTTTTACCTAATCACGCTCGTAGTCTTCAGCTCACCGCTTCTTGGAGAGCGAAAATAAATAAATGAAGGTCTGGGAGGGATAGACGGTATTGGGCAGTCTTCAGAGAATTATTCTCTTCGAGCACAGGCCATGATTTGCTTTCGTCCCCTACTAATGTTTCATGAAAGAAATGTAAAACCTCCAACATTTGTAATCTTTTTATAGGTCTCTTTACATTTTTATTGGGATCACTTATTTTATGATGTTTGCTGTAGTGAATGACGGCGCGAACTCCAGAGATCATTATCGTTATATGTACTGGATGTAAACTTTGGAAACCTTTTATCTTTTTGAAATATTTCATTGAAAAACTTTTATCTTTTTGAAATATTTTCTGGAAAAACTTTTATATTTTTGACATTTTTTTTAAACTTTTAACTTTTATCTTTTTGAAATATTTTCTTGAAATATCTTTTTATGAAATATCTTCTTGATAGACTTTTTGAAAAATTTCTTTAAAAACTTTTATCTTTTTGAAAAAAAAACTTTTAGCCATTTGAATTTTCATTTGGAAGAGTATTTCATCCTGAGGCAAAAAAAGTTTGTAATTTTTTTTAAGCTTTCATTTATTTTGAATGGTGTAGAGATTAAGAGACATGTTCGAATTTAAAAAGCTGCAAACGCTTTAGGAGAAACAATGCCGGGACATGAACAAACCGGTTTTACCCTTTTCAGTTTCCTGGTACATGGATCAAGGATCAAAAGAGCTGGGACCGGGTCCCGGGACGATTGGATGGTTCTGTATGTTGCACCCACTTTTACGTGAGACACATGATTGAAATAGGACAGGTGCTCAGGGATATTTCGCTTAGGATGTTTGCATGCCATCTGACGAGAGTCAGTGGAAGCTGAAGTAAGCCACTCCAGACCCTAAGAAATTAAAAATTTGTAAAACTGTAGTTGAACCTGTTCCCCTTCAGTATAATGGTGCTAGTCGGAATAATGTATTTAAGTTAACATGGAATCATCTATATTTTCTTAGCCATTTCAAGAACTTAATAAGGAATGGGAAGGAGTAGATAGACTATATGTTAATAAAACTTGACAGCAAATGCGGAGCGCAAAATGACATAAAATATATTAATAAGATCACAGGTATTCCATAGTTTTCGTATTAGGAGTTTTCTTTGAAAAAATAAAAAATCGATGGAATAAAGTTTTGCTGTGGTTAATCATTTCCGATGACCATTGCATTTCTGAAATGCCAAAAGAAGGCACAGGGTAAATTTCCGGTGAGGAAAAAAGTTTAAGCAACAGTGACTTCTTAACGTTTTCTTCTCATTTTTTTTATTTCAAACGTTTATGATATGTTAGTCATTCTCATTGGAACCTCTCTTGCAGTGTTTAAAAAAAATGCAAGGAGGTCGAGAAGTTATGATGTCATTGTGGCCATTAAGATATATACATATCTGGTAAAAGTGAAGAGTAGACTCTCTCTCTCTCTCTCTCTCTCTCTCTCTCTCTCTCAGTGACCAGTTGTCAGATAATAGCATATTAAGGTAACATTCGATGATCTGATGTAGGTAGGAAGAGCATCGTAGTGCAGCTTCACGCTTAGCTGATTTCGTTTGGTCAGCCTTATGTGCATGAGGGAAAGGATTTTGTACCATGTATTACTAAGGGAAGAGTCCAGGGCATAGCACCCATTATAATATATGAATATAAGGCTTTTGTACATTTCTTGACGCTCTAAGAGAGGAGTTTCTTTGTGCTTTGTCGAACCCAACTTTATCAGCATTATGCCTCTCTACTTTAGGCTGTAGCGCGAAACGTGATCGTCCGTTGTGAATTAAGGGGCGAAGTTGCATACGAATTACTTCTTGTGTGCATATATATATATATATATATATATATATATATATATATATATATATATATATATATATATATATATATAATGACAATTGAGAGTGACAGACAGTCAGAGAGAAGGAAAGACAGTTGTGGGGAGGCGGGGGGGGGTTGGTTACCGCTGGCGTGGGAAGAGAAAGGTGTCTTATCAACAAACTAATAACAGAACCTTCTGTAAAAAAATAATCATCTCAGTTGTCGAGTGTTACTTGAAATTCCATTTTCCCTGTTCGTCAGAAATGATTCTACATTGTCCCCGATTTTCATTACATTGATCGACCTACCTGTCAATCTGGCCTTTTAACAATGCTGATTTTTTAGAATTTTGTTCTTCCTTAAGGAGGTTAAAAGTCAGGTGACACATAGAATCAAGGCATTTAGTTTAGTTGTATTTTCATTGAATTATTTTTATGAACTGACAGGGAATGGCACTGGTGTCAAGGCAGCCTGTATTATTATTATATTAATGTGGATCGTACGATCTGCATTTCTGTACGGACATGACTGATGGTGTGGCGGTAAAACTATCTAAAACACTTTTAGATTTGAAAATAAAGCTTTAAAAACAATATTGAGAGGCGGATGGCAGAATAGAGTGAAAAATGAAACCGCGAGGGACGTTACGAAAGAGCCATTATGTAGGTGAGATCATTATAAAAAATTATAAAAGAAGACGGAATAGCTTGGACATGTCCTGCATGCAACCCCGTTGAGAATGGACTTGATAACAGTCAACCGGAAGGCACAGACTTACTTAGATGAGATCTGCGAAACGGGAGGTTGATAATAGTCAGCCGGAACACACACACTTACTTAGAACTGCGAAACGGGAAGGTTGATAACAGTCAGCCGGAAGACAGACTTACTTAGATGAGATCTGCGAGATGGGAGGTTGATAATAGTCAGCCGGAACACACACACTTACTTAGAACTGCGAAACGGGAAGGTTGATAACAGTCAGCCGGAAGACAGACTTACTTAGATGAGATCTGCGAAACGGGAGGTTGATAATAGTCAGCCGTAACACACAGACTTACTTAGAACTGTGAAACAGGAAGGTTGATAATAGTCAGCCGGAACACACAGACTTACTTAGATGAGATCTGCGAAACGGAGGTTGATAATAGTCAGCCGGAACACACACACTTACTTAGAACTGTGAAACAGGTTGGTAATAGTCAGCCAGAAGACACAGACTTACTTAGATGAGATCTGGGAAACGGGGGGTTGATAATAGTCAGCCGGAACACACAGACTTACTTAGATGAGAACTGCGAAACGGGAGGTTGATAATAGTCAGCCGGAACACACAAGCTTACTTAGAACTGCGAAACGGGAGGTTGATAATAGTCAGCCGGAACACACAAGCTTACTTAGATGAGAACTGCGAATAGGGAGGTTGATAATAGTGAGCCGAAACACACAGACTTACTTAGATGAGAACTGCAAATAGGGAGATTGATAATAGTTAGCCAGAACACACAGACTTACTCAGATGAGAAATGCGAATAGGGAGGTTGATAATAGTCAGCTGGAATACACAGGCTTTCTTAGATGAGAGCTGCGAATAGGGAGGTTGATAATAGTCAGCCAGAACATACAGACTTACTCAGATGAGAACTGCGAATAGAGAGGTTGATAGTAGTCAGCTGGAATACACAGACTTACTTAGATGAGAGCTGCAAAACGGGAGGCTGATACTGGTCAGCCGGAACACACAGACTTACTTAGAACTGCGGAACGGGAGGTTGATAATAGTCAGCTGGAATACACAGACTTACTTAGATGAGAGCTGTGGAACTGGAGGTTGGATGTAAGTGGAGATTTGTTGAAGATAATGCGCGCGCACACACACAAAGATTAAGTGGTGGTGTCACAATTTTTTTCTGTACCGATTGATGCATTGTGGTGGCGAATTAAGTCTGTCAAAGTACACGACCCCAGAATTTCAAACTTCCGTTGTGATTCGATATGGTACTGGATGAGATTGCATTGTCTGCTCCTTTTCGGTTTCAGTACAAAGCTTTCAACCAATTTGGCAATCAAAGCGAATTTTTTGTATGGACTGATGTGTGTATTATATACAGGTGGTGTTTTTTTTTATATACGTAAAGATAATTTTATATATTCTTGCTATCTCGATCATTATTTAAATCAATAAATGAAAATTGAGAAATGATCGAATCGGGTACAAAAAATCGGTATCAATCCAGGTGCAAATCGTAAAATGTAGGGGTCCACAATAAAATTTTAAAAATTATGATGAATAGAAAATGAGGAGAACAACTCTTGAAAACGATGTAAGAGAATTGTTTACAGCGATGGACTGGTCCTTGGAAATGTAATTATTTTTTTTTATCCTTCCCGTAGGCGCTGTTTTTATTTTATTTTTTTGTTTTTGTTTTTTATGAGAAGGAGAAGGAGAAGGAGAACAACTCTTGAAGACGTTGTAAGAGAATTGTTTACAGCGATGGACTGGTCCTTGGGAATGTAATTATTTTTTTTATCATTCCCGTAGGCGCTGTTTTTTTTATTTTTTGTTTTTGTTTTTTACTGTTATTACCTTTTGCACTTGTTTTCATTATAGCATTTGTGTCTTCCCATTTTTTCTTCATAGCCTTTATTGATAATCCTCATATTTTTCAGCAATTTAATAATTTTTCTGGGCTCTCATTTTCAAAATAATAGTTTTGTTCTAGATCTGGTCACCAGTTAAGCCTTTTTTCCACAAACAGAAACACAAATACGTGTAACTTTTGTTTTCCGCGCCATCGTTGCAGATAGAATAAAGCGTGCATTGCCATTATGGTTTATTTTTTCCTTCAGTTTCAAGAATATCGTTCCGACCGCCTAGTCGTATTTCTTTGTATATAGCAGTCTGGTCTTATCTCATTTATTATTCTTCTGTTCTTTTAGAAACTTTATTTACCTTGTGTCACATTTGTTTCTCAGAGACTCCCTGACATTTTCTTTTCATTTATAAATTCGTCATATTATTCAAAATAATCCGTGTATCTTGAAATTTTTATCCCAAAACATTTTTGTTATTTCTTTTGAGTGAATTAAAAGACGTATGTTACAGCGTAGGTCTGACAGTTTGCAGGGTGCATTTCATCCTTCGTATTCTTTTAAAATTTTTCAGCAGTATTTACTCCATTTTCAGCGCTGTGAATGCTATGAATTTTGCAATTCAGCGAATTTCATTACTGGGTTAGTTACTGAGTAAGTTTTGAATACACTGCTCGGATGATAAAGTAATTTTCTTCAACTGCAGTAAGCAGCATACTTGAAGCTGAAATATCTCGTATTATAGATAAATGACATTATTTTTCTCTGTTACAGTAATTAAAGACACTACACCTTGCAGAAGTTGTTCCAGAAAGATTTTACATCATTCATCCTTTAAAGAACATTCCTGTGAGGGTTATTCCTTTATTACTTGATGTTGTTTTATGCTTCATATACTTTAATAGTCTGATACCAGTTGCCAAATGCCACTCAGAATAAATCAAGAAGTTTCTTCTGCGTTAGGCACTCACAGTAATTCAACAAACTACAAGGATGATCTCTTAAATATTATTTTCAAGAAGTAGATGATAATGTCTTTACTATGATCCTACATGCAAGCTATCAAATAATCTTAAGTGGTATTTTTTTGGTATAATTTTTTCTGCAGCATTTTTCATACAAGAATATTTCTTGTTAATTTTAAACTTGGGTTCTTTGAGCAATATTTGTACTGTTTAGATTTTTTGTTTCCTGTATATGCATTTGCTAAAATAATACACAAAAAGTAAGTGGAAATCTTACTGCAAATTAATGTAATTAAAATATTATACTTCCTATTTGACAATTTTCGAATCCTAAATGTCAAGTTTTCGCTATACAGTACACTTCTTGCAACAAAATTAGTTGTTGTCGTGCGTGAATACATTCCAGACTGTAATCGTATATTGAGCTTTTATAAAATAAGTTTCACGGCTTCAAAGTCAAGTTTCGTCGCTGAATTTACAACGTCGTATCTAACGTGAGAACCCGAGATGAGGTTGTTAAACATAACTCGCTCGTCAGGTTTATTTAATTGCCAAGAAACATTGTTTTGTAAACTCATTGTATTATTGAGTTGACTGGTGTTTTTAACTGATTATTTACGTAATTGTCTAGCTGATTATTCAGATGATTTTGGAAGTTTATTGAATTAGTTTTTTCGACCATGTCATTTCCCCGTGTTCCTTCCCACTATCTGAATTTGGGCTGTTGTCGATCAGTTGCGGGTTAAAGTTATTCGATGCCCTGGTGCGTGGAATTTGAAATCCGAGGTAAGATAAACGATTAATAATATTTTTGTTGGTTTAACATTATAATGGAGTTTGAAGGATGAAAATTCCTTCAAAATCGCAAGCTTTATATACCACATATTTAAATTTCTAAAGGTTAATTAGCCAATAAATGTTCAGACAACAAGGATTTCTCATTTTAAAAAGGTAACTGAATGACCACCTGATATTATGTAAATTATTGTTTGAGCCATTATTCTGCGTTGGTTTTTAATGACTTATGAAGTGGAGCAATGTTTCCATAAGGCTCAAATTGGGCTGGCATAATATTCATGTAGAAAGTGTGACGTTTCTCTCTCTCTCTCTCTCTCTCTCTCTCTCTCTCTCTCTCTCTCTCTCTGATATGAAATACAGTCCCCCCGTCTTTGATTATGAAAGTTAATATATATATTTAAGATAGAGCCAATTTCTTCCAGTCCCCGCAGGGATCCAACAGGATTCATTCGCGTCGAACAACTTTTCTACCTCCCAATTTCGGCGTTCGTATATCCTTAAGTCTTTTCTAATAGCGGCTGGTACGGTTTAGTTTCTCAAGAAGCTCAATTAATCTGAAGTGTGTTTACAACAGCGGCTACAGTTACTCTCTCTCTCTCTCTCTCTCTCTCTCTCTCTCTCTCTCTCTCTCTCTCTCTCTTCCAGCTTCAAGGTCTTGAACTGAGAACCGTGATTCTGACTAATCAATAAGTCATGAATCCAGCTGCTGCAGTAGTTCTAATACCCATTCAGAAATATATTTGACCCAAAATTCAGAGATAAAAAGTTATTGTCTTCAGATCCGCTTTTAAGAAATGCTTAGGCTCTCCACTCAAGCACATGTGTAAGAGGACTTTAATTCTGTACGTAATTGGTTTACATATCTTCAGCTTATTTGTATCCTTACTATTCCTGTGATACGTCCTCATACAATAAAAAAAAGTAAGTAAATAAATGTACCTGAAACATTTAGCATATGTACTCTGACCAGATTAACAAGTGCCAAAGGATATACGTTGTCTGCATCATTGCGGAAATGACCTTCAACCGGACCATAAAACCATATTGATAGACGAGAACCTGTTCGGTTACTATTCTTCACAGCCAGTTCCATTTACTTTGTGATTATCAGTTTCTGTCTTGATTTGCGTTTATGCTTTGCCTCTTTGTTGGAACAGTGCTGAACGGTGAGATGTATTTTGTTTGCTATGTTTTTCTATTTATTTGCAATCTTTTGTGTATGTTGAATTAAATAAGAAAAAGTAGGTGGTTTTTTAGGATTAAATAGGAGAAACTTTCCTCGGGTTAGCAGAGAAATGGAAAAGTTACTCGGGGAATGCTCGCCTCCTCCGCCTCTGAATGCAAAAGAGGAACTCTCTCTCTCTCTCTCTCTCTCTCTCTCTCTCTCTCTCTCTCTCTCTCTCTCTCTCTCTCTCTGGAGAAGACTGGAGACCAGCATAGACGAATTAGGCGGACGTTTAGATTGAAAGGAAGAAAACTTTATTCCAGCCGCATTGTGCCAGTCTTCGGTCAAAATGAACGTAGTTGAAGGAGTTGGATACTTTACAGTTGAGAAGCCAATTTCGTAAAGTGAATGGGTTCAATTATCCGTGTTTTTAGCCATTTAGGTCTTAACCGGTGCCGTTCTCAATCGGAATAATTTGCATCTTTATACCTGCTGAAAGACGCGGTATCGAAATTAGCATTGTTTTTCCGCAGTGGAAACGGAGCTTCTTTTCTTACTCTGATTGCCGTGGTCGTCTACAGATTTTACTCTTGACATTTACAAGGGGCGAGAGAGAGAGAGAGAGAGAGAGAGAGAGAGAGAGAGAGAGAGAGAGAGAGAGAGAGAGAACTTTTATTCCGCTGGCGGGGTCTGCATTCAGTTTCCTTTCTAGTGTTGATTTTTGCATCCGTGTTATTACAAGAAAGCACAGGTAAAGATCATTGTTTGCATTGGCAGTTTCGCATTATGAAACCCTTCGTATACAGTGTTTTTTACTTGTGTAAACTGATGTTTAAATTACTATACGTACAATGCTTAGGTCGTTTCAAACAGATTTTTGGCAAAGTGACTTTTTTTCGTTTCATTAATTTTTGAAAATATAACTATATGATTTTAAAAATTATTGTTCAGAAAATATGAGTGCATATTTTAGTGCGCCTGAGGAAAAACAGCTGATACTTCTGATTTCTAGTTATGGATCCTTTATTTTTCCAGCTTGTATTTTTCCTCAGTATAAACTTTGTCGCCGATGTTCGTGGATACGATTGGCACCAAACGAATTTCTTGAAGCTTGACGAATCCTTTTCACAGTTTTCTGTGTTGGCCAATATTTGCAGTTACTGTTACGTAAAAGCTCATTGCATCCGGTTGCAATACAATGACCGACAGCCAGGCGGACTACCGTATTTTGCGACACAGCTGTTAGATATTCGTATAATAATTCTTCTCTAAGTGACTTTGCTTTTTCCCTATTGGGTAGTCTGGGACTCTTTGGATGTCTGCCCGACAATCTTGCTTTGAAATTTTCCGGCAACTGTTGATTGCTTTTGCATGGTAAATTCCATTATTGATTACTTTATGTAATATCGGATCGCCCATCTATGTATAATCCACACTAGATCATGATCCTCCAAACGGTACCTATTCAAGATAGTTGAACAGATCAGCATTTTTATTATTTTTGGAGGCTATGTAAATCTCTCTATTAGCGGATAATTTCTTACCTTTTACAGGATTGCTTTGAGCTTGTCCTTTCACTAATTAATATTATGTATTTTATGTATTGTGTACGTAATTAAGCAGGTAACTTGTGGTATATAAGTTCTTCCAGTCCTGGGGATATTTCAGACTGTCTCCTAAAATGAAGCGTTCTAACTCATGATATCTTGATGTGTCGACTTCAGATGTTTTCCTGCATTAAATTTTACATCTGAGAGAGAGAGAGAGAGAGAGAGAGAGAGAGAGAGAGAGAGAGAGAGAGAGAGAGAGAGAGAGAACTCTACTACTTATACTTTCTGTCTTTGGAAGATACTCGTAATGATAAAGAAACAAAATCCCTTATCAGGAGCTGGCAGTGACCTTGCATGCCAGTTATATCGTTTACCATCTGTCATTTCTATTTTCTCTCTTCCTTTGTGTCTTTCTGTTCAGCAGTTGTGAACTCTGAAAGCTGGGTAACGATGATGAAACCGTAGGTTGTCATCTCATAAATTCTAACCTTCGCTTTTGGAAAGAAAGCTTGTGACCCTCCTAATTATTAACTCTGGGCAAAAGGCATTTGATAGGTCATTTACAGTTATCTTAATGATCATTAATTTCTTAGTAAACAATTCTTTTGGCCTACCACTTATTTTTTTTACTTTGTATCGTTCATGAATTGAATTTATGAACGCACAGGTGAATGCACGAAAATTCAAAACACGCATGGCCAACGGGCGAAAACGACTTGGACCATTTCAAAACAAATTCTATTATTATCCAAACGTTGAATCGGGTACCTGATGGTTGACTGACTATGGTGTTTCGTTTCCAGGGTAGAAATAAGCTAGCACCCCCATTACTA
Organism: Macrobrachium rosenbergii; assembly: GCF_040412425.1. Taxonomy (NCBI): domain Eukaryota; kingdom Metazoa; phylum Arthropoda; class Malacostraca; order Decapoda; family Palaemonidae; genus Macrobrachium; species Macrobrachium rosenbergii. The sequence goes on along the minus strand of NC_089752.1, from coordinate 40,437,730 downwards.
AAATACTCGTTGTGACTTAGAATTTTGAGACCGTAAGGAATTAACACCTGTAATGGCCAAGTCACATATGTATATGTATATATATATATATATATATATATATATATATATATATATATATATATATATATATATATATATATATATATACATATATATATATATATATATATATATATATATATATATATATATATATATATATATATATATATATATATATATATATATATATATATATATATATATATATATATATATATATATTTATATATATATATATATATATATATATATATATATATATATATATATATATATATATAGATATATATATATATATATATATATATATATATATATACATATATATATATATATATATATATATATATATATATATATATATATATATATATATATATATATATATATATATATATATATATATATTTATATGTGTGTGTGTGTGTGTGTGTGTGTGTGTGTGTGTGTACATGAAAAGAGGATCAGTGTATTAATCCATTAAAAAGAAAGCTCGTTTGACTCAGGTATTACATAACCTATTTTTGTATATTTTGTACGGATTTTGGTGCATTAGGTCCAGTTGAAAGTTACTGCTCTAAAGAGTCAGTTTATTGGAAGATGAATAATGTTGTCTTGAAAAGTTGATTTCGAGGCTCTTATCACTAAAAGCCAATATAATTTTAATAATTTATATAAATTTTGACTCTAGTGGGTTTTGATGTGAATGCGCTTATTTTCCAGATTAGTATCATGATTTTCATTATTGTTTGCCGTTGAATTAGATGTCATTTTTTGCCTACTGATGCTGTAATAAGAAACCCTTCTTTGGTGATGATTTTCGTTGATCATTTAAGGAGAAAAGTGGACTTTGATTCCTTTTTTAATATTTTTAATGGCTTTTTAACGATGATTCTTCTGTTTGCCATTCCCTATTCAGTTATGCAAAATCTGAATGTGGTTTACCTTCTCTGGTTAAAAGTTAGAGAATTGATGGCTTTCTGTCAACCCTTTTGTGTTGGTAGCATTGGATTCGTGTCTGGATCATTGTAGGGTGAGTGTTGATACCTCTACCTCATAATATTCGTCATACCAAAAACAAGTAAAAAATGCGCACGAATTTTCTGAACATCGTATAATGCTGTATGAAACTCACAGCCACGGCCCATGAAACTCTCAGCCACGGACCTGTGTTGGCATGTGTTGTTGGCACTATTAGCTGTGCCAGACGCACGATCATGGCTAACTTTAACCTTAAATGAAATCAAAACTACCAAAGCTAAGGTTCTGCAATTTGATATGTTTTATGATTGAAGGATGGATGATCAACATACCAATTTGCAGCCTTCGAGCCTCAGTAGTTTTTAAGATTTAAGGGCAGACAGAAAAAGTGCGGACGGTCAGACAAATAGCCATCTCAATAGCTTTCTTTTTCAGAAGACTAAAAACATTGTGTGGCATTTTCTTTCCTTGTTCGTCGGCTTTGAATTTTTTACCTGGCTTTGATTATGGCTGCAGTTTTTTGCCCTCGTGATTGCTACTGGCTTTATTTTGTAGTTACTGGCGCCAGTCACCATTATGTTAGTTATGAACTATTTAGGCATTTAGTCGATAGGGCTGTTCTTTTGCTGTTATCTGTCGTTTAACCGTGATGTGGTCAAATCAGAATTTGTCTGTTTGATTCTCCAGTAATTCCGTTGATTTTAAGTCTGGGAATACTTTCTGTTGATTCCACGCAGGAGATTTTCTTGCAGTCTGAAATGACCTTCGACGTTTTGGTGTTATTTTTGAACCACTTCTGCGATGTATTTTACTTACGCATTGGTTAGGGAAATGACTCTTGAGTCTGGGCTGGAGGATATAGCTGCTCATTAACAAAAGAATGAGTGGGTAAAAGAATAATTGCAGCTTTAAAATATTATTTCTGTTGATGATTTACTGGTGCTTATCTCTTGTGACATTATGTTGACCGAGTGCATATCTCTTGTGACATTATACTGTTACTCTTTCTCTTTCTCTCTCTCAGTATACACGTAATCGTCTGCAGTAACGCACATGCAAATAATCGTGCGTAGTTACGCACGATTACCCATAGCATTGAAGTGATACCTTAATTAAAAAGTAATTATGACAAAGTCCTTCCTTAATTAAATTCATGGTGATTGCAGGGATGATGTAGTGCTATTAATTTTGTGATCCTTAATAAACTGAGGAGCCTATGACCTGAGATCGTCAGTCCATTTATGAACAAAGCAAATTAATTATTCATACGTAAGGCACACACGAAACCACTCATTAATCTAATTGAATTGATGGTACAATTTTCTTTCCTTGAAACTCATTCTTGATGAGATACTCATACAGTTACAAAAATGTCCAATAGCTTTTATGTAAATGAATGTCCTTCAGGGTGGACTAATAATGATCCTGTAATTATATATACATATATATATATATATATATATATATATATATATATATATATATATATATATATATATATATATATATATATTATATATATATTATATATATAATTTATATATATAATATATATATATATATATATATATATATATATATATATATATATATATATATATATATATATATATATATATATGTGTGTGTGTACATATGTCTAGAATTTCCAATGATAACAGTGTTATTTCCTGAAAGTCGCATTAACTTACTAGTTTTGTAATATTTTAGTACACTGAATTTTTTGCGAACATTATATAAAATCTGCTTTTACCTAGAAAGAGAAAGACATAAGAGATAGAATGCAATAGTATTTTAGTTGTTTCTTGTTACTTAAGTAACTAAAGATTTTGTTAAAAATAAAGAGGTTTATCTTTAAAAATTTTACTGGCAATGTTAATATTTATTTCAGTGAAGAGAATCAAGCTGAGTTATGAATGTGAGAATGAATGCTTTGAAAATGTGTGCCTTTGCAGCTACTGGTTTATGGATCAGATTATTTGCTAAACAGCTTGTGACCCACTTGAAGCTGATATACAGACTCGCAAGTTTTCCAAGGTCTTTTTGCATCATATCTACAAGTAACTTGACTTATAAATTCGCTTTCGAGAAAATCCCTAAGCAGGTGATTCTTATTATGTGTTACTTGAAGATATGTTCTCTTTGGGGAAATTAGCATCACTCTTTTTAGGCAGCATTGGCCCCGCATTTATTCCCCTTTTGTCAGCATTTTGGGTCTTTATATATCAACAGTTCTAGTCATGGTTTTCCTATGCAAATGACTTGCTTTTAAGTCTTCTGTAAAAGAAGCTATTGAGATGGCTATTTTTCTGTCCGTCTGCACTTTTTTCTCTCCGCCCTCAGTTCTTAAAAACTACTGAGGCTAGAGGGCTGCAAAGTGGTTTGTTGATCATCCACCCTCGAATTATCAAACATACCAAATTGCAGCCCTCTAGCCTCAGTAGTTTTTATTTTATTTAAGCTTAAAGTTAGACATGATCGTGCGTCTGGCACACCTATTCGGTGCCAACAACGCAGGCCACCAGCGGGCCTGGCTGAAAGTTTCATGTGCCGCAGCTGAAATTTCATGGGCCCTGGCTGAGAGTTTTATACAGCATTATACGCTGTACAGAAAACTCGATTACGCCGAAGAAACTTTGGCGCAATTTTAAACTTGTTATTATTGCCCGGTCAGCAATTTCTCCACGGCATTTTTCGGACGTTACTTTATTAGCAAAGTGAACAACCGTTAGCGCCTAAGACACATAAACGGTAAGTCTTAAGTTGAATACACTTGTTTTATTAAAGAACAAAAGGCCCTTGTTGTATATATTTATTTTGCACAATAGCTCGTTCATATCCTTGAACAGTTGATGTCTTTTGTCTTTTTGAGAATGAGTCTATAACTCCTATTTTTCCCAAATTTAATTTAATACAAGGCAGCAAAATTACAATATATTTTCACGTTCGCGCCAGGTAATGTACAGTTACCTTTTGCGAATTGTTTATTTGAATATTTTTCTTCGAAAATGTTGTTTTATATGTTACCCAAGGTCAGAGTACACAACGTGAATTGTGTGAATTGTAAATTCATTATGTTGCCTGTTGCCTGATATCAAGATGCAGCTGTGCAACCCTGCCGGATACATACATATATATATATATATATATATATATATATATATATATATATATATATATATATATATATATATATATATATATATATATATATATATATATATATATATATATATATATATATATATATATATATAATATATATATATATGTATATATATACTATATACATATATATATATATATATATATATATATATATATATATATATATATATATATATATATATATATATATATATATATTATATATATATATATATATATATATATATATATATATATATATATATATATATATATATATATACTGTATATATGATGTGTAGCTGAGGAATGATGTAAAATACGATTTGCAGAAAAGAAGCAGTGCCATCCGATGCAGAATTACTTTTATTTTCTTATACTTTTCTGTTGCTTTAACACTGCTATAATATTTTGCGTAATCTCTCTCTCTCTCTCTCTCTCTCTCTCTCTCTCTCTCTCTCTCTCTCTCTCTCTTTATGATCATATTTGGATTGCATCTGCAGTTTCAAAAAGAAGTCATGTGATATCCCGTTTTATGCAGATTGCATTTTTGCGCAGGGAACTTTTTTCCCTTATTGCTCTCGCGTTCGTTCAAAAAAAAAAAAACAAAATACTCCTTTTTCTCACAGGCATCACCGCTTCGAAGGTGTTGGTTTGAAGCAACAGTGGAGATGAAGCCACTGCTTCCCCATGTCAGATCTCTTTATCACATATAAGGGTCTGGAAGTTTAGAACTTGAGTAATGCTTTTAAGAGTCCTTTAGTCGACTGCTTTGTTTTTCTAAGCACATACTGGTAACTTATCTGTAACTTTTCCAGATGAATATTTACATCTTTTGGTATATTTTGACATACCAGGTTATTCTGAGGATTTTGATTGAGAATTTTGTATGTTGATTATGGTAATTGTGAATTATACTATCGGATGAGGAATGTATTATACATATATATATGTATGTATGCATGTATATATATATATATATATATATATATATATATATATATATATATATATATATATATATATATATATATATATATGTATATATACATACATATATATAATATATATACATTATATATATATGTATATATTATATATATATATATATATATATATATATATATATATATATATATATATATATATATATATGAATCTGTATACATATGTATATACACATATATATATAATATGTATATATACATACATATATATATATATATATGTATATGTTTCTGTATATATATATATATATATATACATATATATATATATATATATATATATATATATATATATATATATATATATATATATATATATATATATAATGTTTGTATATCTAGTTGACTACATTTTCTTGGTGGAGAATGGGAATACGGTCGTTCTTTTCATAGTCTAGATAGACTTATTTGGGAAAACTTAACATTGCAGTTTAATGGCAATTATACTGCTAAATTACGGTGATTAATTGTAAAAGGAGAAAATCTTAGTTCTTGATATTAGGTTAAATTCCAGGTTCTCTTATTTTTAGATTGCAGAAAAGTGTTCCACAAACAAATTCATGCCTTTGCCCTCTCACAGTCCCGAGTTTCGAGATAAAGCATTAAGAAGAAACAACATAATCAACAAGTTTTTCTGATAATCGTTTTAATTAAGTAGTCATATTTTTTGCCAGCACATATATCAGTTTATTTTACCAATTGTAATGAAACGGTCGTCATAGCAACCTGACATTTGGTAGATCGTGATAAAAATAAAAGGCTTTATTCATCTATGAAAAATTACACGCATAATTTTCCATTTTAAGAATCAATATTTGAAGTTGGTTATTGTCGGAAAGAATTGAATTTTTTCCATGATTTCTAAAAGTTTGCGACGTTTCGGAAAAATCTGAATATGAAATGATGGACTTCCTGCTCATTGCACATTGCCTCCTCGTTGGGTCTTTGTTGTATTTGCATCACTCACACACACACATTTACATCATATTCGATGTTAATTAGCCCAAGTTATGAATTAGGATTATATGTCTATATAGGATAGCATTCTTTAAAATAAGGGGTTTCGTAGTGTCCAGCGTAGATCATAATTCTCCGTGTCGTGTGTTCCTCCATTTCTGTGTTAATGGAATTTAATTTTATATGAGTTTGATCCAAAAATCATAGTTTTTTTCAGTTTTGACTGTTGGGTGAGTGGTAAAATCCGTGATATTTTTTCTGGTTTTTATTATTAGAATTTTTTACGTTTTCTGTAAAGTGACTGATTGTGTTTTTGTATTTTACATTTTCTTTGTTTTTGTTTTTTCTACTTTTTCCAATACCCGAGATATCCATAGCATTTTTTGGTCCTTTAACAATTTCGGATTTCCTGATTTTTGTGAAGCCTTTTTAGAACTGTGATTTTTGCATTCTGTGAATACTGCGACATTTTACGGCAATTTTTGTTTTCCTACCAGTGACTGCACTACCATGTGCAGTTTTCTTTTCTCGCGTGAGGTCGAAAACAGCCTCATATTTTTATTTCATCTTATGGCCCAAAAAATATATGCAGTATGGCAGATTTTTTTGTTCGTAAGATGAAAAAAAATATGGGATCATGAATATGCACACAAGGTAGAACTTCGAATTTTTCCAAGTCTCATTTTACGATGAAACCTGAATTATTTGGGCATCATATAACTTTTTTTTTCCAGTGTATGCACATATAAACCGCCATAGGTGCCCAAGAAGGTACTCACAGATATGCAGTGAATTAAATGAAAGACGCGATGAGATGCTGCTCTTCTAAACTCCTCTTGTTCTCCAGGAGGTTTTTGCCCCGTATGATTACTGGTCATTGCTGTCTCTTGTACCTTATTCCATTTTGTAAGAGACCCTTCGTGTCCGGGATAAACAAAACAAATCCAGCTGAAATAATGGCGCCCAGAGACACACTGCCAGCGCCTAACTCTATTGTTCACTTCCTTAGCTGCCCTAGCTTCAGTCTTCTGCATTTCATGTTTTTTTTTCACTGTGCCTAATGATAATGGTATCAAATTTTATCGTTTCTATTCTTCTTTCTAATTTTGTATTTTTTTATGCCCTGCCTATGATTTTTGCTGCACCCCCGTCTTCCATTATAATTACGTTGATCCTAGCCACCTTTAACTTTTTTTGCGATCTTATTCTGTTTTAGTATGCCTTAAAAACTTCACGATATGTGTTTAAATGGTTTATGGGGTTTTGGAAATTGTTGAAGTCAAGGTAAGCCCGATTATTCAGCCAAAGGAAAGATAGCAAGCCTTAAATTTACGAAAGCCAAATGAAGAATGTAATAGGGTTCATGCTCATTAAAGTCCATAATTAAATATTCATACCGGCTACTGATTATTGTAAGCAAAGCAAGATACTGTTTTTAATCACAGTGAATATCTTGGTCATAGCAGAATAGATCACAGCGACTGAAAGGATACAGGGTGTGTCGGTATGTAAGATCTTTACATTCTGGCGTGTTGCCTGAAGAGCCCACCACTGCCTTTAGTTGAAAGAAGAAATAAATTAAATGGAAATATATGTCAGATGTGCTGTTTAGCTTTCATTACAGGAAACCAAAACTCCTAATTTCTTAGAGAGAGGTTACAAACAAGCCCATCTTTCAAAACCCCTGCCACCCTCGGCATCCCACATCGCAGATTGCCAGGAAGGACAGGTGGTTACAGGATAATTTTCCAGGAGTTTTGCTATAATATCATATGACCGTAAGCTGATATTTCCGGTCGGGAGATCAACTAGCCATAATTGCCGCCAAAAGACTGGGCATCGATATAAAACGCCAAGGATTGTATTCTCGTAGGTGCAAATTAAAATTTTTAAAAGTAATTTGCTTACATCCTAGATATACTACAAACCTGATGTCTTTAATCATTACTCCACCTCCAGGCAACCGAACATTTGTCCGTGTCGCTGAAGGCGAGACTGGCCCAAACAAATCGAGGGAGGTTTTTTCCTCAGCCTCTCAATCGTCTCAAATAAAGATTAAAAAATTTACACAGTAAATTTGCGATCCTTTATACATATAATCATGAACTATGAAAACAAATCAGAATACACGTTTACAACAGGCTAAGGACACACAGAGAAAAGATTAAAAAATTTAGCCTTGAAAAATTCTATGTCCTGTGCAAGTGCAGGTTGAGCGGTGTGATATGAGTAAGGGTGAAGAATGAAATGAGTTATCTCTAATTACTTATTGTCTGCCTTTCTAACCTGAGAATGAAATCTGAATCCTGAAACATATTAAAGAGTATTTGGTATATTATGCAGTAGCATATAAAAAAAGGAAATAGAATTGTTTACAGCAATAACTACAGAAATAAAATACATGCCTTCGATGCTTACATGCAGAATGTCCGTACATATATTTTTTATTGGTTAAATGGTATAGACATAATCATAAACATACGAATAAACGTTGCTTAAATCCCCCTCCCCCCTTTCCATGAATATGGATTTATATCCCCGTAACCTAAAAACTCCAGCGGCTTATTTGGCTAGGACACAAACCTCAAAGCGACTTGAAAAAAGAACATTGGCAAACCCCTGGAAATTTCTGTGAAGTTTTGAAATAAAGGAAAAATGCTTTCAGATTCAATAGCTAAGATTAAAACCAGTTCTGGATATATATAGAGTGTGTGTGTGTGCATATATATATTTTTTATTTGTTTATATATAAATAAATAACCTTTGTGAAAACAGATTCACTTTTTTTTATTTCCTATTTATTTCCTTTTTTATCTATTAGTTTTAAAGAAGTTCTTGTCGAAAAGAGAGAAAGAATATCACGTAGGAGGCAGCATGTACATTTGTAGTCAACTCTCTCTCTCTCTCTCTCTATGTAACTGGTTTGCAGATAACTGTATTAAAAAAAATTAGATGCCAAAGCCGGAAAGTTGATTAGATGGTATACAGTCACAGATTTAAATTTTAAAATCGGAGTTTGGCCAGAACCATGGTATTTAAGGTGATGGCTGAAAACAACTTGACTCAGGTTTTCAGATCACTTGTACATGTAGGCATAGTAAGAAGTAATTAAAAGTAAAGTAGTTTGCAAATTGGGTAAACGCAAAGTGAATGGCTTAGTTTGTATGTAGGAGGGAATAAATCAGCTAACAGGTATGGGAAAAGGTTCTGCAAGAAAATTGTGCTACTGAAGAAATCTTTTCTTTATTGTTTTCTTCTGAAGCGGATGTTTGTTAAGTGGTCATATATTTGTGAATTGGTAATATCTGTAGAAGGAATGAGAATAATGACTAGTGTGTTTGCTTACGATAAGCAAATGTATTCCATAAAACGGAATTTTTCTCTTATTCAGTCTTTTGCCTCCATCACTTCCAATTTTTGAGGACATGTTTATTGAGAAGGATAGTAAGAAATATTTCGGATATACATGCTTGTAAGCCCGACTGATATTTTCGTTTGGATGATATTCTTTGCATTTTATGTCACTGGTTCAGTTCAGATGTCTTTCGTGTTGATTAATGTTTGGTTAATGTATTGAGTTAAAAAGCAGGGTCATCGTCGTGAATTTCGACTCTTAAAAAGATAGTATAGTAAAGTTTACTTAACGTAAAGGATATTTCAGTTTTTATTTTTTAACTTGTACATGGATGTACCTTCTCGTCGAGCCTGATCTTTTAATTCTTTCGTGCACTGGTGATATTGCCATGTGCAACAATAACAATCTTTGTAAAAACGTATATATATGTATACATATATATATATATATATATATATATATATATATATATATATATATACATACATATATATAATTGTATGAACCTGCTATTGTCTTCGTGATTAACTAACTTCCTCCATATATGCTGACTGAGCAGTTGTGCATGTTTTTTTTAGTGACACACACACACACACACATATATATATATATGTGTATATATATATATATATATATATATATATATATATATATATATATATATATATATATATATATATATATATATATATATATATATATATATATATATATATATATATATATATATATATATATATATATATATATATATATATATATATATGTGTGTATATATATATATATACACACCTTCAGACCACAAAAACGGATTACAGAGCGTTGTTCTTCTTTGGTGCAAATGGAGAGTGGTGCGCCCATCCTTACTTCTCAACAGCGCAGAGCGCACTGAAGTGGTAACGCTGAAACCAACCACAAGGGAGAAGGGCGGAACCATCTACAACCCGACATAGCACACAAAGCCATAAAGCCTATTCACAAACAATTAGAATAAAAGTGCGGATACTTATCGACTTACCCTCTTATATATATGTGACCGTCTGGGACTCCAGGAATTTCCGGGATGAGAGGATTTCAGTAAAATGACCTAGTAATTTTCCTATAAGCGGAGTTCAAATGTCGCTTCCTAACACCTAACTCAAATTTTAACTACACTGAGAGAATTTCAGCAATGCAAGCTGACTTCGTCTTGTCCCACGTGGGAATTTATTTGCGCCTAAATAATAATTCACTAATCCGAAATGCAAGTAAAATTTATCACAGAGGAATTTCTTCACACTATTCCTCAAAGTAAAGAATATGGCAAGGATTTTAACACAGATGAATTTTGCACTATTCCTCGAAGCAAAGAATGGGTAGCACTGTTATTTCCTAACTACCTATCCTGAAAGGCATGCATTAATGAATCTAATACGGCGGTTCTTTTCTCTCAGTGAATACATGTCCCTATTTCTAATTCCTAGAGAAGTCACGACTGTAAAAGTTTTGCTAAGATAAACACATTACTTACGTGGAATTTCCGGATCTGTGTGCTCTGGCTTCTCTTTAGAAAATATTACGAGACAAAAGCGTGACTGAAATGGGGCTCTTCAGGGCACTTTACCTTGCAGATTTTCGAGGCGTGTAGAAGCGGTCCGTGGATGACTTACGCGTTTCGAGGACGAGTTTGCTTCCGTGGTGAGATCACAAGGGCTTCACGTAAAGGCGGCGATGGGGACTCTCGAAACTCCAAGCAATGGCGTGTGGGCTCGAGGAATACGGTCGAGGAGCACGAGAAAAGTATACTTTTAGAAGGGCCCACGTGGTTAGGATGCAAAAGAGGGCATCACGTGGGGCCAGGTGTTGAGGGCGTCTTCATTCCATATCTTCAGCCAGCGTGTGTGTGTCGGCCTCGTGGGTTTCTGCTTATCCTCCTATGGGGCAGGGGCGTCCATCACAGATGCTTTGACTCATTGCACCTGCTGCGCAGAGGGTTTTGGCCTGTGGGGCTGCAAGCCAGATTACTTTTGCCTCGAAGGAAAGATCTTTTCATCAAAAATGGGAGTGCCTTTAATCTTACAACCCTTGTTTTTAAGTCGATGAACCAGATGGTCTATCGATCAGCCAGCTGGCAGTAAATGAAACACAACAGAAAACCAACAACAACAAAGGAGGAGGGGAGGCAATTTGCTGGCGAATTCTTGTAATCATAATACCTCCCCATCTACTCAGGAATGTTATCACCAACTTAAGATTATGTGTGATGTTAAGAATGGCTGACGACAAATGCTTTACGTTACTCTTACATTCTACTTTAATGTTTTTTTGTATAAGGATTCTATGAAGCTGTGACATTACTTTTAATAACACATTGGGACAGTTTTCGTTAACAGAACGCAAAATCAGTTTAACACTGCAAAAAGAATAATTACTTTAGATTTGGTTACCCACTGGTAACTTTATAATGTGACTCGAACAATTGTGGAATTAATTAAGATTATAGGACCACGTATGAGAGGCTATGGCCAGCAAATGAAAAAGAGTTATTGTTCAAATTAAATATGCGTTGTAATTTTAGATAAAATGCATGCGGTTATTGTCTGCCTTGAAGAGGCTGTGTAAATGAAAAACAGCGTTTATTTTTGTAAATGACATCCCCTTTACGGCGATACTGTAATGACTGTGCCATATTCACATTGATAATTTATCTTCGTTTCGCGTACTTTGTAGCGGCCCCACGGATTTTGACAGCTGTATGCGGGCGAGAGTATTCGCGAGATTTTAATTCGCTAACCTTAAACTCGCTAATTTTGTAGTCTGCCTACTCAATGTTATGACGTGCTTGTAGCGAGCGAACTAAGATGTAGTAGGACAAACAGCAATCTTGGAAGGAATGGAAGGGAAAAGGGATAATAATAACGAGGAAAGAGTACCAAGGCGTTCACGAGATGAAGCTTGCGTATGAAAGCGGGACACACGTCCCTGTTAGAGCTTACGAAAGGGGCATTTTAAATCACAAGGGCAAGTTTATGACTCGCTATTCATTAAATCAAAGATAACCTAAATGGCTAAAGAAAGTAAATGATATTGGCAGAAGAGCTAGGGGAAAAAAAGTGAGGTTTTATTGTGTTGAGGCGGGAATTTATCGTCGCTTTGCCTATAAATTACGGCCGGGACTATCACTTCAGTCCCAGAGGCGAGAAGTGCCAGTAGCGACTCCCCTTCAGGAGGGGCTGACACGCCGCGCTCCCGGTGCCAAAGGCGTATGGGCGCAGGGCAGTGCCACTTCTCACTCTGTTATTCTTAACAGTTCTTCCCACATTGTGTGAGATGGTATCCCGTATTTAATTACCCTCTTGTGAGGATAATTTAGGAAGTTTAATAGAAGATAAGAGATAGACGTTCCTGAGGAGCGGAGGAAGATAGAGGAGGTCCTGACGTCCCCTTCTGGATTAGGGGGTGCCAAGACCCAGCTGAAAATGGAAATGGCGGCACAGGTGCCATGGGAGCTCTAGAGCTCTTTGTAAATTACCTGGAATGTCCCACGCCCGTGGTAATGCCTTCTCGAGTCTTTCTTAATGGGACGATCGTCCTCGGCGAGAAGCGGAGGGCCACGCGGCGGAGGCGGCACGATACGGGCCTGCTGATGCGACGACGCAGGAGTGTTCCGTGCGGGTTCTACCATGATCCGTCGCCCGGCTGCATGGGCTCATCGCGGCCCAGAAGTGAATATGGCAGAGAATCTGACTGCAGTGCGTCGGCCGGCGAGCTGGGAGCAGAGAGGAGCCCGATCCGGGGGTGGTGGCGGCTGCGCGGAGTAACGTTGACCAGCTCAGGCCACCGGGTTGCGAGCCGCACCTGCCCAGGTGAGCTTCACGGCGGTGGTCGGGAGGAACCGTCTCTCTCCTGACCGACGCTGGTAGTGGTGCCAGGCGGGGAAGAGAGGGGTCCTGAGTTGGATCCGTGAATGGAGATCATTAGCGCTTTGGTGCAACTAGGGCAGCGTCAGGCACTATCAGAGGTTTCTTGGGCCTCGTCGGTCAGGACGGACGAAAGCAGCCCTGCTCAGGCGCATGCAAGTGGCACCGGCAGATTTGGCATCTCCTGAAGGGAGATCTGGTTGGGAGCCCTGGCTGGCACTGAGGCAGGGCGGGCACTGGGATGAATCGGGGAACGTCCGGGAGGCCTGTACGTGTACTCAGGTGGCACTGGTGAGATACGTCTCCTGGTACCAGGGCGCCAATTCAGCTGAGAGAAGCGGGGAGAATTACTTTCGCGCCAGCGAAATGAGGTCGGGGAATGTGGACCCCTAGATTGTCGTGATTTCGGCGGGGACTGAAAGTCCTGTCCCAGGATGACGTCATAGCCTCCGGGGAGATGGCTTGCTACTGCAAGATTGCAAATTTTGGATTGGTGAGGTCTTGAGACTCTCAATTGGACCGTAGGGAGTATCATTTTAAATTGATTAATTCCCTCGATCGTGACGGGTTTTTCGTCTGTGGCGATCAGCTCCGTGGGAACTCTGTCCCTTCGGATGAGGAGATTTGTGCGCCCGAGTCCTCGAATGCAGTGACTGGCGCGCGGGCTCGCTACCTCGTGGAGAGCCACGTGTCTGAGCCCGCGCCGGCGGAGGGCCTAATGACTGAGATCTGTGACGGCCAAAGCGGCCGGTGGGAGTAGTTGATTTATTATTGCGTGGGCATTTTGCCCATGCGGAAGAATGTGCTCAAGCCTTGCCGCCGTGCAAAATGTCTGGCTTCAAATCTTTCGCTGCCCTGTGGAGCGCAGGCGGGTTGTTGTCGGTTTTCGGGAGAGAGAGAGCCAGTTTCTTGTTCGGCACTGATGAAGGTCTGCCCGTTTTCTTGCAATAATGGCAAGTTAGGGGCTTGCAGTTATTTTGTAGAATTTGAACCTCCGAGGAGGACGAGGATTTATCTTCAGCCCCATGGATCCTTCTTGAGGGTGGTGAGTTTCCCACATGTCTGCTATTCGGCAACACTCGGTGAGTGTTGCTGGGGCTTTCACTATGGGTGTGAGGGCAGGAGGGGGCGTAGCGCGATACTCCGAATTTAAACCGCTCAGAGTACCTCGGCGGTGTTAGTGGCTCCTTCGGAACCGAGCCATTTGTCCAGCGCCGCTCGAGATATGAGTGCGCCGTGGACTGATCGGCCTGCTTCTCTGGGCTGCTCTCTCCAACGTCTCCTCCACGCTCGGGGGTAATCTGGAAATGCGCCCTTCGTAACTGCTTGGCGTACAACACCAATTTCCATTATTCAGCGTGGTAAACCGCGAAAGACCTCCGCCCAGGGTTGCATTGACCTGGGAGGTTCGCGGGGAAGATCCGCAGCACTCCAGGACTCGTTCGGCCCTTTCAAGCCATACTTCGGGTTCCGGACTCTCGGTCCATTTGGCATGAGCAGTGGCTTGGCTGGGGCACTCATCCCGCGGCGGGGGCGGGGGGGAGTGGCGGGCACAATAAGTTCTATCATCTGGAGTCGTGGGCATGCTGCTGTACAGCTCTCGATCTTCCCATTCTCGTTCCTCCCTTTTCTCTTGGGCGATTCTGTCTCTCTCTCTCCTCTGGGTTGTTCTTGGGCAGTTCGTTCTCTCTCCCTCTCTTCACGTTCTCTCTCCCTCTCTGCACGTTCTTTTCCTTCTCCTGCTCTTGGGCAATTCTTGCCCTCTCTCTCTCCTCACGTTCTTTGGCCTCTCGTTGCTCTTGGGCAACTCGTTCTCTCTCTCTCTCTTCACGTTCTCTTGCTCTCTCCGCCTTGGCATCGTCCACTCGCTCTTGAACCCATGCTCTCAGATCTTGCCCGATAGTCCCATGTCCTTCCCAGCGGACATGTAGAATTTGAAATCCTCGTTTTGTTGGGCTCTGGTATTAGCCATTTTGAAATAATGGTTATATGATATGTCTGAAAAGACTCAGGTTGTCTGAAAAGACTCAATTGCAGGAATCTGAAACGCTCAATTGTTTAGACTGCAGGAGAATGGATCTGTCCGAATAAGACAGTTGATTAGTAAGTCTGAGGAGACTTTTGTTAAAATTGGATGTGTCTTGGAAAGACGTGGTTGTTCTTAGCGAACAAAATTCTAATATGCGTTTGGAAGAAAGCGTAGTTGGATTATCCACCTTTCGGACTTGGCGGCTAAGCGTGAAGTTAGGAAGTTGTTCTAACGGCTTCAGAATGATCAGTCCATGGGAACTCCAGATGTGTGTGAACTACACTATATAATGTCTCAAAAGGACTTAATTCTGGGTTCCGCGGAATGAGAAATTCTCGCCGATGTAGAATTTTATATGAGTCTGAGGACTGGAATTTGGAGAAATTCTCGCCACGTGCGGCGTAGAATTTTAAGTCTCCTGAAGTTGGAATTTGGAGAAATTCTCGCCACATCACGACGTAGAATTTTAGGAGTCTCTGAGGACTGGAATTTGGAGAAATTCGTACGTCACGGCGGTAGAATTTTAGGAGTCTCTAAGGACTGGGTGGAGAAATTCTCGCCACGTGCGACGTAGAATTTTAGGAGTCTCTGAGGACTGGAATTTGGAGAAATTCTCGCCACGTGCGACGTAGAATTTTAGGAGTCTCTAAGAACTGGAATTTGGAGAAATTCTCGCCACGTGCGACGTAGAATTTTAGGAGTCTCTGAGGACTGGAATTTGGAGGAAATTCTGCGCCCACGTCTGACGTAAATTTTAAGGAGTCTCTAGGACTGGAATTTGGAGAAATTCTCGCCGTGCAGCCGTAGGAATAAGTCTCTGAGGACGCTGGAATTTGGAGAAATTCTCATACGTGCGGCGTGGGGTACAAGTCTCTGAGGACTGGAATTTGGAGAAATTCTCGCCACACGTGCGACGTAGAGTATTTAGGAGTCACTTAGGACTTGGAATTACGATTCGTCCCTTAGGACTTAGAAATTACTAACAGGAGAGCAAAAGAAAAATGTATGCTGGGGAAATGAATGGGAAAAAAAAAAAAAAAAATGCTACCTGCGGGCATGGGCGGGGTTGGGGTGCAGGTCGTCTGGCCCAACACCGGAGGTATTTTAGATTCTGTGTGAATGAACCCGATATATTTATGTACCGTCTGGGATTCCGGGGAATTTCCCAGTCGTCTGAGAGGATAACAGTACAACGGCCTAGTAATTTTCCGTATAAGCGGAGTTTAAATTTCGTTTTCCTAACACCTAACTCGAATTCTAACTACACTGAGAGAATTTTCAGCAATGCAAGCTGACTTCCGTCGTGTCCACGTGGGAATTTTATTAGCGCGCCTAAATAACAGTTAAGCTAATTCGAAATGCAGTAAAAGTTATCACAGAATTTCTTTCTTTATTCTCGAAGCAAAGAATATGGCAAGGATTTTAACACAGAGGAATTTCGCACTATTCCTCGAAGCAAGGATGGTTAGCACTGGTTATTTCCTAACTACCTATCCTGAAAGGCATGCATTAACGAATCTAATACGGCGGTTCTTTTCTCTCAGTGAATACATGCGTCCCTATTTCTAATTCCTAGGAACAGTCACGATTGTAAAAAGGTTTTGCTAAGATAAACACATTACTTACATGGAATTTTCTGGATCTGTGTGCTGGTTTTACACATAAGGTTCGTAATTGTCTCGTACCCAGCTTAGCTTTGCTAATAGCTGATCTGGCAAGTTCGCAAATGCAATAAAAGCAACACTAGAGGTTCTGGCTGCAAGGCAGGATCTATGGCCAGGTCGCGTTTTACGTTTTTCCGTGGTTTAGTTTGAAATATGCTCTGTGGGACTGGTAGCAACAATTTAAAGGTAATTTAGCCTTATGATTCCTGACTTCGTGGGTACGGGAAAACGTAAAGAGGAAAACAAAGGAGAATTTCATATGAGCATAGAAGCTCTTGTTACTGAGGAAATATTACGTAAAACACATGGGCAAATTTAAAGGAGTGTATTTACATAAATGATATCAGTACGGGAAAGAGGAATAAATGGAATTACTATCTGAAGGAGATTCCTGCAGGATTGAATGAAACTTGAGGATTCCAGACCTGATCCGGAAAGCTTCCACGAAATAGAATCCCTCTGAAATGAGAGATATGCACATTATACGCCAGTAAGAAAATAGACAAAGAATAATGGTCGAGGCTGCACTGGGGGTGCCAAAGGAGTAATAAGACTTAATACTGCCGATCAGAGGCTGGACAGACGTGGAACAAGGGTGATTTCTGAAAATATATTTAAGAAAACGTACGAGACAAAGCGTGACACAAATGGGGCTCTTCCAGGGCACTTTACCTTGTAGATTTTCCGGGCGTGTAGAGAAGCGGTCAAGTGGATGACTTGCGATTTCGAGGGACGAGTTTCTTCCAGCGGTGAGATACCAAGGGCTTCCGTAAAGAGGCAAGCGATGGGGACTCCTCGAAACTCAAGCAATGGCGTGTGGGCTCGAGGAATGGGTCGAAGGGCATGAGAAGAAATATACTTTTGAAAGGGCCACGTGGTTGTTAGGATGCAAAAAAAGGGCATCGATGGGGCCAGGTGTTGGGGACGTCTTCATTCCATATCTTCCAGCCCGTGTGTGTGTGTCGATCTCGTGGGTTTCTGCTTTATCCTCCTATAGGGCAGGGGCGTCCATCACCAGATGCTTTGACTCATTGCACCTGCTGCCGCCGAGGTTTTGGCCTGTAGGAGAAACACCCAAGCGATTACTTTTGCCTCGAAAGGAAAGATCTTTCATCATGGAGGCGCCTTTAATCTTTTAACCCTTGTTTTTAAGTCGATAGACAACAGATGGTCTATCGATCGGCCAAACTGGCAGTAAATGAAACACAACAGAAAAACCAACAACATAAAAGGAGAGGCAATTTGCTATGAATTCTTGCTAATCATAATAATATATATATATATATATATATATATATATATATATATATATATATATATATATATATATATATATATATATATATATATATATATAAATAAGTACATGCTCTGTCCTGTGGAACCAGAACGACAACTAGATTTTGTCTACAAATGGCTTGTGCACAACTGCTCAGTCAGTATATATGGAAGTTGGTTAATCATGGGGTATGCTTGAGTTTACATACTGTTTTAGATTAAAGAGGAAAGAGACAAAGAGAGTGAGTTGCATCAGTTATTCGCATCTGTCTCTGGAAATTTTGTCGTTTAAAGCAAATTGACTGAATTGCGCCAACCTTTTCGTCTCTCTCTTTGCTCACTTTTACTCGTGAGGTAACTCGTACAAACTTTCCTTCGGAATGCAGAATATTATGTATTTTTGTCTTTCACCGTTACGGTGTTTCGGTGCCTTGTTTTAGTCGGAGCCTCTTTTGTCGTATTTTCCTCTCTAATTTAGATTCATAATAAAGTAAAAAAAAAAAAAAAGAAAAATAGAGGTTGCGATATTTCCCTTTGTTGGTTTGGACTGTTTCTCCCTTTTCTATTGGTTCTTACATTTGTCGTATCTGCGTACCTCTGTGATTTTAACTTTTAGTTGTATTGTGTTATACATGATTTTAATTTTTCTCCTAATATTTTATGACTTTGTCCTAATGTAGCTATGTCCTTGATAGAGAGAAATATCTAATAATCTCACAGAACAAGTTCTTTATGAATGTTACACTCACGTTTCAATTTAATATTTTACTGTATTTTTCCAATTTATAGCAGCTTAGGATCTAATTGCATTAACAGTTATATTTCCCTTGTTTCCAACCATAAAACGTAACGTTTCTTGGAATTATTTTAAATCAGTTTATCCCCGTTTGTAAAGAATTCTCAATTCATATATATATATATATATATATATATATATATATATATATATATATATATATATATATATATATATATATATGTGTGTGTGTATGTGTATGTATGTATGTATGTATGTATATATATATATATATATATATATATATATATATATATATATATATATATATATATATATATATATATATATATATATATATATATATCCTCAAGTTTTGGAGTAAAAGGAATATTTGCAGATAATTTTCACATCTAACAAAATGATATTACCGATATCAACAGTGTGCAGAGAACAGCTTCGTTTTAAGTGAAGCATTGATGGTTAGAGAAAAGTCGAGCTCTCTCTCTCTCTCTCTCTCTCTCTCTCTCTCTCTTCATCTTTTTTTATTTAAATGTTCTCAAAACCTCAATTGGGCTTTGTCGTCCATAAAGAGAACTCATGGAGGTGGCCGATTACCTTCAGATAGAGGTGAAAGTCAGATGGTGCAATGTCAGGATAACAGTGCTGCTGTAACATCTCTTGGGCCTCCGTGGACACGCGCATTGTCGCAGAGCAGCAGAGGGACCTTCAACAACTTTCCAGTTCTTTTTTTCACGAACTGGCTGGTTCAGACTCAAAAGAAAGTCCTTGTAAAATGGCATTCCCTTTTTTCATGGCCTGTAATTAAGAATTTTCTTTATTCATTTCAGTTTCTCTTTTTTTTTTTTTAACCACAAACCTATCACATAAGATGTTTTGATAAGAAAAACATCTCATGCGGTACTTAGCTCTTCTTGTTGGAATATACTTTTCAGAGAACCATAGGAATAAAAAATACACAATGGAATTGATTCACAAAAAGTCACCCATGAAAGATTATCCCGCCTGCCCTCCGGGCAACACTTGTTGGCTTCCTGATCCCGAGTTTTATCATTCATTCCTTTCTCTCTCTTCTTAGATTTCCTTTTATGATTGCCAGATTTACAAATGACGATTTTGTTCTGCCATTTTTGTGTTGAGTATATATATTTTTTGTATTTTATATTTTATGTATTTTATTTAGTTACTTTATTCAAGTACGCACATATATTATGTGTGTGTATTATAGTGTATTATAGAAACAAAAAGACTTTATTCTTAAAGTGTAAAGGAGCCTGTGATAGAACACAGCAGTAGCTTTTGAAGTGAGCGTGGGAATTTTTACGTATGATATTTTTATCTGCCTTGGGACTTTCTTTATATGCTATGGGATGTTTAAGAATCTTCCATAAAACCGAAGATGGTAAAATCAAATGTTTTATTCACTTTTTTTTTCTCTTGGGATCAAAAGAAGATCTTGTTCTCCTCAATGTTACGCATCTTGAAGGATTGTGGTAGGGGCTTCATCGGTGCATTTATGTTCAAGAGACATTTTGGGCTCTTCATTAGGAACCAATCTAAAGTTCAAAGGGACTTCATTTCCGAAACTTATACAAATACAAAGGAAGACTTTGTTTAGTGCATTACCTGTTGCCTTAGATACGATTTAAAAACTCGACTGGTTGAATCCGAGTTTTAACCATGCATATTCCATAGTTCCAACATTTTACAGCGTCAATAAAATAGAAATAAACATTAGTCTCATGAGTACATCATATTGCTTTACGGGGAGCATTATGTCGTTTTGAAATCTTCAGATTTGAAGAGGTTACTAAAAAAAAAAACGTATTACTAATCTCTCTCTCTCTCTCTCTCTCTCTCTCTCTCTCTCTCTCTCTCTCTCTCTCTCTCTCTCTCTATATATATATATATATATATATATATATATATATATATATATATATATATATATATATATATATATATATATATATATATATATATATATATATACACACATACACACAAATTAAAAATCACAGAAATATACACGTGATTTGTTTATCAGCTGAAACCACAGGAAAAGCTTGAAAAGAAACGACAAAGTGCCAAGTACTTTCGTGTAATTAACATATCTTTTTACAAGAAAATAGCACGGAAGACGGTGCTAATTACACGAAAACACATTATATTTATATGTACATATATATTAATAATATTTTCAAGTATATTTTCATATATGGTTTCATGTACATAAAAATAATTTTAATAAATATATGTATATATACATATATATTATATATATATATATATATAAATATATATATATATATATATATATATATATATATATATATATATATATATATATATATATATATATATATATATATAGATTTATATACATATACATTATATATAAATATATATGTGTATATATATTATGTCCCTCTCTATATATAATGTATGTATGTCAGTTGTATTCCACATAGGAAAATGAAATATGTAAATGGTTAGAATATGCTCAACAGTTTTTTTCTTTCCTTAATAGACGCTCCAAGAAGAGGTCCATTGGTGCATGAAACTGTTGGGCATATTCTAACTATTCACATATTTTCATTTTCCTATGTGGAATAGAACTGAAATATCTTCGTGTCTAAGAAGATTACCAGTATTATGTATGTATGTATGTATGTATGTATGTATGTGAATATGCCTTATAACAAAATAAAAGGAGCTTTTAAACTATTCATTTCATTGTACTAACTTTTGACTTCGATTGGGAATCGTAAATTTGGTATCAAGGTTTGCTGTCGGCGGTTTTGTGGCAACTGGGAGAGAGAGAGTGAGATGGGGGGGGGGGGTTGTGATTGAAAATTAATCAGGCAGACTCCTCAAGTTCGCAAAGAAAATAAGAAAGTGAGCAAGTACAATTGTTATGAATGCAGTTGTACAACTCTGGGCGCGTGTGTATGTATGGTTCGGGGAGTGCACGCGTACGCTGGCGTAACTGTTACCTATCGTAATTAGATGCTCCATTTGCCTCTGCGTGTCACATCAGAAATTTAATGAAGATTCAGAACTATTTTATATGAAAAATTGCCATAATAATTGCATAGCACCGTGATTTTGTAAAGGGCAACTTTAATGAGACTTATCTAAAATGTAACCTCACAGACAATCAGGTTGGCTGTTGTTGTGATCACGAATTATTTGTTTCTTGGGATCTATGATAATATGCGTCATTTATGAAGTTGCAAGGACTCTCTCTCTCTCTCTCTCTCTCTCTCTCTCTCTCTCTCTCTCTCTCTCTCTTTCCAGTGCACAAGTTATTCTTGTATAACTGACCAGTCATCTATATGCATGATGATCGCCGCTTAATTAACTTAGCTCCGTAGTGCCTTCTGTGCACCTCATACGGCACACTGCAGGCATTACTTAAAGTTCTTTGCAGCGTGTCTTCGACCCTTAGCTGCAACCCCTTTCATTCCTTTTACTGTACCTCCTTTCATATTCTGTTTCTTCCATCTTACTTTCCACCCTCTCCTAACAGTTCATAGTGCAACCGCGAGATTTTCTTCCTGTTACACCTTTCAAACCTTATACTGTCAGTTTCCATTTCATCGCTGAATGACCTAATAGGTCCCAGCTCTTGGACCTTTGGCCTAAATTCTATATTCAATTCATATAATTAACTTAGGCCCTGAATGAGTTATTCACCTTACAGTTTTACAGTAACCAACAAATGTGAAATGCAATAGTAGGAAGTAGCTGAACAAGTCGAGTTGATTCGTCATTCCTACGCCACTGTTTTTTTTTCTCGAAGTTGTAGCTACTTGCCTTATTTTCTTTCTCTTTCATTTTCTAAGAACAAAAAGGCATTCAAAATATTTTTCTGTCAGACTGGCTGAAACATTTCCTTCCCTCGGGAGGCAGTCATGTCATTAGTTACTCTTGTAATGCACCTTGTTGCTGTGAAAC
Organism: Macrobrachium rosenbergii; assembly: GCF_040412425.1. Classification (NCBI taxonomy): domain Eukaryota; kingdom Metazoa; phylum Arthropoda; class Malacostraca; order Decapoda; family Palaemonidae; genus Macrobrachium; species Macrobrachium rosenbergii. The sequence goes on along the minus strand of NC_089752.1, from coordinate 40,414,651 downwards.
ATGCATATATTAATGTATACTTGAACATAATGGGTAGTTTTTTTGCCACGGAAATTTCATGAGGTAAACTCTGTTTAAAAATGTCATATAATACAGTTTTATTTGACTCAACCAGTTGTTCATAGGACGTGTTTTTTTTTTTTTCTTTATCTGCTCGTATAATGTCACTTGTTCCGCCTAAACTACTTTAGTCTCTCTCTCTCTCTCTCTCTCTCTCTCTCTCTCTCTCTCTCTCTCTCTCTCCAGACTATTTTAGAAATATAAGGTATGGGGAAAAAATATGGAGTAAGAACTTGTGTACTTTTTAGGGTGCTCAGATGGAGAGGGATGGAATTTTATGGCCATGACAATTCGTTCACCTTTTCTGTTTTTCGTAATTGACTCGGCATGATTTTATTAATCTATTAGCGCGGGATTAGCTGGGCTAGTAGTTGAAAAGTTGTCTGAAAAAAGTTAATAGTGACTTTTTTTTCTATATTACCTCGAGAGAGGTAGAAAAGGAAAAGTTACTTGCTGTAAGAAAGAGGAAGAGCGTTTTGGGATGAAGGACAAAGTAAGAAGAGTATAGAATATTTCCGAATGTATGTAGGAGGAGCGAAGGACACACTCACACCATTTGCAATGATGCGTTTTACTTGTTACCTCTGATTTGAAATAATCGTCCATTAACCACAAGATCAGATAAAACAGATTAAAGAAGACAGTATGATGAGGGGGTGAGGGCCGGGTTCTTAAATCATCGTCTTATTCCGATCCTTCCTTAGAGATCACTGGGGCCGTGAACACCCAGTAATAAACATTTAAGTTCCCTGCTTGTTACTCGTTTACATTTTGCCAAGCCCTACGAGCCTTAAGTAAAAAAAAATCAACCCAAGTGGAATAAAGTTTTTCGGTAGCTGCTCTGTTATCCCCAGCCCCACTGTGTCTCCTAATCACCCCATTTTCCCAACTCTTGTTCTTCCTGCTCATTATTCTCAACGCTTTCATACTGACGTGATTATATTTGCTAAATTGTAGGAAGAGGCTATTTATGGGTGTGCCAGGATATCCAGAAGTGCAGCGAGTGAGAAACTTGCATTATTGCCCCTGGTGGTATGTTGGTCTTTCCTGCGGGCCTTCTTTGTGTTCAAACTGGAAATGTAAATACTGTCAGGTAATTAAATGCTCGGGGCATTACTCATCTCTTTATCTGGACATTTTCCATTATGTGAGGACATGAAGGAAAATTGAATTTGTCATACGAGATGTGATTTATTGCACGGAATGCAGGCGGATTTAATTTGATATTCCATTATGTTTAGGCCTTTCAGGAGAGTTATTCCAAAGGAAAGCCTGGTTTTTAATAATTGGGCTGTTATATCTAAGTTTATTCTCATTGTTACACAAATTTTTATTCCATTGTTCCTTGCGGCAGTCGTAGCATTCCGTGAATTGCTCAAACTCCACAAGAGACTTTGCCTCATCTCCTTTCTCAGACCAAACAACTTACTTCTGTGAATTCCAATGATCTATCTATCAGTCTGTAAACACACACACACTTATATATATATATATATATATATATATATATATATATATATATATATATATATATATATATATATATATATATATATATATATATATATATATATGTATGTATATATATACACATATATATATAGCGCACACACACACACACACACACACACACACACACACACACATATATATATATATATATATATATATATATATATATATATATATATATATATATATATATATATATATATATATATATATATATATGTATGTAGAGAGAGAGAGAGAGAGAGAGAGAGAGAGAGAGAGAGAGAGAGAGAGAGAGAAAGTACCAAGATAGACCCTGGCGAATATAGCATGCTGCCAAGGAAAAAGGAGATTGTAAACATGATCTTCTTCGTATTGACCCAGCGCGATTTATACATAATCACCTCATGAATTAAATATTAGACTTTCTAATATGATATCCTTTTCCTTTAATCAGTCTGCTTGGAATTTTGATTTAGTGTCTTGTTCTGTAATGCATTTAATGTTTTTTTTATTTATATGATATTTAAGCAGTACTATCTTGTAAACAAAATATCTTTTCGCCGTCAACATCCCAGGTAGCAACGCTCGGTAAATAAATAAATCAGTCAATTTCATCTCCCCTGCATCTCTCACTTTTGCGTTACGTCCATGGCTTTTTTTGTCTTCGCATGATTCTTCACGTTCTTGAACTCTAGCTGATTTCCTTCGTCTTATTCCAGTGTTTTTATTTCATTTATGAATGTAGTGTTTATATAAGCCTCTTCTGCTGTTTTATCATTATACACCTCATTTTGGATTTCTTTGTTTTGCTGGCTTAATTTTTTGTGGGATTTTCAAGTGTTGCAGTTTTATGTTCATTTTCCAGTTTGTAGTTAGCCTCCAACAGTTGTGTTTCGCAAGTGTTTCGTTATGATTTTCCTCTTTCTAGTTTTGCCTCTGCGACAACAAATATAGACAATAGGAGACGGAAGGTCTTAGGCACTGGTTTCAAAACAGAACAACCTCCGTGCTTTTCAACTGTGTACTTAATGCATAGCTAAAGTTTGGCAATATCTTCACTCAAATCAGTAATAATTTACTGAAGCAAATATTTTCCTTCATATTTCCGTGTTTTTATCCCCTCGCAAAGCGATCAGGTAAATATAACAAGTCTCATGTCTATCTGTCATTCTGTCCATCACACTTAATACTTTCATGATAATGGTTAGATTTCAATTATAATTAGCATATAGTATGCATTAACGCTGTTATGGGAGTTCTGTAGGATGGGTTAAGGATTAACAATATACCTTTTTGGGCGCGTGTGTTGAGGGGGGGGGGGGGGTTACTGGAGTCTGTTTAAATGGGAGGGGTGAGGGGATCTGCATGTGAAACTGTTCTTTTTTTTTCTCGTATTTGTGGGTTTTCGTATACACACCTATACTTTCCATTGCACTACACTTACTTAAGATATTTCGCATAATATCTTAGAGGGAAGGGTATGAACTTTTAAAGAAGCAAAGAGAGATAAAGATTATCACTGGGTTCCTCTTTTCATGGATGGCCGTCGTACGACATTAAAGGCGCTCATTCGATTTGCTGGATGCTCTTATCCCGTCACTGGAAGGTCCAGATAATTCTTCGACTTCGTCCTCTCCTATTTTATTTCACTCACTGTTATGAGCTTTTACAACTTCACGTAAAGGCTCTAAGTATTTGTCCATTTCGCTTTTTTATTATTTCGATTTCGAAATCTTCATTTTCGGTACACTATGGTAATCATTGTCAACTGTTTCCCCTTTGAATTTGGAACACCATGTTATGTATTTTAGAGTCAAGTAGTCATTCACGTTCTGCCAGTGCAACGTTATCGAGTTTAGTGAATTATGGAAAGGTTGGCTTTTGTCCTCGTTCCGTTAAAGGAATTTGATTTATTTTCCATTTGAATTATATCTTACGAGAGCCACAGCGTAACTCATTTTATGCGTTTCCTGGAGGTTTTGTAGTTTTGTAGGTTTTACGATGAGATTATACGTGAAGGGGGATATCATTATATTTCTCTCTCTCTCTCTCTCTCTCTCTCTCTCTCTCTCTCTCTCTCTCTCTCTCTCTCTCTCTGACTTGGAAAGTTTTAGAGTTGATGAAATACACTTTAAAACGTAATATTGATTCTTCTTGACGTACTGAAGTTTTCCCAGTTTGTTTTCCTCATTAGTATTAATATTACTGACTAAAATAGTTGTGCTAACAATTAAAAATTGCCTTCATTCTGGTTCTTTTTTTTAAAGACCCAATGTTAGAATGAGGTTTCCATTGTATTCTACATTAGTAGATATTTTTGTTTTGTAGTATAATAATAATAATAATAATAATAATAATAATAATAATAATAATAATAATAATAATAATAATAATAATAATAATAATAATAATAATAATGGAGAAACAAATCCACAGTTATGTATATGTACATATATTTAAAGATTGAAAAGGGGAATTGAACAGTTTCCCGAAAGTTTTTTGTACAGATTATCTTTAAATATATGTTCATGTACATAACTGTGGATTTGTTTCTCCATTTCAAGACTCATACGACTATGAGTATTTTCTAATAATAATAATAATAATAATAATAATAATAATAATAATAATAATAATAATAATAATCCAACGGTTTTATGTCAGGCTTTCAGTTTCCGAAGGTGGACATCTGATTTCTCTCCTCTGTAGTCTTTGTCGTGCTCTGCCTTTGGGTGATAGTACTAACTGATGCTCTTTGTCTGTGATCCTCTAGGCCCTCCTACGTGTCCACGCCCTGGTCCCGTCAGATCTCTAACTGCTGTACCACCTTCCATCGTGTTACGTTCGAAACCATATTCTCTTTCTTTGTGATCATCATTTATTTTCCACCTTTTGGGCGCTAGCTCTCCCAAGGCATTCTAGACATTATTTTTTCAGAATTCGTCAGGATCTGCTCGTTTGCATGTGCCCAAGTCTCCATTACATAAAAAGTAGGTTTGTTTGTGTCCCAGTTATTACACTGGAAATAGTATGGCGCCCATGGGAGTGAGACGTTGAACTTCATTTAATTCTTAGGAATATGTTTGAAATATATTAAGGGGAAGTGAATGCCGGATGTGTTGATTGTAGTACATGAAGTGTACTACGGGCAAATTGTGCTTAGAACAAGAAATTTATATGTGATATTTTACGTAAATACAAATATTGTATGAAATTTTGAAGAAAACTTCAATTCCACACATATTCATATTGAGGAAACGGAAATTAACGCCGAGTGACGTTAATATTAAATGGAAATGGGACTAAGGGGAATCTCAAATGTGAAGTGAGCTGACGTCCAAAAAATAAATGAAAATGTGCTAAGAGGAAGCAAGTGCTGAATAAATATCAAAAGAAGTAAACAGTGATGAGAATTGTAAATTCAGGTTTTCTAAAGGTTAGGAGGCCATCAACCATAAGTCTTATATGGGGATACAAATTTGGAAATGATGAGGGCGGAATAGATTTCTAAACCATTCAGCTTTACTAATATTACCAATTTTGTTGTTAAATACTTTGATGAGAGAGACAGACCTGAAACAATAGCTGATATATATGTGATTATATATATATATATATATATATATATATATATATATATATATATATATATATATATATATATATATATATATATATATATATATATATATATATATATATTTAAAGGACATATATATGCATTTCATAGCTTCAATGCTTTAAGATGTGATGAAAGAATTTTTTGAGCGAGATGGTACTGACAGAGCCGTCAGTTGAAAATCTTTGTATTCAGAAAATAGTTTGATTCCTCAGCAATATTGCCGGTCAGGTGATCCTCCAAGCGTTATGTATATTCGTGAGTACGTGCGTTACTTTTGATCTAGATTATGCCAAAATCTCAAGTTTGATCGTTCATTGACGTGATAGAACTGCAATTGTCCAAATAGCTTTGAGTCGTTCCAGGCTTTGAAAATCGGCAGATAAGGTAGAGTTTCAAAGTGCTGAAATTAAATATAATTTTAATGACTTTCTGATCATTATGAACTTTTGAACTGGTGTGGGAGATTTAATATGAATATTCATACCTCTTTTATAATTATTTGTTATGTTACGTTTGCCATAGGTGCATTTTACACTTTCCATTATTGTGTTTTGCATTTCATATATTTTTGGGAGTTTTCTATCATGTTCAATTCTTTCGACAGATGTCTTGGA